>NC_062291.1:52528680-52835922 GCF_902655055.1 Lutra lutra | reverse complement strand
GCAGACAGAGACCCAAGTTAATCTCTCTTTCTCTCTGCAGTTAAATATATAGAGATATATACATGTGTTACATATATGTATATGTGTGTGTATGTGTGTGTGGCTGACCCTTTCACACACCGGCCAACCTTGTTAATGACCTAGTAGGGTCTCCAGTCCATGTTCCCACAGTTTGGATGTAGAATTTAAGGCACTAGTGACCTCAACTACATCAAATCCCTTTCAGGTGTGAGAATTTACCTAAGTACCTGACACAGGATCAGGAAGAAAAGGTCCTCTTCTCTTGGAAAGCTATCAGCATGTCTAACCAATTCATTGTCTAATTTACACTTTCCAGAATACACTCTAGATTAGCATGTACTAGTTCTTAGGTTTTCCTTCAATATCCACTCAATTTTCTTCCCTTTACAAGATATCATTTAGAATCCTAGATGCCCAAGGTTGTCCACGGACAACGTCTTTCCTCATTAGCTTCTTGCCCCCCTCTCCCCACTGCTGGAGAAGATGAGATCTGTTTAAGAACTAATTGCTTCAGTTCCACATTTTTGCTAGGAATTTCATGTCTCCTATTAGAAGCTCTAAGCGAATCTTCACTCTCTTGCCCAGAATGTGGTAGATATGAATTGAAGTAACTGGTTTTCTTTCCATCTTTCTTTCCATTTTTGGCAGGAAGGGGTTCAATATCCTGGCATAAATTCCTTTCCTGGATTCATGCCCACAGCCCTGGAAGAGTTTAGCCATCAATTCTCTAAAGTTTGATTGATTTGTCATTTTCTGATGCTGGAATGAGTTTGTTCAGGGAAATTTATGAACACATTACCCTAACTGGCAAGGGCCTTGAGTGCTTGAGGATTTCCTGAAGAGACACTCCAAGAATCTTCTGTGGCTTTTTGTTTTTCCTTAGGATGTGGTGTGATTTTCACGGTCTATTTGTCATAATGCTTCCCTGACGTAAAATACTCATACAGCATAAATAAGCTCTCCCCAAAATACTTTGGATCTTTTCAATCTGAAAGTCTGAGCTTAAGCTCCCTGCCTTAAATATACTGCAGACAATTTATCCATTGGAAGAGACAGCAAGTTTCTGTCGGGTCCAAACAGTACTTTTTATTGTGTACCTGTTTTTAGCATGCCTGAGTATACAGATTTGGTCTTTCGATGTTTCCAACGCTATGTTGTTGAATGCATGCACAGTAATGATGCGCAGAACTTCTTGGATGTTGTTCATCTCTCTTTCTCCCACTTGGAGCTTTTTGCCTCAGATTTATTGTGTCTGGTACTAATATTGCCCCTTCTGCATACTTTGGTAGCCTTTACATGGCGTCCCTCTGCCCATCCCTTTATTTTCTTCCTCTCAATCTTGTGCTAGCATAAGTGTGTCTCTCATAAATAGCTGATAGCTTGGTTTATATTGTTTCACCCCATATAAGAGCATTTGTCTTTTAAAAGAGGCATTGAACTCATTCATATGTATCGATTTGGATGTATATCCTGCCACTTTGTTTCATATTTATAGCCATTCATCTGCTGATGTGTTTAGCAAATATTTTCTCTGCTTTCTTGTTGTTTCTCAGATATAGAGACTTTGTCCATTGCATCTGAGTTGTGGTTGTAACCCCAGTGGATGTTGATGGACATGCAAATGTACCTTTTGATACCATGCCTTGAAGAAGGAATGCTTGTCTTGAAGTTAAGGATACCTGAACTTGGCAAATCTTCTCGTGGTGACTGCCATCAGGGATATGCTCAGTTCTGATGGGATTTAACTGCAATAAAGGGCCTCTGGACATAGAGTCAGCCTGGGCTTTGAATTTGAACTCTCCCCGTCCCCCAACACGCACACACTCATACGTGCTTGCTATGTGACTGTGGATATTTAATTAACCTCCGCACCCACTGATTTCCCCATCTGTAAAAATCTTATGTTGACTGAGGAGAGACCCTGGAGCAACACGGGGAAGCATGTTCCATATTTCTAGGCTTACTGCAACGTCTTAACAATGTCTCTATAAAAATAAACCTCCATCTCTCTTGGTTTGTGGTGCGTTCCCTTTTCAGAGCTGGGGTCTGGTTGGTATGCAGGGAAAGAAGAAGGCATGTGAGCTATGTTATCTGCTTGTCATCACAAGAGGAGCCAAATGGCAGGCCATGGGTTGGAGCACTTCCGGAGTACTAGGGTGGGCCTCAGAATTCCTCAGTGAATACTCTGCGATAAGACAAGGGGCTGGGGAGGGGTGGGAGGGGTGCGCTGAATGGCTGGGCTTTTGCTGACCAGGGCCCAGTCCTCGTGCAATGAGAGATGAGGAGGGAACTTGGCTTCTCAGGCCACCAAATAAGGAAGGACATCATCTCTCTCTGCTAGATGTCAGCCACCAGAGCTACTCACCCCACACCATCCAGTGCCCCCTAAACACAGGTTTGAGAAGACCTAGGTCAAGCTCTCAGCTAAGTAGGGAACACACACCAACAAGTCAAGCATTCCTCTTATTTCTCCCTAAGTGATTTCCAACCTCTCATTTTTTCTCCTTTTCCTTCATTTGCCATACATAACTTACCTAGAAAAGAGAACAGGCTGTCCTTCGAAGGCAGGAGTTGCTTTAAGCATCACCAAGCTCCCCTAACCCTCAGCCCCCTCCCCCACCCCACCGAGTAGGGCTTTGTCCAGGTTGGTGGTTCTGATGGTTACTATCCCAAACTGAGTCCCCAGGGAGCGACCGGCTTGTGCCTCCAGAGGTCATTTCCTTGCCAAACATTCCTTTTCAGTGAGAGGACATTTTCATTCCCTGTAAACAATCAGGGAAGGGTGCCTAGCCCTCTTCCTGGCTCTCCACTTAGTACTTAGCTGATTCCAACCCCAGAGGCGTCAGTCTGCTCTATAAATTCCTTTGTGAAACCTGAGAGCCCCGGCTCCAGCTCCGAAGGAGAGCGAAGATCTTGGAGGGGTTACAGTTTCCCTCCTCCCTAAAAGGTCTGCTTGTGTTGGCAGCAGAAGAGTATGTTTTTCCAAACAGGCTCTTCCCTTTCTTACGTGAATTCAGTTCAGAAAACCCTGCCAGGCTCCTTCTGAGGGGGAGGGGTAAGAACACCTTCCCTTGCAGGTTGACACAGGAAAGGGATGACATGCCTGGGGGCGGGAAGAGGTGGGGGGGGGGGCGGGTGTTTCTAGTTAAAGGGTCTGAACCTCTTTCTGAAATAGTCACTTAATAGGAGGGCATGGCCCCACTTATCAAGTTTTAGGGAGGATGAAGCCTGGGGTCCTTCGACCCTCACCTGACTTTGGTTTCAGTCCCTCTGGTTTTTGAGGTGGCTTGGGGGTAGAGAAAAGAGGAAGAAAGGAAGGGAAAGGAGGGATGAAGGAAGGAAAGAAAGAAACCTTTAGGTGGTCACCCTTGGGCTGAACCCCTCTCTAGTCTGCCACACACCTGAGTCCCCCACCACCCCCAGGGACTCTCCTCCTCCATTAGCCTCCAGGGCCATTTTTGTTCTATTCATCTTTTAGCCATTAGTACACATTCAAACAGAATTTGGAAATGACGTAAGAAGTCATCAGAAGTCATCAATGTTAGACAACTCATCTTTTGAAAGCAATACACTCTTTTGGTGGCAGGAAAGGAGATTTAATAGAGAAAGAAGTCAGCTGCCCCCTGACCATAAGACTTTCAATTTCACCATTTGCGTGGGGGGGCTCTGGGACCTCATGACCCCGGAGGGTCCACACATGCTCACATTTCCCCTGGGATCCTTGGGGTGTGCCTGAGTAGCTGTGTACAGACAGAAGCCCCAGTTTTCTCTTCTCGCCAGAAACATCTCCATGCCATTTCCAGCTCCACGGGTGGCGTTGGCGGGAAATCGGGTCACGGGTAAGCCCTTCAGGCTGAGGGACTCTCTCCCCAACCTGCTGCCTCTCTGGCAGCTCAGAGGCAATGCAGACAGAGGGCTTGGCCAGAGGGGCCCCGGTGCGGGCGTTCCTGCTGCCCGGGGTCTGCAAACTGCAGAGGGACAGGCATGACACCCGCAGGCTCCCCGCTTCCCGCTCTTCCCTCCAGCCCCAAGCCCACCGCCTTCTTTGTGTTCGCTTTGCATTAGACCCAGGTTTACTGAGTGCCTACTATGTGCCCAGTGGACATCAGTGAGACAAGCAGGCAAACATCCCCTGCTTCATGAAGCTTATGTTCTAGGGTTCCTATTTTACTAAAAAGTTGTAGGTATTTTATTTTTTTTAAGCTTTTATTTATTTGAGACAGACTGAGAGAGAGAGAGAATATGATTGGATAGAGGGGCAGAGGCAAAAGGGAGAAGCGGACTCCCAGCTGAGCAGAGAGCCCAGTGCGGGGCTGGATTCCAGGACCCTGGGATCATGACCTGAGACAAAGGCAGATGCTTAACTGACTGAACCACCCAGATGCCCCAAGTTGTACTTATTTTAAAGTTTGAAAAGGTACAGAAAAATGGAAAGAACAGCAGTCAGTGAGAACCCCTATACTCTTCACCTAGAGTCAATTGTTAATATTTTATAGTTATGCTCTTTTTCTTTCTCAATCTTTTCTCTCTAGATACAGATACACACACATAGAGTTTTTCTGTTGAACCATTTGAAAGCAGGTATCACGACATCCCACCACAAAATAATTCAGAATATATAAGGACATCCTCCTGCAGTACCTCAAAACCATTATAAAACATAAGAAAACTATTGTTAATAATGTTTAAAATTCAAGTTGTATTCAAATTTAATTGTTCCCAAAATATATTTCATGGTTTTTGTTTTTTATTTTTTTTATTTTTTATTTTTTTTTTTTTTAATTTTTTATTTTTTCAGCATAACAGTATTCATTATTTTTGCACCACACCCAGTGCTCCATGCAATCCGTGCCCTCTACAATACCCACCACCTGGTGCCCCCAACCTCCCACCCCCCACCCCTTAACAAAATTCTCAGATCGTTTTTCAGAGTCCATAGTCTCTCATGGTTCACCTCCCGGTTTTTGTTTTTTAAATTACAGGATCCAACCAAAATCCATGTATTTTGTTCGATTGTTATGTCTCTTTAAGATTCTTTTAATCTAGAAAAGCCGATTCTTTTTTTGTTTGGCTTTTCAAGTCATTGACCTATTCGAAGAGCCCAACTGGTTGTTTTGCTGAGGGTCTGACGTTCTGGATTTGTCTAAATGTTGCCTCATGATTGGACTCAGGTTAATCATTTTTGGTAAGGATATTGCATAAGTGATGACGTCCACTTCTTATTGCAACACTTTAGGAAATACATGTCAGGTTGTCCTGCAGGAACAGGCTAAATAAACACTGAGTGAATAATTTGCATATAAGATGTATTTTTTCCCAAGGTCTTATAGTCACAACTCTGAAACTGTGACAAGGATGGCTTAATTGCTCACTACGACTTCAAAAATACATATATATGTATATTTACATACATATTCACATAAATCTCATCCCTAGGATGGTATTCTCAACTCTAGATGGAAATTTGAACAGATGGAAAGTTTTAAAAACTACTGAGACCTGAGCCCTAGTGCTTCTTTTGATAATAAGTTTGGTCACTCCTGAAAATGGTGCCTGCTGGGTCTCCCCATTTTAAAGGTGCTTTTTGCCCCTTATTGTCTAATAAATAATCTCTGTGTGATCCTTTAGTACTATGAGAATATCCTGATGCCCAGAGACCTTTCATAAAATAGTTTTAGCATTCATTGATAATTTTTGCTTGGGTCAATTATTTTACTGGGATGAACTTTCTAATTTTACCCTTCTCTCTACATTAATTAGCTGGCATTCTTCTGTAAAGGAGAGCTTCCCCTTCCCTTGCTTTCTCTACTTACTTGCTTACATATTTATATTAGTTATTTTATTATAAACTTTACAAGTTTTTTTAAAAATTTATTTTAGAGAGAGAGAAAGAGTGCACTGCATGCACATAAGCATGAGTGGGGAGGGGCAGAGGGAAAGAATCTTCTAGCAGGCTCCCCACTGATCATGGAGCCAGATCCCACCACTCATGGCATCATGCGTACCTCAGCAGAAACCAAGAGTCAGAGGCCCAACCAACTGAGCCGCCCAGGAGCCCCATATTTATATTATTTATTTATTTATTGAGTATCACTATGGACCCAACAGGTCGTTTCATTCGTAAGTTACCATCATTATTCTTTTTCACACTCAGCATACATTAGTCATGAGTACCTGCTTGCTTTCTGACACAGAATATTCTAAGCTCATCTTGTACCTTCCTTGTTCCAAACCTGAAATCAACAATTTCCCCAAGGGATAAGAGGCTATATGTATTTTTTAAGTGACAGAGCTATAACCCTCTATACAAGGAGACAGAAAACATGAAATAGTACCTGTGTGGGCATTTACCTTGAAGGGAATGGAGCACCAGATATCAGCTAACCTATCTTTGTGAAGAAAAAGTATTTTTTCCCATCCTCATCTGGGAATGAAGAAGGTTGGCCTAGAAGTGGAGAGAGCTGGATTTGTACCCCGGCCCTGTATGCGATTTGGGACAAGCCCCTTGACCTCTTCAGGTGTCACTTGCTCCAAGGTGTTTAGTTAGGGGACTGGGCTAGACAATATTGAAGACTTTTCTACTTTCCAAAGTTCAGTATTCAAAAGAACTAAAAAATACCTAGTTATAAGAAGGGTTTTGAGCCAGCAGAAGCGGGGGTAGTTCCAGGAGGATTTCAGTGGCTGGAACTTCATCTTTCAGCTCTGTCTCCCTTGATCTAGGAAGACTCACAGTAAAATGTGCTCAGTGGATGTTTTTGTTGGGGATGGCCTTTTCTGAAGCTAGAATGAGACAAACTGACTAAACCGACAAGACTTAGGTGAGCCACGAGAAGCAATGTTGCAGTGAGATTTCATGTATCAGGATGTTTACAAAGGGAGGTTTTAGTCTTCAAAGTAGAAGGGTCCTGGTTGCCTCAGCTTGGCCCTTCCTAAAGGCCAGTGACTCAGTAACCACTCAGTGCTTTTACTGATTTTTACTAAATTTCTCTGCTTCCCAAAGAACCCATACTTAAGATGTCTGGCAGCACTTTCTTTTTTATTAGGAAACTCCAAACTATACCGAGACATTTTTTTCCAATACCCTTTACCTGAAGTCAGAAATTGCATTTAAAAAATAATTCTTCCCTGCTTAAATAAATTGGCTAAAGAGGTTAAATGCATTTTCCTTCTATGTTTGCAGTCATAGAAGCACTTATCTCTCACCCCAAGTGGATGTCCTATGTAATTGGATGTGAAGTAATTCCGAAGTTGCTTCAAAATCTTTTCAGAGCATTACTATGACAATTGGACTTTTTTTCCCCCAAACTGCTTCAATGCAAACTCTCTACCATGCCCTTGTCCATTCAGTGAAATTTCATTTTATGAAGTAAGTTTAGCTTTTCAGAAACGTTAGGGGCAGGAAGGGGAATCGTTATTCATTCACATTAGCTGATTCTCCTGCACACCCACTCTTCCTGGAGTAAGAGACAGTCCCCTCAACCTTATCACTGGCTCAGAATGTTGATTGTTAAGAGCTCTGTCTTACTAAGACTATGGAAATTAATGCAGGGGCCTAAAAAAGAATCCACTGTTTGGAGAAATAAAACTTTTAATATAAAGTCCCTGACAGCCCTTCCTGTCCATTGATCTGTCCTTTTTCTACTTGGATTCCAGCAAAGGCCAGAACTGGGGCAGAGATTCTCACATGGGAAGGAGGAGGGAAGAAGCCTTATCAAGATCTCTAAGGTCCAGCGGGGGGCGGGGGGGGGGGGGGGGCGCGTGGTGGCTTTGGAAAAGTGTATTCAAAATGACTATTGCTTTGATTTGGTTTTGGCTTCAAGTTCCTCTTGATATTCCTATTCATGTTAACAGAAGGTGTGAGATTTTCATGGTTATCAAATGGGGGTGTGTCTTTAAAATGTCTGGGCTAGTGGAGGCTTTATGGACCATTCCCTCTTTTAGAGGCTTTGGAGAATCACCTCTGCCATTTGCATGTAATGCTGCCGTCAGAAATGTTTATTTCTACCTTTTGATTCAGTGGTTTGAAGACCTCCATAAAATTTTAGGGCCCCAGAGATCATTTCATTCAAAACTCTCCTTAGATAACTGGAGGATTTGAGGTCCTAAGATGTGAGAGGACTTGCTCAACCAGACACAGGGCAGGGCCAGAATTAAAAGGATATCTCAGCTCTATAAAAACGCCTGACACATAGTAAGGCCAAATATTGAATAAATAAAGTGTGTGTGTTTGTGTGTGTGTGTGTGTATGTGTATTTTCCATAATCATCATAAAGGCAGAATCTTTAACAATCAAAATTCAGAAACTGGGGTAAGGATAGCTTGACTGCCTCCTATACCTTCAAGAATATATGTACATTTATTTATATACATAGTCACTTTTTTTTTCCTAAAGATTTTATTTATTTATTTGACAGACAGAGATCACAAGTAGGCAGAGAGGCAGGCAGAGAGAGAGGAGGAGGCAGGCTCCCCACTGATCAGAGAGCCCGATGTGGGGCTCAATTCCAGGACCCTGGGATCATGACCTGAGCCGAAGGCAGAGACTTTAACCCACTGAGCCACCCAGGCGCCCCTATATACATAGTCACTTAAATCTAGATCCTGTGTTGGTATTCTCAAAGCTGGGTGGAAATTAGAATCAGCTGGAGAATTTTTTTAAATGCCAATACCTGGAACTTACAGCAAAGGTTCAGATTTTGTTTACCTAGGGTGAGGCTGGAGTATTAGCATCTTTTAAAAGCTTCATAGCCAATTCGAAGATGCACCCGGCCTTGAGAACCACTGCCCTGGGAAAGGTTAATTCATATCTGACCTGACCTAACTGGGCATGGTACACTTGTGGTTACTTAAGGTTTATAAGAAGTCTATCAGCTGTACACGTTCTGGAAGAGACTACCACAAGCCCTTTAACAATCTTTAACTCTTACTAGTACTAAAGCGTTCTTTGTTAACTAGCATTTACAATATTACAAATTATTTGTCATTGAAAGGAGGATTCAAGATATGTGGTGTGGCTAGAAAAGCATATAACTATACTGCCAGGTGTTACTTAAGTATTAAGCCCTACTGTGTGTCAGACATTTTGTTACGCCTGTTGGAGTCCTAGGTCTATAGTGAGTACAAGGACTTTGTCAGATCTCGTGTTGGGCCATACATGGAATGTTCTGTCGCCTGATTAGACCAGAAACTTAGCTAAAATTTGCTACTAAGATGTGGTTTCATTGGCCTCAACTGAACATTTTATGCTGTTTGTTGTATGAGGGCCTAAGATGGGGCCGGTTTCATTGAGTTTATAGAAGAGCCCGTGTGGCTGTGTTTGTCTATTGGCTGACATGGGTTCATATGTGTGGCAAAATTCGGGTTGAGACATGTAATTTACAAGGCACCTGCCATAAGGCGTGGAGGTAAGACCTACTGTCTCACCTACCTCTCCCTCCGGGGGCCACCAATACCTGCAAAAAGAAAGCTTGTGCCCCATTGCTTATCGGCAGTGTGCACGTGCTTTGATTCCAGAGCCCTGGGCAGAAAAGGACTTTAGTCTTACCTTTGTCTCTTGAGAGGAGATGAAGGCAGATACCACCATCCTGCTCAAATATGTCTCCAGTGTGTTCAGCTTTTCAAATACAGGTTATTCCATTCCCGGTTGGTGGGGGTAGGGAAACCTTGAACCTTCTTTGCTTCATTTTATGACCTGCCTTTGGCATTTTCAAGTGTGTAAACTGAGCCATGGCTTGGCCGTAAGGCTACTTGGATTCCTAGTCAGGCAGAGTCAGCCTCTTCCCTGAGCCGAGGGAGGTGAGTAGCTGCGGGCTCCGGGAAGGCTACTAAGAGGGACGGCAAAATGAGCAATTGTAAGTACAACCGCGGAACAAGGTGTCTTCTGAGTCAGAATCTGGCTACGGTCCCTGGAGTCATTCCTTTTAGTAGGGAGGTGGGTGTTCTAAGGACACGGAATGTTAATAACAATAAAATGTTATGCGCTATAAGATGTCTTTGATTGGAGCAAATAAAGGGGCCTCTTTTGAAAAACAGCCTAAACATCCACAGATGGGAGAATGGGTAAATAAGCAATGGTCTGTCCACACGTGGAAATACATGCGGTTGATTAAAATAATGAAATAGATTGGTCTGTGCTGGTAGAAGACGAGTGCTCCGACACATTATCAGGTGAAAAAAATCAAGTATCAAATCAACACTTGGTAAGATTGCAAATAAGCAACATTCTGGGTCTTTTTACTTTTTAACAATGACATGCAGAGATTACTTACGTAGTTAAGAAAATATAATAAGAGAGCACCTGGGTGGCTCGGTGGGTTAAGCCGCTGCCTTCGGCTCAGGTCATGATCCCAGTATCCTGGGATCGAGTCCCACATCGATCGGGCTCCTTGCTCAGCCGGGAGCCTGCTTCTCTCTCTGCCTCTCCCTACCACTTCGCCTACTTGTGCACTCTCTCTC
Source organism: Lutra lutra (assembly GCF_902655055.1). Lineage (NCBI taxonomy): Eukaryota > Metazoa > Chordata > Mammalia > Carnivora > Mustelidae > Lutra > Lutra lutra. Next base: position 52,825,446 of record NC_062291.1, on the reverse strand, counting down.
TCTGACAAATAAATAAATAAAATCTTTAAAAAAAAAAAAAAGAAAGAAAATATAATAAGAGAAATATCTTAGTAGAAGTACAGTTAAGTACAAGGTCCCCAAATTTGGAAAGATGAGATTGCCCTTGGAGCGGAGCTGCCACACAATTCCCAGGGTGGGGTCTGGGCACATCTTTGGAACTTGGGGTGACAACAGTTAGTGCTGTGGGCTCTGTTCCTCTGCCTCTCACTCTCTCCAGCTGGAAATGGGGTGCTAATTCTGGTCCCACCGAAATGCAGAAATGCTGTGGAAACTGGGTGAAAGGCTCATGAGGTAACTCCAATAAGACCCAGGAACCATTTCCCTGCTCCCTCTGTCCACAGACGGCTGATGCTGGGTAAAGAATGGTAGAACCACTGAGAAGCTTTTTTCTCTGAACTCATCTCGGTAAGGCAGGGTTGTGCCTAGTGTGAGAGTAAGATCCAGCCAAATATATACGTTTCAGAACTTCCCCCATGAAGTGCTTTTACAGGAGGGAAGTTTTTAAAACAAAACAAAACAAACAAAACAGAAGAGACAGAACTTCCCTCTAGTTGAGAAGTTCTTTTCTCAATTTTGGTAAGAAGATTTGAAAATACAATTTTGTCTTATGCGTTGTCAGGGAGCCAAATGCACCTAGAATCCCTTTTTGAAGCACAGATCCTGTCCTATGTTGTCATGCCTACTGGCCCAACATGGGGACAGTGGCGCAGAGAGGAGTCCAGCAGGGACTTTGCTGACCTGACAATCATGGCTGACCTGCCTGGTTCACTCCTTTTCTCTCAGTTCAGCCCATTCCATGAACTGTCCTCCACTCTCACTCTGCAAAATTCCCTTCAAGACTTCCTGGAGGGGCACCTGGGGGGCTCAGTCAGTCATGGGGCTGACTTTTGATTTCGACTCAGGTCTTGATTTTGGGGTCGTGAGATCAAGCTGGGTATAGAGTCTGCTTGAGATTTTGAGTTCTCTATCTTCCTTTCCCTTTGACCTCTCCCCCTACTCACTCACTCTCACTCTCTCTCTCTTTCTGTCTCAAAAAAAAAAACCAAAAAAAAAAAAACCAGATATTTCTGGAGTGTCCCGTACAGAATCAGTCAGGTTTGAGAGGAAAAACTCAAGGAAGAGTGGAAGATTAAAGCTTGATGTGCCATCTTCCACCCACTTCTGCTTGCATTGTTGGAGGTGATCTAAACAATGAGCCTCGCCTTTTATCAGTTTTGGTTGGGCCCTGCCCTTGAAAATCTCCTCTGTGCTCTGTGAGCTTCAGCTTCTGTTGGATGGAATCGAAACTCTTCAACCGAGTATCCACCAACCTGCTATGTATCTGCAGCAAGTTACTCACTGTTTCTGGCCGCAACCCCCTGTGTAAAAGGAAAGCATGTGGGTCTTGCTTGAACTTTCAAGGCACTGATGGTGGTGGGATTCCATATTCAAGATCCTTAACCTGTGACCCTTCCCCAAAGATGTCTCCTGACACTATTCTCCGTTTGGGTCAAGCCTGGAATAAAAAGCCCTGAGAAATGGTAGGAAAAGCTAAAATGGCCATTTCTCACTTGGATGGAAAAACCAAGGAAGACATAAGAGTTGTGTCTGCCTCAAAGAAAACACCAGGAGATTTGCTTTAAGTAAAACCCCTTTTAGGAAAGAACAGTAGGAGACCAGAACAGATAAAGGAGTTATTAGGAGGGATCTTCTCTGCCAGCGTAGGTAGTCAATGTCTCATTCTGGCGGTTCCAGAAGATGTCCAGGAGCTGATCAGTTTGAGGGGAGAAGAGGATGGCAGCCATGTTGGTGGGGCAGAGTAGTCTTGAGGGGTTACAGATACATAAATTCAACATAACATCCTAACAATCCCCTCCATAAATACTCCCTCTCATTCTCCGCTTTGTTTTTCTTACTGAAAAAACTAAGGTTATAAGTGGCTTTGAAGGTACAATCCTAGTCTCTTCCTGAACAGTAAAAAGACCTAAATATTGGAGCTCCTGGGTGGCTCAGTGGGTTAAGCCTCTGCCTTTGGCTCAGGTAGTGGTCTCGGGGTCTTGGGATTAACCCCCGCAGGGAGGAGCCTGCTTCTCCCTCTCTCTCTGCCTGGCTCTCTACTTGTGATCTCTCTCTCTCTCTGTCAAATAAATAAATAAAATCTTAAAAAAAAAAAGGCCTAAATATTTTTAGATAATTTAACACCTCAGAATGAGAAACCAGAAACTGGGGTAGTCTTCACCCCTCCCCAGAGCAAAGCCCTCTGCCCCTTAGCAATGTGTCTCAAACCTTGATGCATCAGGATTTTGTGAGTGCTTTGAAAAATACAAATTCCTAGGACCCACCATAAATGGATTCAGAATGCCCTGGAGTAGGCCAGGAGATCTGCATTTTTGATAAGCTCGCACAGCTGAGTGTTTTAGCGATAGCCTCTGAGAACCTTGGCTCTATGACCCAATCAACACCATGCCATTTCTAAATAACTGATCTCCTCTAATCTTGGTGGGGACCATTTGTATCAAAGAGGCCCCAGTAAGTATGTCCTTTTAGATGACAGGAAGCGTGTCATGTGCTAATTATGGCCAGTGACACCATAAAATAAAAGTGCATTACTGAATGCTTTCAGTTTCTTATAATGATGGTAAGGTGGCATGTCATGGGGCCTTTTTAGCCCTAGACATCACTCCAGAGAATTCCAAACCGATATAGACAAGGGTCATTAGGACCCGGATCCTTTCCTCTCAGACTGTTTACTGATAGGAATAGGATGTCCTAAAGCAACACTTCCCCCAAGTGAAGTGTTGATAAGTCTGGTTATCAGCAAGATATTACTGGCAGTGTGCTATGCAGGGTATTTACATTTTCTTGATAGGGTTAGTCATATGAAAGCTGGCAAAGAAGGAAAAGGAGCAGCCTGTGGTGCGGTATCAACAGACAGCTGTCCCCTGGCTTCTCGATAAATAGGATGACTTGCATTGCTGAGCGGTGTGGTCACCGCCCAAGGAATGGCCCTCTCACATTTCTTCCTGATTCACACATTCAGGGGGGTTACTTGGCAGCCCCTCCCTCCTCTGCTTCCCAGACACTGAGTCTGGAATGAAAATTCACCTGCCTCTGAGTTGGCCGCGGGTGGGGGCAGGGGTGTTACTTGGGTTCCCAGGTTGGGAGATGACTTCACCCGGCCCTCGCTATATAAGGCGACCGGTGTGGAGGGGCTCCGCAGGGCTGACTCGAGGCATTCGTTCCACAGCAGCAAACACGCAGACGAACCAACCTCAGGCTGACATGATGGTGATGAAAGTGGAAGAGTTGGTACGTAAGGCACGTTGTTGTCTCACCGTGAAAACCAGTTTAGTCTTGGTTTTTATATGTCCGAAATGTCCTTCTTCTTCAGGCAAAATGCACAGGTACTCTGATGTTGTCCACAGAACAGGGTTGGCCTAAGTGATGAAATAAGTGAAATTGGGAAAACAAATCTGGCCGCGTCATGAATGTTCTCTGTATTTCCTATTTATTATCTTCTCCTTTGGTTTTCTTACTAAAGCGTGGATATGAGGATGCCTTAGGGAATAAGTTCTATGGCAAGAATAGATGTCTGGAAACTTCCACAACTCAAGGCCAAGAGTCAATCAAAAGTACCTGAAATGGAAGAATTTTAAATAATCATGGAGGGGTTGTAGTTTTCTTAGGTGAAGTGTGATTAGGTGGATTAAAAGTGCATTTAATCATATTAGCCTAAACTCAGCCTTGCTTTACCAAGAGAGGAGGACCATCGTCTGATGGCCTTCCTGGTCTCCTGCAGCCGCAGCAGCGTGTCCCAGCCTGAGATCTGAGAGCACAGCACACGGATGTGGCTGTCATCAGGCAGGGAGGACCAGGGCCCCCCTGCAACATCGTCTCTGGAGAATGATCCCAGGATAGGCCCTGCTACTTCTGACCTACAATTTTCGTTCCCCCCAGGTCACGAGGAAGAAGAATGGCAGTGGGGAGACTGGGGAGTTCCTACCTGAGGATTTCAGAGATGGGCAGTATGAAACTGCTGTTACTTTAGAGAAGCAAGAGGACCTGAAGACACTTCCAGCCCACTCCCTGAGCCTGGGGGAGCAACAGTGGAAAATTGAGAAAGAGCGAGAGGCAGAGGTAAGGACCTTTCTTGGAATCCACTAGTGTGGGAAGTCAGGGATGGGGTAAGAGAAGGAGGTGCCAGGCAGGAAGGAGAAAAGAGAGGAGACAAAATAAATGCAACCACTCCAAAGGTGTTTCTTTGCCAAATTCAAACCCATAAAGAGACAACTTATATAGGACAGGTTGTAGGAACTAATTCTGTAGCAAGACAATGACTTCTGGATTCTGAATCAATGATTGAAGGTTCTAGGACTACCTTCTGATTTAAAGACTTGGAAAGAGAAACATGACCAGTGAATTTCTGATGTCATACACTGTCTAGTTAATCCAAGGCAAGAGAGACTTTTTCTCAATCACATGGCTTTGGCTGTGTTCATTATCTGTGCTGACAAACTCCGTGGTGCCATGTGAATTTTCATTCCTTACTAATTGCAGATAAAACATGCCTTAGTTAGCAGTAGTCCCAGGAAAGCCTGCTTCATGAACCCTGCTCTGTAGGCTGCCTGAAAGAGACTGGCATTGATATTTCAGAACTTAACCCTTATTGTTGGATTCTTTTGAGTTAAATAAAAAAATTCGGCAGAAATCCAGGGTTTGTTTATGGAAATGATGACTCGATGCTCAGTTACAGACTACATCCTAACTCCAATGAGTCAAAGGCTGATGCTAAAGGCAAGGGAAGTGAAGATGAAAATGTAGACGCCCAAAATTCTTGAATAAGAAGTCACTAAGTCAAAGTCAACGATTAGTTTTAAAGGTTGTTGTTGCTTTTTTTGTTTTTTGTTTTTTACTTTTTTTTACTGTTTTGCTCTAGCTGTTTCCCCTTGCAGATTTTGTTTAGACACAACCAGAATGCTGGTCACCATGTTTTGAAATATGGATTTCTTTTTTAGCTCAAGAAGAAAAAACTAGAACAGAGATCAAAGCTTGAAAATTTAGAAGACCTTGAAGTCATCATTCAGCTGAAGAAAAGGAAAAAATACAAGAAGACTAAAGTCCCAGCTATAAAGGAACCTGAACCTGAAATCATTGTAAGGACGGTTTGCTTTGGTAGTATTACATGTCTGGCATTAGGCTGCCGGGGAATAAATATCTGTGGAGGGTTTGATCGGATGTCGGAAAGCTCACAGTAACTCCCGCGCTCTGCTCTTGGCTTTAGACGGAACCTGTGGATGTGCCGAGGTTCCTGAAGGCTGCTCTGGAGAATAAACTGCCAGTAGTAGAAAAATTCTTGTCGGACAAGAACAATCCAGATGTCTGTGATGAGGTAACTTCTACAAAGTGCTGCAAAATCCAGCTCATTCATTTTGTGCTGTTTCTGCTTAACTTCTGCCTTGCTAACATGGTGCCAACAAGCACTCCACCTGGAACAGTCTCTCCAGCTGTTGTCCCAGATGCCACTAGCATATTAGGGTAGTGCAGCGGTCCGGAACCAAGAGGCTGGATTCGTGCTGAGAATTGCAGCATTTTTTGCACTCCCATATTCTTCCAGCTGACTTTTTAGTTTGTCTTTAGCTTTTTATGTTCTTGGGGTAGACTTTTAATAAGGCAGAACCAACAAGTCCCTTTTAGACAGACACACAATAGCATCATCCTTTAAAGAAAAAAAAGATTTTATTTATTAGAGACAGAGAGGTGAGGGTAAGCACAAACAGGGGGAGGGGCTGAGCAGGGAGCGTGATGCAGGGTTTGATCCTAGGACCCCGGGATCATGACCTGAGTTGAAAGGAGATGCTTGACCGACTGAGCCACCCAGGTGCCCCAATAGCATCATCCTTGATTGGACCTAAACACATCACCACTATTCAGGGACTCTGTGACTCGAGTTCAAGTGCTGGCTCTATCACTACGTGACTATTTGATTTTAGCAGCTACTTTGCATTTCCTAGACCTCTGTTTCCTTGTCTGTAAATAGAGGGCACTGGAGTGAACAATGGCAACAGTTGTTCTAGGCCAAATAGTCAATCCATTAATATGAAGTCTTTTTACTAGAAGCACTAATCCTTTTTGTGTCCTTTCCCCCCTGAACTGAATGGGGAATCATTTCTGAAGTTGAACTAAAAATGAGTCCCCCATTCTCTTAAAGAATAATTGAATTCTTTTTGATATTCAACCCAGCAACGGTCCCAGATGGGAGAAAACCTTCTGGTTTGCATGGAAATTCTACACAAACAATGAAGGCACAAAATTCAAGAAAGGGGAATGTCAGTGTTGAGGTAGTTGTGAGCTTGAAGTTCACATCCCTCCACGTAGACCACTGAGCACTTAGAAATGTACCTGCAGGAAACTCAAGCCTCAGTTGCAGGATCACTGTTCTAGTTCTGAAATTTTAGTGAATTTGACATTTCTAATTCAAAAAGAAGTACTTGAGTTTCTATCAGTGAGGTTGTAGGAGTCCTCAGCTTCCTACCTCTTAGAAAGGATTTCTGCTCATTTTTATATGCATCGCTATCTCTCTCTTTTTAAATCTCTCTTCTGACAGTATAAACGGACGGCTCTTCACAGAGCATGCTTAGAAGGACATTTGGCAATTGTGGAGAAGTTAATGGAAGCTGGAGCTCAGATCGAATTCCGTGATATGGTAAATATATTTCTTTGTTTGGAAATGAGCCAAAATAAGGAATCCATATGAAGCTTGAGAAAACCTACGATGAAAAATGGGGCTGATTGGATTGAAAATTGATCTGAGAAAACCAGGCAAAAGCTCATTTCTCCATACAAAAGGAAGTTGGGAGATGGGGCTAGGTCATGTGGAAAGTATTTTCCATACATACTGAAGAGGAGACAAGTGTTCCAGGGAAAAGAAGGAAGTGAAAGACACTGCATGCAATTCAATATCCCCATCAGAGAGTTGGGTCAGTATCAAGTCAGTAGCATTACTGAGAAGCAATACAGTCAGCACTTGCCTCTCGGTGTCCCTGTCCTTCCATTATACACGGCAGTCTGCTTGTGGCCCCTTGGCAGCCAGCGATGTGTCAGAATTCTCTAGCTGTACACCTTGTATGATAGATGCCATCAGTGAGATCAGGGGCTAAACTGCATACGGAATTAACTGCATCCATGGAAAGTAGCTGCTATTCAGACCTTAATAATTCAACTACTGTGAGTTCTACAAAGACCAGCATACAGCATATTTTATGGACTGAAGATTGAGCTGGGTAAATGCTTTATTTATTTAAATGCAGCTCAATTTGACTTTATAGCAAAGTGGAAGAGGGATATTAAAAAGGTCCAAAGAATTTGAACAAAATTGAACCCTGAAGACAAACACATAGGAAAGCAATAAAAAAAAAAGTTTGCATGAAAAGACACTAACACTCATGAATGCATGATTTGGAAGGCCAGGAACATGTCAGAGAGGGGAAGAGGGCATCTCCCAAGAGTCAGGGCAGTGTGTGATGACCTCGAGTGGGGACACTTGAGGGACACTGGTTGTGTTGGCATAAACGACAGCACAGAACCAACAAGAGATGGGGAAAAAAGCACAGGGACACAGAAAGATGTGGCAGATCCAGATTAAAATCTCTTGGAAGGGACTACTTTTATTCTGCCAGAATTTTTTTTTTAAATTTATTTATTTGACAGAGAGAGATCACAAGTAGGCAGAGAAGCAGGCAGAGAGAGAGAGGGAAGCAGGCTCCCTGCCGAGCAGAGAGCCCGATGCGGGACTCCATCCCAGAACCCTGAGATCATGACCTGAGCCGAAGGCAGCGCCTTAACCCACTGAGCCACCCAGGCGCCCCTATTCTGCCAGAATTTTAAAATGCATTTCTCTAGAACTTCTGAGTATATTTGGCAAAAGTGGCTAAAAGTTCCAGGCAGATGTGGGTTTGGATATCTATTCTGATACTTACTAGCTGTCCTTCCTTGGGCAAGAAACTTGACTATTTTGGAGACTTGTTTTTCTCATCTGCCAAAGGAGCGCAGTCATAATGTTGCTGGGAGGACCAGTCCATCAAAAGTGCACAGCACCTTGTTGGGATGCTGAAATTCTCAATAAACTGTAGTTCTCAGTCATTGTAGTTGGAGTCTGGAGGGGGACAGCCCACTGCTACCATGGATGCTCTAGCCAGTCTGGTGTTCCCGGGTCTCAGAAACCAAGTATTAACTCCTCAGACCATTTCTTTACATTAACTCATGTCCTTTTACCTTCTGGTATAGCTTGAATCTACAGCCCTCCACTGGGCAAGCCGTGGAGGAAACCTCGATGTCTTAAAATTGCTACTGAATAAAGGAGCAAAAATCAGTGCTCGGGATAAGGTATTTATTTCCCCCCTTCCCCACTCCTGGGGCCCTCTCCCCTCCCCCCTCCTCTCCCAAAGCCACCTCACCATTTGGGTCAGCGGGAAACTTATGCTGTGTGGGGCACCATAGTGGCTACTTGTCCCCCTTGCACATGCCTTGGGGTCTGGGAGAGCCTCTGTCCCTGAGCCCCACAAATCAGTCGCATCCTTCAATTTCCCAGTTGCTCAGCACAGCGCTGCACGTAGCCGTGAGGACTGGCCACTACGAGTGCGCTGAGCATCTCATCGCCTGTGAGGCGGACCTCAACGCCAAAGACCGAGTGAGTCCCTGGGCCAAGTTCCACCTCCAGCAGCTCCAGCCTCACTTATCTGGAATCACTCCCCAAGCCCGGGCTCTTGTGGGACCCACTTCCTGGCCTCGGGCCCCACTTTAGCCTGTGGTCTCTGCTTCTCTAGGAAGGAGATACCCCTCTGCATGACGCCGTGAGGCTGAACCGTTACAAAATGATCCGACTCCTGATTATGTATGGGGCCGACCTCAACATCAAGAATTGTGTAAGTACCCGAAACAAGCATTCCCGCGTGTGGGCTTTCTGATGCATGAAAGCATATCTGCTCTACTTGAAAACGGTGCCAGAGTGGTAGGATTTCAGGGTTGGGGGTGGTCTTGTGATGCTTTAAATGCCCCTGTCTATTCCCCTAATGACATTGCTAGTCCTTGGCAATGACTCGGGTCACCTGGTCAGAGATGGGTGGAGCCATCATGACACAATCACAGTGTCCAGTGATTCTTTTAAGATTTCCTCTTGAACATATGGGACGGTCAAATTGTTCACCTTCACAAACCTAAGCACTGTCTTCCCTGGACACCCGTGGCTAAGCAAGGCCTGGGGTTGTCAGGAATAAAGACAGGCACCATTCCTGAAAGGATTAAATTCCACAGCAGTCAATGGGGCCAAGAGCCAATGAACTGAAATTAATCAATATCGAATCCGAGTAATTCTGAGTAGTCCTCCCCTCCTTACAACAGCAGACATGCTACCACTTTCTTCCAGGGTTAGCCATGCTTTTGCCTATATTTTTTGAGATAATTTCTATCCATTCTCCACTGTGGTTTATCTGCATATCCCTCAAAATAATTTCCTATATTTAGGCCCTGAAAATGCTCATATAAGTCCCTTCTACAAGTACGTGTTAATTTAGCTTCATCTGCAAGCCAGGGAAGAGAGCCAACTTTTCCTCATGGTCCCAATTCCCAGACAAACATCATCTAATATAAGCTTTAAAAATATCACTGGGAGGAATGGATATAAATTACCAAAGAAATAATTTGAAAGATTTGGTAGAGAATCACTTTACAAAGAAGGAAAACCCCAGTCATCTTCTATTGTGAATAATTTCTTCCCCTTATTGTGTTACTATGAGACTGAGAGGAATATTTTATCATAAAAAAAAAAAACCTCAAAACTGTCTTGGTGTTAGGAACAAAGGATAGAAGCAATAAACAGAGGCTGCTTGGATGGGAAAGTGTTAATAGTAGGATCCCCTCATCCTTCATATTGGGATTGGTCTTATCTAATAATTTAAATAAATTAGCGGGAAAAAAGTAGATTTAATGAAATCTCCAAAACTGCAGAAACTATGACAATTATTTTTAGGCAGTAAGACATTACCAGCCCAGAGAACTAGCCTATAGATTTGGGGAGACTGTGTAAGTAGCCAGAAAATCAGGAGATAAATTCTAATAGAGATGAGGTAAAGGAATTCGTGGAAGAATAGCCCAAAATATACCAATGGGGCTCAAGGCTTTGAATTATCAGTTAGAGCGCAACATAAGGGCCCTAGAACTATTAATGTCATTGATCCAATGGCCGGATATTCCCCAAAAGACCACTAAGCCACTGGGCACCATCTTGAGGGGGACTGGAAACAACACACAGTACATTATTCTGTTGTCCAAAGCTCTGTCACCATGTGTACCGATGAGTGTTTCTCAAGGAACATGCTATAGAGGTGAGGAGTTCCAAAATGAGGGTTACAGGGCCACTAGTTCAAATAAGCACAGGGGCCAGGCAGATCACCTAAATTACATAAATGTTGGCTGCAGGGGGTCTGTGCACATAACTTTTAAAGACGGTGGCTCCTCCCCACCCCAGTCCATTGTTGCTCGGTGAAGCCCTAGGTATCATGCTGGCCAACTCTTCTGATTTTCTCAGAGAGTTCACGGATTCAGTTGGGAAATCTGCTAATTTCCGACTGTTGCAATTAATTCCAACTTTTAAGAAATCTGAGTTCTGTCTGGGCCCAAACAAAAGAGGTCTCTAGACTGATTTGCATCTTAAAGCTGCCAGTTCACAGTCTCTGAGTTAAAGAGACTTCCAAAAGAACAGGGGTGGGGAATTTTTTTTTTTTTAAGGATTTTATTTATCTATTTGACAGACAGAGATCACAAGTAGGCAGAGAGGCAGGCAGAGAGAGAGAGAAGAGGAAGCAGGCTCCCCGCTGCCCAGAGAGCCCAATGTGGGGCTCAATCCCAGGACCCTGGGATCATGACCTGAGTTGAAGGCAGAGGCTTTAACCCACTGAGCCACCCAGGCGCCCCAGGGGTGGGGAATTTTAAGACTTCTCATATTTAAGTACAAGAATTGAGAGGTGACATGGTATTCATTTTTGTAAATGTCTGGAGATATACGCATAAGCGGAAAAGCATTTTGGTCTCAAAAATTATTTACACGTTGTTGATGTCCCCCCAAGAAAAATGAAATTTCCCAGGAGATCCTAGTGTGAAAACTAGCCCTCTTGGAGCAGTAATAGTTCTACACAGCACCTGAGGACTTCACCAAGGTGTCCAAACAGCTCGTTTACCATCATGTTTTATCAGGAATTGTTTTCACAATCGATAGGAACTGGTTCTTGACCACTTTCTCCCCAGGCCTCTTCTACAGGATACTGGATATATAGAGAGGCATTTTTTAAAATTTCAGAGTGACTTGGAATGCTCTTCCCATTTACTGTCTAGGAACTGGGGATTGTTTTTTTTTTTTTTAACCAATACCTGGGGCAGTCCCACAGGGCAGGGGGGAAAAAAAAACCAACAACAAAACCCCAAAACATTGCTCATCTGAAATGCCATAAAGCATTCCTGTGAGAAACACTGAAGGGCTGATTTGAATATAAACTGCAAATCACTCATAGTGGAAAGCATAAAACAGGTCAACAACATAGACCCATCCATTACCTCATTAAACACACACACACACACACACACACACACACAGAGGATGTGTAGAATTTATAGATGCCTTCCATCTGAAAGTCACATTTCCTTCTGCATTTTGATTAGGCTGGGAAGACCCCAATGGATCTGGTCCTGCACTGGCAGAATGGAACCAAAGCGATATTTGACAGCCTGAAGGAGAACTCCTACAAAACCTCTCACATAGCCTCCTTCTGAGGGAAATGGCGCTGCTCGCATCCCGTTGTTCTTCACTGGCATTTTGAAGGCAAGGCCCCAAGGAAGAGCAACTAGTCCTAACACCCAGCTCTTATCCACCTGTTGTACAGCTGCACCCAGTGAAGTCTGGAGAAAGCACAGGCATATAGTTAGGGGAATTTCCCTTAGTGAATCTCACTCTATTTATTTTAATTTATTTCCGTTTATTTATTTATTTATTTACTATGATGCCACTGGAAATTCTGATCCTTCACGATGACCCACTTGGTGAGCAAAGCTTCATTTGTATATAACACTTCAGAGCCTCCCTGTAGATTTGCTCTTAGACCATGTTAACGAGCAATGCTGTTCGTGCCTACTCATGTGCACCTAGTTGGTGGAAGATATTTCAAGGTGTTTTTTTTTAAAGGACAAGGGTGATTATTACAGCCTTCTTTTCTCCTGAATTTTTAATGCTGAAGTTTGGGGCAGTGGGAGGCGTGTAGAGACAGGAGGAGAAACTGTAGAATGAGAGGGATTCTGTGAGGAGGACGGTAAAGCCAAGCCGTCAGACGCCCAGGCCTGGTATTCCTTACCAAGTCACACGTTGTACCAAGGTGAAGAGAATGTTGTGAGTGTAAGTGGCATGTTCGTGGCAGGTGCAGGCCACTGGGCCATGATGAAGTGAATTTGCTGAAAAAAGATGAAAGTGACCGCAAAGTGTAAATGTGTAAATGTATATTATGTTGTATGTCTATTTTATATTCATAATAAAAGCAAATTCTAAACCTCTTTCTAAGTGCTTCTATAAGTATGGTGGGAAAGAACCATGTGAAAAAGGCCATTTAGATGGAGTTTTTTTGTGTTCCAAGTTTTGGGGATTGGAAATGTCCTGTAAAATAGTACCTCTGACAGTATTGACCATGTATGCAGACCACCTGAAGATCTTGCTAAAATGCAGTTTCTGATCCCTCCCATTTTTGCAGGGGTTGGGGGCGGGGAGGCAGACTCTGCATTTCTGAGAAGCTCCCTGATGATGCAGAGGTGGTGGTACACCAGAAGCACACTTCGAGCAGCAAGGCTGGGAGAACCATAACCAAGATAGAGGAGTTCAAGTTCTTTTGGCTCCAGTGATGGGGAGAAAGAGACCCCTGGTGGGCAGAATGATTACTGCATGTTAAACAAATGATCTTTGACATTCCCATCAGCGCTAATCGGAGACTTAACGATTATTGTGGACACCGGCTGTGTGTCAGAGGCTGCCCAAGAGAAAATACACCTGGTTAATGATTTCTGACCTCCAAGGGGAGCCATTTTGTTGCCAGGTGCTAGGCCAGGTGCTAAGACCTGTGATGAGAAAACCAGATTGTCCCTGCCCTGCTTTCCGGGAACAGATGAATATTAAAGAAATAATGTCCGAAATAGATACATAGTGATGATCTGTGGTAAGTCCAATGAAGGGAAAAAAACAAGAGTGCTGTGAGTCTCAGATGCAACAGCACACTCATTTGAAGGGGAGGGGCAAGGTGGGGAATTCTACAAAGACTTCACTGAGGTGCTGACTTTTGGGGGCAGTCTGAAGGATGAGCTGGAGCTATTCCAGACAGCAGAGAGGCCACCGGAAAGGACATGATCATGGAGAAAGTCTGGCACTTTAGGAAATGTATGAAGGCCAATATAAAACAGTAGCACTGGGGTCCCTCCCTCCAAAACTCTCTCTGGGTGGAAGAACACATATGGCCTCTTGGCTATGCCTCTAACACTGAGAGCATGCACAGGCATGGTCCCTAAGCAGAAGGTGTTCTAGTCAGCTGCTCCCAGACACCTAAGTTGTGAGGATGGTTTGAGATATCTTTGAGCCTTTTGTATCTAGTCTCCTAACCTCCCAAGGGCATCAGGAACTTCAGTCCCTCCATTGTCTCCCTCCTGCCAGGGTCCTGGCTCTAACCAGTCATGTCCTTAAGGCTCAGGTCCTCCCACTTCTTCCTCTTAAAGCACCCATGACACAAGTCACATTTTTCTTGCTGGTATTGGCATCTCCCACAGCATAACTTGGCAGGTTATTAAGTGACCAAGTTCTCTCCTTATGATGGCTTCCTCAAACTCCCCTCCCCGCAACAGCTGGGAGGGTACAGAAGACACTTTTGAGTCACCACATGAGATTTCCATCAGCACAAAGGTAGAGGGCGAAGGTACCCCGTGAAAAACAACATGGGCTAAGTTCCATTTGAACAAGGCCAACTCTGTCACCTCTGCTAATGGAGAAGATAAACACTTCAGGCAAAGCTTTCACCTGTCTCACAGGTGGTCAACTTTAAAGCTCTTTGTCTTGCCACCTGAGCCAACTCTTTGCCCACAATCTGTCTCTCATCTTGGCTCTTCCTCAGTAAAGAGGACGTCCCATTGACCAACAGATGCCTGGTAGTTTTTCTTGCTTCTCTTTTCCTCACTCCTTTATCCCAATCAACCTCCAAGTCTTCTTACCAAGTATCCTCCGAAAGTGGTTCTGCAGTCTGTCCACTTCTCCCATCCCAGGGGCCACTGCCCTAGCTCAGATGGCCACGGTTTCCTCCCGTTACTCAAATGGCCCTTGCCGGGCTCCTGGCCTCAGGCTCTTTTCCCGCCAGTCTGTTAAGTTGCAGTCAGTTATTTATTTTTATTTTTTTTTATTAACATATAATGTGTTATTACAGAGTGATTTTTCTAAACTGCACATCTGGTCAAGCCATTCACCTCTTTAAAATTCTTCAGTGGCGGGGTGCCTGGGTGGCTCAGTGGGTTAAAGCCTCTGCCTTCGGCTCAGGTCATGATCCCAGAGTCCTGGGATCAAGCCCTGCATCGGGCTCTCCACTCAGCCTGCCTCTCTCTGCCTGCCTCTCTGCCTACTTGTGATCTCCATCTGTCAAATAAATAAATAAAATCTTTAAAAGAATAAATAAAAATAAAAAATAAAAATTCTTCAGTGGCTTCCCGTTGCCCTCAGGATGAAATGAAAACTTAACATTTTTCAAAAATTCTTGAAATCTGACAGCCTTTAACTCTGTATTCTCATCTATTTCTCATCACTCTCTTCACTAAACTCTGAATTTCGACTCTGTGGACTTTTCAGTTCCTTAAAAAATCCAGGTATTCTTATGTTTCAGTTTATAATGGACCATTTAGTCCTATTATTGGTCGTCCGGGTTGTTTCCATTTTCCCGTTATTCTAGACATTGTTGCAATGAATATCCTTATCTCACTACCCTTCATACCTAACCAGCTATTTCTGAAGAAACACATTCACAGAACTCTGTAAGATTAGTATCAAATTAATCCCCTTCCATTGTTATTCATTTTCCCCCAAATTATGAGAATTCTCATCTTATGAATCTTTTCTCTTCCAACCTGATCAGCAAAAGATATATTTGTGGTGAATTTTCCTAACTACTGAAAAAGTTCACCATCTTTGTTTATGGAGCATTTTTTGGATCCATCTTTATTGCCCAGTTTCTATTATGTCAGGTTCCTTGGAAGCAGAACCTGAAATGAGGATTCTTGTGTTAGTGATTTATTGAGCACGCTCTATAAGGCAATGAGGAAAACAGGACAGGGCAGAAGAAACAGGCAAAGATGCGCTTTCAGGAAGAGTCTCTCCTCAGCCTTATCCCAGCTCGGCAGCATCAATCACGCTGCAGAGGCCAGAACGTCAGGTGATAATGCCCTGCATCAGGCACAAGCCACGGGCCCGAACTGGGTTGGGGGTGGGGGGTGGGGAGGTAAAGCTTCCCAGGCCTCTTTGGGTAAGGTGAGTTCCATCAGCCCAGGGCAGTGCTCTGGGGAGAATGAAGAGAAACCATGAGTGCTCAAATTTGAATCAGCTGGAGAAAGGGTACGCCAGCCTGGTGAAAGGGATTTGGTGGACACTAACAGCATTTACCAAATTGCATATGTTTTTATTTGTTTTTTAGATCAGTGGGCGGGGGTGGGCAAAATGAGGAAAGAATCTCAAGCAGGCTCCACGTCCAGTGTGGAGCCTGACGCGGGGCTCAAGCTCACCACCTTGAGATCATGACCTGAGCCCAAATCAAGAGTGGAACACCCAACTGACTGAGCCATCCAGACACCCCTCAAATTGCGTATGTTTTTAAAAACAATTTTTTAAAGCTTTTACTAAGGATGCTAAACTCCTCTGCTCTATAAGATGCCTCATAAACCTACTCTCTTAGTTGTACTTTTCTAACAGAACATTATTTTTATAGAGGCAAATTAATTTTCATGTTTTCTGGCTTTAATGACCACATTTAGGTTTTTTCCAACCCAAGGTTATTTTAAACAAAAAATGTACTTACCTTTTCTTTAGTATTTTACGAACTTTAAAAAAATGTAATTCTTTAATCCATTTGAATTTAGTGTGGTGTACATTGGGTAGAAGATAAGGATTAGACTCATTTTTTTCCCTAAATGATAGAACAATAGCTAATGCTTAGTAGGTACGTTCTGTAGGACTAGTCCTTCTTTGAGCCTCCTACAAATATGAATCTGCTTAACCCTTGCAGTAGTGCCATCGGTAGGGAGAAAAGAAGAAAGTGAGTCAGAGTGATTATGAAATTTGTTCAAGGTCACAGGTACGGAGTACTGGCAGGTTCAGATTTTAATATGCAGAGTCTTTAGTCTTTGCACTTACTTTGCTGTACTGCCTTTCCTGCATAGCTAACCAGTTATTTCAACACCACTGAATTGAGAAATCCACAACTTCTTGTAAATGGGAGTTGTTCTGGACCCCCAAGTCTTTCACTCATCTATATGAATTTCTGCACCAGTTACACAGTTTTAGTTACCAGAGTCCTGTTGTACTCTGTAATACTGGATGTACAAGCCCCTTCCACTGGTGTTTTTTTCTTGAAGACTGTATTTATTTATTTGAGAGAGCAGAGAGAGAGACAGAGGGCAAGAATAGCGAGGAGGGGCAGAGGGAGAGGGAGAAGCAGACTCCCCATTGCACAGAGTCCAGATGGGGGCTCAATCCCAGGACCCTGGGATCACAATCTGAGCCAAAGGCAGATGCTTAACTGACTGAGCCACTCAGGTTCCCCCCTCCCATTATTTTTCTATGAAATTTGTAGGTATTCTATTTATTCTTTCAAATCCATATATACAAGGAAACCAACATATGTGGATGGTTTTAAATTTTGTTAAATTTATAATTTGGGAGAAAATCTGATGAACAATGTTTCATCCAAAACAAACAAACAAACAAAAAAAACCAGAGTGTCTTCCAGTCTTTAATTTCCCTTTAAAGAGTTTTCTTCATAGAGGACCTATGTGTTTCTTAATTTTTATCTTTGGAATAGTACCATCTTTTAAAATGACATTTTATAGCAACTTACTATTAACCAAACAATTACCTTTTGTGTCTTTAGCTTGTAACTGACCACCTTGCCGAACTTTTCTTTAAGGTATTGACATTTTGTTGCAGGAAGTCAGTTATGCATCATGTTCTAACAAAGATAAATATTAGAAGGAAACCTGCCTGCCACTCTCCACTGAGGACCAGCCATCATGCCCACCTATTCTGAACAGGATAAGTGTCTGTTCATAAACTGAAAGAAGACACATCTGCAAATATGTAACAAAGGTACATAAACGAAGGAGCACCTGTATTTCTAAGCTTTTCCCAGTTGCTTCCTTTTTGAAGAGGCCAGACTCATCTGCAATAATTTTTACTTCCTAATGTAACAGAGGCCCTCGCTATTATATCTGATGCAAGTGAGGCAAATCTACACGTAATATAACCAGTTGATTGAAACAGTAGACCAAGGTGGGACCTCAAAAAAAGATGACCATATTCCCCCTTAAATATTTTGAGTTTAAAATCTATAAATGCACACTCCTGTGCCGATCTTGGGATTATGGACCCTCCGATGGGACACCTATGGTTGTCTTTGATTGAGTTCCTGTCTCTTTAAGGAAGAAAGACAACTTAAGACTTGAGTGAAGCAATCCAAGTGTGGAATTTTTACTGGATCCCCCCAAAATCTTGGTTGTCCTGTTCATACCTATTGTGACAGGTTTTTGTTTTTTTTTTTAAATGGCTCATCTTTTCAAGCCTTTCAAAAGCATAAACTTGGATTTCCTGGGAATTCCTTTTTTGTGCTTCATAGTGCAACAGTTTTCATAATATTTAGTTAATATATATGTAACTTTACAATGCTAACCACAATGGCATCGACTGGTGAATAAACATACATTAACCATTGGTGAATCCAAGTGGGGTGAGGGCAGAAGCAAGCCGGCGCTTGAGGGAGTGGTGGACTCCTGTGTGGGCTTGGCAGCGACGGTGGCATCAGCATCATTTTACAGAGGGAATGGAGTTGGCTAATCCATCAAATTGCTCAAGCAGAAGTCAGACAAGAATGCTTTTAGAGCCACCATGTTCAGTACATACATTATGTAAACATATGTGTGTGTGTGTGTGATATATTCTATTTGTAAACGTTTGCCATGGGTTTTTATAATTTTTAAGACCAGGAGTGGATTTTAAGTTTTATCAAATGTCTTATCCATTAAAATGATTCTGATTTTTCTAATTTGATTGATAAATAAATATGATAAAGTACAGTACATTAAAAAGAACTGAAATATCCTTACATTCCTAGAATAAATCTCACTTGTCAGGCATACTGTTTTAATGGTCTCACTTTACCAATATTTTACCTAAGCAACTGTATCCATAAGTAAGACTGATATACAGCTCTTTTAAAAAATTATCTTTTCTCTCTCAGAATGGTGCCTTTTTCTCACTGAAATGATTCTTTATATCAACATAACGTGAATACAGATATTTGCAAAAAAGGCCACTTTCATTTATTTTAATGATTCTGCTACTTAAAAAAAAATCATTTCCAAAGTTGGTTGAGTACAATGGTTTGATATTTTTAATACTGCTATTATGAAAATCAGTATTAGGTTTTCAGGGACTTCCAACTCAAAGGAGGGAATTCTATTTCAAGAATATCATGAAGGTAAGCAGCAAAGGAAGAGCCACATGTAATTTTACATGCACTTTCTCTCTCCTTCCACAAAATTTATAGCAATTCCTTTCAGAAAGAACTTTGACTTGATGAATACAAAGAGAGAGGTTTACAACAAAAATAAATCACCTAAAGGCCAATCCCTTGGTATGCCTTAATAGGCCTCAAAATAACCCCTTTTTGAAGAGTAAGATTAAAAAATAATAAGCCATGTATATCCAGTAAAGCAGCAAAGCATGTATTTTTAAATGAAGAAGAAACATTTTAAAGAGTCTCCTGAAATATGGAAATATCTTATTCAATTATACCTGCTGTTTTATTACTTAACACAAAAAATAAATAAACTCGTCTCTGATTTTTCTCTTAAAGTGTATCTAAATTCATTAAGTGGGCAGTCTTTTTTTTTTACTGTTTCACTAGGTTTTGTTACTTTAACGGCTTGAATACAGAATTGTTTTTATAGATTACTGATTTCTAATTCCAAATGAAAACAGTAAATCATAAAGGTTTTAGTTCTATTGCGGCTGATGGACTATCAAAGGGAAGAAGGGAGTGTTGACAGAGACTGGGGATTCTTTTCAGCTCTCACACTTGGCTTTCTTGCAAGCTGGAAGAGAATCATCATCTGCTTCTGATGGTCGAGGTTTCTTCACTGTGGAAATAATTCCAAAGGCAGTTTTTCTAGTTTCTATAAAACAAACAGGGAAACCATAGGCCTTAAGACCTGATTTAAAAAGATGTGGTTTAACAAGTATCACCATGTTACTTTGACTTAACAACATTAGTAAATAATAAAGCCAGAATAACTGCTATGGATACTGATGTCATTCACTGTACTTTGTCTTCCCCAATGGATACAAATACCAGTATATTATTTACATGTAATTCATTCTAAAGGGATTACTCAAGAGTAAAACTGCAGGACAGGTTCTCTCCAATGGTCTGTCCATGGTACCTTAGGCAGCCAGGGCCCAAGTCCCAGACTTTGGTGCAGCAGATGTTTTAAGTACGGTAGAAAGGCACACGAATCAAGACAGCCTGGTCAACAGTCAGCTGTGTTCCTCCCATGGTGATGACATGTGCTTACTTCATTTTACAGCATGCACCGTATCTGGGTCCCTCACTAGGTCATCTATGTACCTCTGAAGAATCAGTCCGTATTGTATTAACACCCAGCAATGCCTGGTTATCTAACAGGTGTTCAATAAATACCTGTTGAGTGAATGAAAAAAATCAAACTCACACATTTATTGATCTCTTATATACTGATGACAATGGATAAAGAATGGGAATTGTGAGATTTAGGTCAGGCTGGCAGCAGAGTTCAACTTAAATCTATCCAATTTTAGCTAAAAAGGTACTACTGGCCCAGGCCCTGTGTCATCTATAAAGGGTACTGAGATGCCTACCACAAAAATAAAAGAATGTGAGGGGCAAATGTAATGGGAATGGAGGCACCCATAAGAAGAAACTCTGCCTGGATGAATCAGGAAGGTATCATAACAGAAGTAACACTAGGAATACAGAAAAAGAAAAAGATGGGATTCCTTTGCAAAGACATGCAGGAAAAGGTAAGAAGAACCTAGTATGTTTAGGGGACAATAAGCTGGTGTGAAGGAGGAATGTGAAAAATTTATGGGGAAATGGGGCTTGATGGGTAAGCTTAAGGCCATAACACCTTGAAAAGATCCAAATTTAGTCCTTATGAAATAAGGACTAGGGAGGAGAGAGAAGGAACGATCCACTGGCTACAAAGAAGACAGAATCAAAAGAACTTTGATGAACATAAATTCAGTTAAGATTTCTTGTTTTGTTTTTTAATTTATTTGACAGACAGATCACAAGTAGGCAGAGAGGCAGGCAGAGAGAGAGAGAGGAAGGGAAGCAGGCTCCCTGCTGAGCAGAGAGCCCGATGCGGGACTCGATCCCAGGACCCTGAGATCATGACCCGAGCCGAAGGCAGAGGCTTAACCCGCTGAGCCACCCAGGCGCCCCAAGATTTCTTGTTTTAAGTAATAAAAGTAAAGTCAATTCTAGAGTTACATAGGCATGACCTTCTCACTTATCAGGATTAATTTACCAAGTCTACTGAATCTTTGCCAATTATTTAAAGCATTCTAATTTGTAAAAGGACAAACTTCTCTCAAGATCATTAAAATGCCAACTTCCTCTGTCCCTCTCTACAACCTCCTTAGAATTGCTATTCACTGGTTTCTGGAACCCTGAATGGCCCACCTAATCCTGATTCCCTACTCACTGGAAGAGAGCCTTCCAGTGTTGAATGGCAGCTACTACGTGTCCTAAGTCTTCCGTTTCCAGATATCCATTCCAGCACTGCTTTCAACCATTTCATATTAAGGTTTCCAGACCCTCTAAGAACCTAGCAACCGTCTTCTGGTAGTGCTCCCGTGCACTGCTGTCCTTCTGAAAAGGGGCACTCGGGATAATACACATGCCAGCTGAGACTTCATCAACGCAGAGGGTAATAATAGTGAGACTCTGAATCCCCTTGCTTCAGATTCCTTTATTTCTTCTAGTGTAACCTGAGGCTGAATTCACAATCTTAGGAACCCACCACACTGCAGTCTAATATTGATCCCAATGTCAACTAAAAGCAGGGTAACTGTAATGTATCCTCCAGATGTGCTATTAATTCTGCAGGGACAGCAGCCATAAACCAGGACTCTCATACAGTGGGAGGGTAATGCTACCTAAAGTCCATAAGGCTTCCTTTAGTTTAGCTTCATAAAAGCCTAGCTTTATACATACCCTCTGCTGAACAGCTGAGTTTTTTTAAGTCAAGTGCAGAACTTCATATTTTTCCCATTATATTTTCTTATTAGCTTCCTTTTCATATTTTAGTCTATTTTGGAACACCAATTGTTATCCAAAATCTTGATGACTCCTTATGTTCATTTAAAACAGACAAAAATAATGACAGAACAACCAAAGCACAAACCCATATTTCTTAACTTCAAAACAATCTTGATAAAGTCCTAATGAATCTGGCCATTCCCAGAGCTTATGTGATAGGGTCTAGCCTACATAATACAATTATCTCAAACTAAAAATGTTGAAAACAGAAG
This sequence comes from Lutra lutra, assembly GCF_902655055.1. NCBI lineage: Eukaryota > Metazoa > Chordata > Mammalia > Carnivora > Mustelidae > Lutra > Lutra lutra. The sequence goes on along the minus strand of NC_062291.1, from coordinate 52,803,551 downwards.
CAAAATCATCTAATTTACGGTAAGTCAATACAGGAATCAGTTCTCCCAAGTGGGGATCAGATCATTAAAATCTAGACACAACACACAAGGCCTCAATAATTCACCTATTCATATGCCAAATAACCTAGTCTACATGTAGCCCTATTCTGAAGTTTAAATTTATCTAGGTGATATCAAGCGAACTGCTTCGTGACCACTACTACTAGTGCTAAAAATCACAGGGAGAACAAAGATAAAACAGATCGAAAGTATACATACTTTTCTTTTTTTTTTAAAAGGGAAGGAAGAGAAACAGTATGTTTTGAAAAGTTAATTTACTTGAGAGCGCACGTGTGTGCAGGAGGGCAGAGGGAGAGGGACAAACTGATTCTGTGCTGAGCACAACGCCTAAAGTGGGGCTCGATCCCACAAACCTGGGATCAAGCCCTGAGCCAAAATCAAGAATTGGGACATTTAACTGACTGAGCCACCCAGGCGCCTCTAAATTTTTTTCTTTTTAAAAAACCTCATCTTCGGGGCACCTGGGTGGCTCAGCGGGTTAAGTCTCTGCCTTCGGCTCGGGTCATGATCTCAGGGTCCTGGGATCCAGCCCTGCATCGGGCTCTCTGCTCAGCGGGGAGCCTGCTTCCCCCCTCTCTCTGCCTGCCTCTCTGCCTACCTGTGATCTCTGTCTGTCAAATAAAAAAAAAAATCTTTATAAAGAAACAAAAAAAAAAAACAAACAAAAAACACCCTCATCTTCATTCTCTAAAGTCCTGGCATAGCAAATACTTCTGGTTTAATTTTTATCATCTAATGAATATGAAGTTCAGTGGCTGCAAGTAGTGGAATTAAGGTGAGGAGGTAGGTTTATGTAAATGAAATGTGAGTAAAAGATATACAGTCTGCACACAGTTAAGCACGAAAAAAAATGAGAAAAAGGATCATGAGTTGTATTAAATATGAAAAGACACTATTTGAGTTTTTTAGTTGGTTTTTTTTTTTTTTTTTAAAGATTTTATTTATTTATTTGACAGAGAGAAATCACAAGTAAGCAGAGAGGCAGGCAGAGAGAGAGGAGGAAGCAGACTCCCTGCTGAGCAGAAAGCCCAATGTGGGGCTCGAACCCAGGACCTGGGATCATGACCTGAGCCGAAGGCAGCGGCTTAACCCACTGAGCCACCCAGGTGCCCCTTTAGTTGGGTTTTTAAAATGTATTTGCTGTTTCTGTGTTCCTAATAAATGGTTTAACATCAGTTTTTTCACATTTCAGTTCTTGCAAACAATGACTTCAAAAGGGGAAGCATGCCTCTCTGGAGAGGAGGGAGGAGGAAGGTAGACAGGCCCAAACATGTGGAGCTTGGAAGACACATTCAGTACTCAGTTTTGTAACACAGACCACGTTCGGTCCGCAGAGTACACAGAGTCAAGTCTGAAGCAAAGGGTGAGAAGCATTGGTGGGTAAAGTTAAAACAGGCTGAGCAAAGATGAGCCTAAAGGAGGTTTGCAGAGCAGGATAGTAAAAGTAAATAGGCTCCATCGTCTGATTAAAAAAGACTGGCTTGGGGTGCCTGGGTGGCTCAGTGGGTTAGGCCTCTGCCTTCAGCTCAGGTCATGATCTCAGGGTCCTGGGATCGAGCCCCACATCAGGCTCTCTGCTTAGCAGGGAGCCTGCTACCCACCCCACCTCCCCGCCCCAGCGTGCCTCTCTGCCTATTTGTGATCTCTATCAAATAAATAAAAATCTTTAAAAAATAAAACAATAAAAAAAATTAAAAAAGACTGGCTCCTAACATGAGCATTTGGTGTTCTTACTGGAAGAACTTGCTCACCTCCATGCAGAAGCACCGCTCGGCAGTTGGTGGACACGGCGGCCTTGGCGTCACTTTCAGACAGCCCAAACAGTAGTCCTCTGGTGGGGCCATTAAAGCTTTCAACCCAGCATCAGCCAAGGACAGGGGACTAACGGAAACCCAACTGCCAACCCCCGCTCCCCTGGCCACACCAAGATGGACTTTCACTCTTCAGCAGTTCTAGCCTGAATGCAACGGGCATCTGTGAAGAGACTCAATCTAAGCTTTTATGATACAGAGTCCCTTCTTCCCCTTTTTCTATTTCACCCTTAACTCAGGAAACAAAAGGATGAAGCTCTCTACAACCTATGTAATTTATTTTTGAAATTTTACATTGGTAAACTCACAATAAAAGGTTAAAAAAAAATCTTAAACTATAATATCACATCAATTTCCAAATTTCCTACATTTCAACAGCTTCCAACTCAGAAAAGGATACAAGTTTGCCACATCGTATGGGCCTCTTATTTCTAAAGGCTAAAATAAAGTGAACAAAAAAAAGACAGGAGGGAAGTTATTCATAGTATTTCAATGACTTCATTTGCAGTAAATTAATAAGATGCTTAAATATCCAAAAACTAAAGGAGTTAACCACATCAATTTAAGTCCTTACAATTTTGATGGTTTTCTTAAGTTTCCAAAAGTTTCTAAAAGAACCCTGAAAGCATTCTGTAACAGCATAAAGGAAAAAACTTCACATAAACAAAACCTGCATCCCAGAAGAAGTGGGGATACATTTTACTCTTCGGCAACTGCAATGGGCACAGGCAATTCAAAATGCAAATATGCAATAAGCATTCATTACATTACTATTAATTTATCCTCTAGAAACACGTTTCAAAGTTTTATAACTTGAAAAGTGAAAACAAAGTACTCACACCAGACTTACCCTTTCTGCAGCACTAGACACAATCACATTCTGCCAAAGAGAAAGTGATCAGTAATAATTTTAGATAAATGAAAAAAAAAATGGAAAAGTCTTTTAATACAAATAACCAGTTATCACTTGCTAACATTTAAGTTTCTACAAATACCATTCTTCTAAAGATAAGTTAAAGAATCAAAGTCAAAGAAAGACCTTAGGATCAAGAGCAGCCTACAAGACAAGAAACAGAGTAAGCCTTCCCACTGGATCTTACAAAAGGTGAATTCATTTAAAAAACTACTTGAAAAAGTCATATAATCTTAATTCAACTAACTGATGACAAACAATTGTTATCCAGACCATTCTTTTCACAGTAGGTGAACTTCAAATTCCTTATTAGTAGATAAAGGGTTTCAACACATCTTCCTCCCCCACCCTGCCATTCTTCTTCCTTTGATCTTTCTCCTTCCCTTAAAACTTGCAGGGTTCACTGACATGGGAGAATTTGTTTCCCGGCTTCAAGAACTTTCTGCTTTAGGGAAAAGGAATCAGTTAAACAATTTCAGTATATTAATAATAAGAATAAACTGCTGGATTTGAAAAACACCTTGAAATTTGGGGAACCATACCTTTCCTTTGCAGACCTGCATCAAATTGAGGGCATTGGAAATTGTGTACCTTCTCATTGTGGAATCTTTGATAGCAGGGCTGTAGATGAGTTCAAAGCCCACGCCTCGGTCAATTGCCTTCACAGGAGATAAAGAAAATAAACTGTCAAGGAGAAACACACACTGTCCTACTTTCTTTTCACTAAGAATCTTCCTCACCTCCCTCCTCAACCCTACCTTAGACCTCCCACATGTCAAGGTACAGCCTGAAACAAAGGCAGATTCATGCCTGAATGGCACCATCCACAGGAGAAGGCCAACGTTTGGCTCTATCTGATCAATAGTGGATCTTAGCTGTGGGGAAGCTGACTTTATATAAATAGGAATCATGAGGCAGCTACAGAGAGCAAAGTCCCAGGGGGGTGGCAAATGGGCTATTCCTCCACAAACTATTAAAAGGAAGATGGAAATGTGCTCCCTACACTTCCAGTAAACTGTTTGCAAACACAGAAAACAACAACAACAAAAATTAATTGGACCCAACAATGTAAGAGACAAAGAAATGAAGAGCTGAAAAATGCTTGAAGAACAGGGGTGGGAAGGCCCCTCAGGTGAGTCAATTATTACATATGTTGAATGAAGGAAGTATCGTGTCAAGTGCATGCTAAGAGTCTTATGTGTGTATTTAACCCTAATGACAACTTTATGAGGCACTGTGACAGAGACTGCTAACTGACCCCAATATCTGTTCTCCCCTTGTCCTTTACTAGAGTCCTGAGTTCTGGCTGGGTTTAGGCATGGAAGAAGCCTGGGCTCTTAACTATTTCGCCCAGCTCACCTCACCAGACAAGTTTAGTCTTTTACATAAGAAAAACTTCTTTCCTACTTAAGGCATTCTTAATAGCTGGGCATCCAGAAGTAAGAAAACAGCCTGGAAGGGGTGGAAACAGAACTGAAATCCACCACTACACTGTCCATCTTTTCTGATGACCAGCTCTGTATCTTCATCCATTCACAACAGGTATGTGTTCAGCCAACTACGTGTGGGAATGGTGAGCAAACGCTGACATGGTTCCTCCCTTTTCAGAGCTTTTACTCTAAGGGGACTACCAAATAATTACCAAAAAACCTAACACTTCAACTGTGGAAAGTGCTATCAAGAAGTTTAGGAGTAGATGACGAAGGAACTTAGTAAACAGGCATTTTCAGAGGGAGGAGTACACGGAAAGGCTCTGGGGTTGGAGGGAATGTGGGAGCACAGAGAGGAGGTCATGGCTGGGGACAAGAGTGAGGGGGCCCCCTGTGGTAGGAATGGAGGCTAAGGAGGGTGGGAAGGGCCAACTGTGCAGGTCTTTAGGACTGCAGGCACACTCATCTTAGCAGTGGGAAGCACCTGAAGGATGCTAGCTGGTTGCAGTGCTCTTCTGAACGAACAACAGAAGGATGGCAGGCACAAACTGGGCAGCCCCTGGCAAGTGAGTTTTTATTACCCAGAGGATGAGCTGGGAGTGGTCAGCTATGGCCATGGGAGGTCTACTTCTTAATGTTCACAAGGAATGGAAAAACGGGTCTTCCAGAACTGGCAGCCCACCTTAAACTAATTCAGGTGCACATGGAAGGCCCCTACTTTCCCTCCCTGAACTGAGACTCCCTTTTTCCTATCCCCTAATCCTCCCTTCATTAACTTGTCCTCTTGCCTTAAGGTTCTGAGATTTTAATTGTAGAATTCCTTACATATCTGATATTTGTTAAAATTTACATGGGATTTTCCATATTGCAACCTTCCCTGACAACTTCTTCCCACTTTTAAACCTTGGGCTTGTGTTGATTATTTCTGGGAATGGTGTCTGTGATGATACTCTTTGTGCCTAAGTTAAATGTGCACCTCGGTCTCCCTGCCTGTCTTGTACACAGCTGGAGAGCAGCATCATGATTATTTCTTTGTAAGACATAACTGCCTTTTATGCAAAAAGTGTTAAATGTATTTATATTCTCAGTAGATAAATAGTAGCTTATAGGAAAGAGGTTATGTAATAATGCCGCTCACCACAGATTATTCATATAAAAGGAACCAGGATAAAACTGGTGAATTATTCAATAGTTAAACCACAACACTTCCTTTAGCCAGATTCTCAACTATTTCCTTGGCTACTTCTCTTACCAAAATTACTAACTAGTCAAAGAAGCTGACATTTTTTTCTTCATCCTGCTATTTGCTGAACTAAAACACAAGGCAGTAGGATAGAGAAGGGGAGAAGATGTGGATGATACACAGACCTGGGGGACCAGGTCATAAAGTATCCCTAACTCTATCTAAAATTTTAGCCCCTTCTGGGGATGAGATCAAAATAAAAACTCTCTTTCACAGGGGGAGAGAGCGAAGACAATAATCAGCTTAATTAGTCTTTAAGAAAAAAGTTCTGATTTTGCTCTTAGTACATTAATCCAGTTCACTTTTAAACAGCTAAGAAAAGTCTGAGACAGAGAAATTATACATAATGTGCTATTGAAGGTTGTGAATATTTCTTACTATTTTTCAAATTTTTCAATGGATAAAATATAGACTCATTACCTGGGCCTGTTTCTAAGACCATTCTAATGTAAATTGCCTTAAGCTTGTCAAATGATTGTTCTTAACAGCCTCTTCATAAAGCATGACAGTGCCTGCCTGATTGGCTTTTGTTCGCATCTCTGACCAAGGTTCTGGAATAGGCAGATGATCAGATTTCTTTACTAATGAGAAGTAACAGTCATAATGACGCTACAAAGGGGAGGTGTGTGATACGTGAATCAAGAAAAAAACTGGTGGTAAAATTCCAAAAACTAAGCAAAGCTGAAGATGACAGGAAGAAAACAGAGAGTTGATTACCAGGCCAATATACAGATTCTCTGGTAATTTCATAAAAATTCTTTACTGAATTCAAAAGAATTCAACACCCTTTGGTGTAACATTATTTAAGGTAATTTGTTCATCTAATTCACTAATGAAAGTAACATAAAAAAGCAATAAAAAGTTTTACTTGTATGTCTGCTCCCATCTGCCCCATTCCCACCTCTTGTAATTACTTCTATTAATTTCTGTGTCTTCTTCCAGAGTGTCTTCATACAAACATAAGTAAATATGAATACATATTATTTTTCCTCTTTCTTACCCAAAAGGTAGCACACCATATTCTTGTTCTGACTCGAGGGCTTTTCTATGTCAGCTCCTAACTCCTGAATTCTGTTTTATAGTGGCACAGTGTTTCACTGGAGAGATACAGTGGCGTGTAATTAACCATGCCTCCATCAAGAAACTTTGGGCTGTTTCAATCTATCTGTAGAATAAACACTCAAGCTGGGTATTACGGGTTGAACTGTGTCCCCCCTCCCCACCCACCTGAAAGGTATGCTAAAGTCCTAACCCTAGGTGCATCAGAATGTGACCTTACTTGGAAACAAGGTTGTTGTAGATGTAATTAGTTAAGATGAGGTCACTGGTCTAAGATACACCCCTGATCCCAAGACTGGGGTCCTTACAACATGACAACCACATAAAGACACAGACACACAGGCAGACCATACTGCGAGACGAAGCCAGAGACTGTGGAGTCACACAGTTGCACACCAAGGACCCCCAAAGATTATTTACTGGCAAATCAGAAACCAAGAAGGGGCGGAGAAGGATTATCCTACAGCTCCTACAGGGAGCATGATCCTGATGATATCCTGATTTCAGACTTCTAGCCTCCAGGAGCATGAGACAATAAATCGCTGTTGTTTTGAGCCACCCAGTTTGTGGTGCTTTGTTTTGGCAGCCCTAGGAAACTAATACACAAGGTCAGAAAGGGAAAGCAGTTGTAATTTGGATGGTTGTTGCCAAATCACCCACTTCCCCATAGGGATCGTTCCAATTTACACTGTTCCAGCAACGTATGAGAATGCCTGCTTTCCCGCAACCTTACGGCAGAGTGTACATCAAACTCCCAGGTTTGTGCCAATCAGTTAGGTGTGTTTCATGTGAATTTTTCCTATAATGAGGAATTAAATATCTTTCACTTTTGAGGGCCATTTGTATTTCCTTTCCAGTGAAATGTCTTTTCACATTCTTAATCCATTTTGGGGGGGCTGTTCATCTGTGTTTTTTAGCTTCTCATTAGCCTTTTAGCTTTGAAATATGTGAAAATATTTTCACCAGTCTTTTAACCTTCTTTCTGGTTTTTTTGCCACACAAAAATTGTTGATACTGGCAAGTTTGCTAGCACTGGTCTAAGCACTGGATCGATAAAGCACTCAACACATTTAGGTTCACAATATGTGTGATGAAAAATAAAGTTTATAGAGCTCTCACACCCAACTCAAGTATATATGGCATCATTCCTGGAACAACTTCACTGCTTCAGACACTATTTGCTGGACACTTCTCAGTGGGGACTAATTGGACCATGAAGACAGAAATAGATTACAGTTAAAGGGAGTGCTGAGAGGAAAACATCAGGGAATATAACACATATAAGCACTGGAATAACTCCATAAACTTGAAGTCATTGTTGAATGGCAAGAACACTGGGAAAAAAAAAATCAAAGGGAAAAAAATCAAAGGAAGGTAAAGATATGTGCTGCTTAAAAAAATTGTTCTCGAAACCTGAAATCCTAAAGATCATGTTCTAAAATATAAGATTATTCTATGCTTAAGAGTTGTGCTAAAAGTAATTTTTTTTAATAAAGATTTTTATTTATTTATTTGACAGAGAGAAATCACAAGTAGGCAGAGAGGCAGGCAGAGAGAGAGGAGGAAGCAGGCTCCCTGCTGAGCAGAAAGCCCGATGTGGGGCTTGAACCCAGGACCTGGGATCATGACCTGAGCCGAAGGCAGCGGCTTAACCCACTGAGCCACCCAGGCGCCCCTGTGCTAAAAGTAATTTAAATAGCATTTCCCAGTGGGAAATGACAGCAGATTTAAAATCAGAGCTGGAGTACAATTCCGAAGTCAACTTGTGAGAGAAGTGTGAGCCACAAACTACCTGAGTCTGATCTTATCTGCATAATGGAGATACTTCACATCCACACGCCCTATGGCTGCTGGGCTGGAGCAGCTGAGAAAGTGCCTAAACCATAAGTAATGAGAAGTCACCTGACTGTCTAAGAAGACGAGCTGAATTCAACTTTTTGAAATCCAACTATCACATGATGAAGTTGTGATTTCCGTACAGGTTACTTAGACTCCAGAAGAGGTTTGTAGGAGATTTTAGAGGGAATTACATAACTGACATTACAGTGCCCCAAGCATGTGGTGAAGATAACTAAGGGGGATACAAGCTCTAAGTTGTACAAAGGAATGCTCTGATGTGCTGCTTGAGCTCCTGCGCCACTTTCATGACCCCAGCTGTCGTCATCTTCTAACTTTACTGAGGAATAACTGACAAATACAACTATACATATTTAAAGTATATAATACAATGATTTGATACACATATACATTGTGGAATGATTACTGAGATCCACACAACTGGCACATATATCACCTGACATAGTTAATGTAATCTTTTTTTTTTTTTTTTTTTTTGGTGAGAATGCTTCAGGTCTATTCTCAACAACTTTCAAGTACACAACACTGTACTATGAACTACAGTCACGCGAGTACATTAGAGCCTCAGAAGTTATTCTTCTTGTAACTGGAAATCTGTACCCTCCAACCTATCATCCCAACCTTTTGAGCTGATAACTGTCACATGGCTTAAGGCCTCTGGGAAGAAGACTAATGAATTAAGTATCTTAATGTTCCTGCTCTTCACCACCACAAAATAAAGGGATACATATCCTTCCTAAATTAAGATCTGTGCCCAATACGGTGATCCTTATAAAGTCAACCTAACAACTTTTCATGGCCAAAGACAAGTTTACTAACAAGTCCAAAGGAGCGTGCAAGGACCGGGACCTAAGATTAATTATTACTCTCATTTACCACATTTTCTATCCTTTCATGGTGAACATATTTCCATATTTTAATGTAAAATCTTAACAGCTCCATATATAGAATAGATATTATTAGATACAAATAATAAATACATATCATACAACTCTTACTTACCCTGAACAATAAGCTAGCTACCTCTTATTATATGTTTCCAGCTTACTCTTTCAAATAAAAAATGGGTGGTGAATAAATATGGACTTTTGTGCTTCCTGACCAATTCACACCACAGCCTACTTCTACACTAGATGAAGACTAAAAATAATCCTGCACAGCCCTTCCTTCCATTCCATCATCTAGTTTTTATTAAACAACATATGTAAAATGTTCACACCAGATTTTTAAAAAAGCAGACACTGTGTTAAATACTGCATATCCCTCTCGCTTGTCAAATTTTTACTTTTCAGAATTCTTAAATTGAAATAGATGAGAATTAAGCCAAAAATATCCATCAAACAGCAGTTTTCCTGTACCTACAGATGGAACTGGAGGGTGGGCGGTCCTACTGCCACTGTCCCCACTGCCATCCTCCTCATGCTGCCCCAGTGCCCCACTTCCCTCCATGCCCACACTTCTGCCAGACCCTGACAGCCAGATAAAGACTGATGACAAGGAGGATTTGGCCATGTTCCCCAAGCTGCACCTTGATATGCTAAATTTGACATATATTCATTCGACTGACAAATTCTAAGGAGCATCCATTGCAGGCAAGATTTTGCGGATAATTAAAAAGACCCAGCCCACAGCTGGTGCACTCTATAAGCTTACAATCTGGGTTGAACAGTAGGGCACATTCATAAGGAACTAACTGAAAGCCCTTGCCAAAACAGCCATTGAGAAGCCTACCATTGTTGAAGGACATGAGGAGTTATGTGCTGTGCACTGCTGTCCATCTGTTCCATGGAATTGGCCTTAGCAATCCATGCTACTATCTCCTCCCAGTCAAGGGCACAGTACCATAGGTGGGTTTACTCAGGCAAAGAAGTCTAGAAAATGGCCTTCCTTATTTATTAAGACAAAGAGAGAGATAAAAAAAAAAATGTAAGCTGAATAGCAATTTACAGAGTGGCTATTCCACCTAACTGCAGAAATTGGACTGGTAGTTGGAGGCTGGTAAAAAGTCTTGGCAAACTTCTAGAGACAGAGCTTGTTATCTCTGAAGAGGAACAATATATGAGGCCTATGAGACTGCCATCACCTCGGGTACTATATTTGTTTGTGCCTTTTATCGCAGGTAGCTGGAGCATTTCAGAGTTCTCTTTTGACAGGGTACCAACCAGAACTTTCCCCATCCTATGACTGATGGGCTAAACGGCTTCTCCTTGCTAGCCTGCATTTACCACACTGCACAGGTGACCTGCTAAAAACAACACAGATCTCCAACCCGAAAATGTGATGATTCAGGATTGTTTTTAGGGTTTATTTTTTTAAGTACCAGCAAGAAGACAGGAAACATGATTTGAGCTTAGTAAATACTGTTTTATGTTCAGTAGCACTCTCTGTATTTATCAGAAAAGAGCTGGTTTATAGTTTTCCCCTTACATATACGACTTTAAAATTTTGAGTCCTTTTCAAGTTCTTTAGTAGCATATTTTTAGGGCTGGAACATAGGCCAACTTAAATTTTTCCACACAGATTCAATTTTTGCACACCACATAGATCAATGTTCTCTTTTCACTGTCTCCCCCTACTCTTGGCCTCGAGCCAATTCCTTAGCAGCGGCGACAGCGAAAGAAAGCTCGAGGAAGTTGTGATTCCACAGAGACAGAAGAAGAGGGGTTATTGATCTTGAAAAAGTGCTTAAGTTTTTAATTTTCCAATTCTGACAGGACAGGGTATGGAATCTGGACTGCCTGTGAGACCCTTGGTCTCCTTCGAGAGGAATTCTTGAGAAGGGGAGCCAGGTTTGGAAGCTGCTCTTCTGAAACAGCATCCTAACCCTTCCCCAGGACCCGGCTGCCTGCGCAAACAGCTGACTGCCGTGCTGACCCGGCAGCCATGGAGGTCAAGCTCTACCACCTTTCTGATGAAGACTGGCAAGAAGGTGTGACAGATGGAAGATAAAGGGTTGGGAGAAACAAGAGAAACTACATAGAAAGGTAAGGAGAATTCCATTGCAGAAACAGGAACAAAACTTTCCTGAACACATGGCCACCTTCTAAGGTTATTATAAAAGTGATCCTGGGCTTTTGCGTCAACCAGCAAGGTTCAGGGTAAATCTTCATCCTGGACCTCGAGCTTGGACCTCGTCCGCTGGGCGTTCCGCACCCGGCTCCCTCCTCTACACACCCGCCCGAGCTAGCTGGTGCCTCAGGAACCCTCTCTGTTTTTTTCCCCTACCTCTTCTTTCTAGATTGCCCTATCCCCTTACTGTTCAATGCTCAGGCTCTAAGTGTCTGTGATTATGGCTATCCTTTTAAGAAATATCCTTCATTAACTCTGGCTTCTAAGGTCTTTTAAATGCATCTTAATAATTTACTGGATAATTTTTGTTTCAAGTTCCCTTTCTACCTCTAGTCAGCTTTCAAAAATGAAAATCCTCTTTCCTAAACTGCCTATTTATCACCCAGCCTTCAGTTTTTCCTTCTAAAGAATACTAGGTCCTTCTGACCCTTTTCCAGTTCGTTAACGTGGGTTTGTACAGATTCACATATAAAAGAGAAAGTACAACACTCACCACATTAATAGGTGGTCTTTTGAAGTAAAATGGTAGTTTCTCTGTTACGGTTATGCAGACTAAATCCACATCTAAATGTGTACAAGCGACCTGTCAAGAAAAAAACAAAAACAAGAAAAATAGGTAAAGACGAAAGAAAGAAATGGCACACATTAAGAATGGGAGACATAGTCAAATCTGATTTAAGGAAATATAAATTATATATGGTTCAGTCCACAGGCATCATAATGGTATTGAAATGTATCTGTCAATGATTAGCCACTCCTTCACATTCGGTTTGAGTGGTTTAACTGTAACCAAGCTGGAGCACAGTGGTATGTCCACGGATCATCTCACCAGACAGAGCCTGGAGACCCTCTAACTCACGGTTGCTACAGAAGGGTGGGATGCTAAGAGAGGCTCAGTTTCCGGAAGGCTACATCAGATTGTTCCAGAAAGTGGTAACTAACTGTTCCGAAATCCAGGAAGAAAAACAAGCCAAAGGAATATGTGCATGGTCCATTTATTCCACAGATTATTTATTTTTCTGCCAGGAACTGTCCTAGGACTGTGGCTTCTATCAGACTACTGAGGGGCTAGGATACTAGCATGGCCCTGCTGATGGCATTTTGTTCCAACTAGAAGAGAAATAGTCTACGTAATGGGTGTAATGCATAAGTTGTCTCCATAGAGGGGAAAGAGATGATAAGAAGCAGCAGTGGGGGGAGGAGGAGGAGATGGAGAAGGAAGGTGGTGGTGGTCAAAGCACAGTTGTTACAAATCAAATGATGCTGAATGTATTTTTCAACTTCTAAGTTCCCTTTCCTTTGTTCTAATTTTTGTTCTTGCTTATTGATCAGTACTTTGCATTTACCTCCAAAAGAGGTTTGAAATGGCTTTAAAAAAAACGAAACAAAAACATACAAAGGAAAATAGATGAGGAAAACAGAATAAAAAAAAATCAGAGGAGCAAAATAAAGCTGGGAGAAGATTACGAGCATAAGAGTATATGCCAAAACCACTGCTAGAAGATGCGTATCTGGCTCTGATTAGGCCTTTACTTGATTTACAGTGACAGAAAGAACTGTCTGTTTTGTAGTGTATTGAGAACAAGCCTTACTGACAATGCTGGTGTAGACAGGCTTGATGAACAAAGTCAAAATGCGAGGTTGGCTATGCTGGCAAACTAACACCAGGGCTCTGGCCAGAGGGGAAGGGCAGAGTAAGGAAGAGGGATAAAGAGCAGGTAATAATATCCCCCATATGATCAGCTTGGACTTTTAGCAGTGACAGGAATGTCACATCTTGCCTTTCTTCTTCAGAATTCCCACTTTGGTCATTCCTACCCCCACTCCAGGGCTTTAGGAAGAAGCAAGCAGTGATAGAGACTGCCTGGCTTTAGACGCTCATAGTAACTTAGTAAGCCTGGGAAGTAACACTGTTTTGGCAGAAACACTTGGCTCATAAACAATCTGCCCCATCCCAACTGCTACAGCTGTCTACCTCAAAAAAGACTCACTGAGAATTTGATAAGAATGGATGAAAAGCTCTGAATAGAAGATATAACAAATTCAGCTCTGGTCACCATTTTTAAGCTATCAGAATAGCAAAGATCCACGAGTTCAGTAATCCACTGCTAACAAGAGAATGAATAAACAGGCACTCACAGGGTCTTTGAATCAGTACAGGGTCTTGAAAAGGATTTTAGCAACAGGTGTCAAAATTTTAAATGCACACACCAGCAATTCACCTGTAGGAATGTATCCTGTAGAGAGCCTGTGGAAATATATTCTATAGCCTTATACCCAACAAACGCTCAAGAATATTAGTGCGAGGAGAGTCATTGCAATACCAATCACCAAAGACTAGACACAACTTGATATCCCTTTATTTTACTTCAATAAAATATAGTCCCTTTATACAACAGAGTATGAGGACTCCAAGGGAATGAAGTACATCTGTTAATTGATATTATGGAACCATATATACTGTTAGGTGAAAAAAAAAAGCATGGTATTAGGAAGGAAGGAAGGGTAGAAGGAGGAAGAGGGGAATTAAGGAAGGAAGGAGTATGTATATAATTACTGCTGAGAAGATACCCAAAAACGCCAAAGGAGAAAAGGGAGAGTTTCAGATGGGAAGAAAAGTGTACATTTCAATGCATGGCCCTTTGTCCAGTTTGAACTTATTATCATTGTTTTTCATCTAAAAAAAAGCAGATTCATTTTTTTAAAAGCCCATTAAGGATTCTTCCTCAGAATAAAGCTAAATTAGGTTCTTTTTTTAACAGATATATTGCTCATTTTCCCCCTCTTACATAATGGCAGCTAATTAAAAACAATCCCTTGTGTTGGTGTAAGTACATATATTATAATAAACGTTCATGTACAAAGGACAGCTCCACTTGGCTCCCTCTGACACCTCAAACTTAAAATGTTTCGAACTGAATTCTTTTGTTATTTAACTTTCTTTTTTAATCCAAGTGTTTAACTGATACACTTAGGAAACTATAAAATAACAGCTCATTTTACATTATAATGATATACTTCCTAAATCACTAAAACAGATTATGTTAATATACTATTTGCAGTTGAGAACCTGATTATAGTGGTTTTGCCAAGTTGCGTATCAAGCCATCTCGGCTCTTTTCACCTTTCAGGGACTTCTATGAGGATTTAAGGAAGGCATAGTCTCCAAACTGCACATACGCACAAATACATTTACTTTTGATTCAACAGAACTGGGAGAAATGGGAGGGTAGGGGTTCAGTCTTCCACAAATCCCCTACATGGGTGTCGGGTTAATACATGTTGGTACTTTATGAGAAATAAGATGTAAGGGAGAGCCAGACTTACCCAGAGAAAAGCTAGATGTCCATCAAGGGTGACTCTCCGTCTCAAGTTGTGTGTATATAAATTCCTCTGAAGAATTTAACTAAACTGGAAATTATCAGGTCCTACTCCTGGTAATAAACTCAGTAATAAGTAGGGCCTAATAACCTGCACTTTAACAAACAGCCCTGTCAGTTCTGAAGCTGGTGGAGCCAGCTTGAGGAGCACTGCCTGGAAGGTACTCCCTCTCCTGAGGAGCCTCCGGTATTGCACACATGGTTTCCGACAACACTCTTTGAAGGCTACCGCACGGATTTCGGAAGGTAAAAAACAGACCTTCTATTTCCCTTTATTTTTTAATTCATTCTCTTAAAACTTGTTTTGTGTGCGTGTATTATTTAAAAAAACACACTGACATAATGGAACATACACATAATTTATAAGAAAATAAACAAGGTACTGGGGATAAAGACTCAATTTTTTTTTTTTTAAATTGATGGAGTACAAAATCAAAGTACTTCAAAGCACACTGGACTAAATAACTTGAATTTTCCTCATCCTGTTCAGTTGCTTTAAATCCTAAATGGGAGTAACTCAGAAGTTCCCGAGCTTCTATGTAATGCCGCCTGCCAAAATCTGTGGCCATGGACTCCCCTTACAGTCTTTCACCTCTGCCTTAGCCCCTAGGGTAACTCTGGAGAGGGAGGGTTTTTCCATGAGATATCTTCCAGATACTCCGAATGGAAAATCATATGTTATTTCCCATGGAAACAATGCTATTTAAGGTGGTTAGATTTTAAACTACTAAGTGTTAACACATGTGTGTGTGTGTATTTGCTTTTATGACTCATTTTAGAGACCTTAGTTTTAGAATATCACATCTACAGGGATGCTTGCTTAAATTCTAGATAATCTACTTAAAAAACCAAACAAATAAAATCACTTAAAGAATACAACCTGCTAAGCTACACATTGCTTGCATCTGACCCAGTTCCAAACCATGATATACTTGTAAAACCTTTAGGATTAAAAGAAAAATGTCTCTTAAAATTGATTTTCTTTAGAAAACAAGGAGAGTGCTAACTTTAACTGCTCCTTAGTGAATGGGAAAGATGTGGACAGATATAAGGAAGATGTTCCAATTTTAGAATCTATTTTCATGTAACTTTTCATGTAACTCTCTGCATAGTCTGTTCCAAACAAATACCTTGTATGTTATTTATAGTTTTATTCTATCTTCAGGATTATTTCTGACAGTTCTACCTACCATACAAAGCATGTGTTCATGCTTTTGAATTCACACTTTTGAATAATTGGAGAAAAACAAGTACAGCTGACTCATTAGCAACCTAGGATTAAGGGGTGCCAACCCCTCACTCAGAAAATCTACGTATAACTTCTGATTCCCCCCAAATTTAACTTCTGTTGACCAGAAGCCTTACTGATAACATAAATAGCTAATGAACATGTTTGTATATTACATACTGTGTTCTTACAACAAAGTAAGCTAGACAATAAACGTTACTAAGAAAAACATTAGGAAAATACATTTACAGTATTGTATTTATTGAAAAAAATGTGCACAAAAGTGGACCGTGCAGTTCAAGCCCATGCTGTTCAAGGGTCAACTGTAATAAGATAAAATTGCTAAATGAAATTTTAATGTATTCCAAAATTCCTGGCTCTGCTATATACTACCCAAGATTTAAAGCAAATCATTTAGCCCAAGTCTCAACTTTCTCTTCTAAAAAATGAGGATAATAAAGTATATTTGTTCTGTTTATTCCCAGGATTATTGTGTTAAAGAAATAAATATGTAGAAGTTTCTGGGAAAATATATAAACACATGCTTCTCCACCATGTTATATAACTATCAAAATGTAAATTGTGTGTACTTCAGAATCAATTAAAAAAATAAATGGGCAACAAAAAATTAGGGACACTGCCAACTTTCAGTCTACATTATAAGTGAGTTGCTATTACTTAGAAAACTAAGCTGCTATTCAATGAACTTGGATATGCTCATATTCCTCCTTGGGGTTTCAATATTGAATGAGAATCTCCTATGGGACTTGAAAAAAACAACAAAACAAAACAAAACAAAAAAAACAGATATTCTAACCCCAAACCTAATGGATCTGAATCTCCAGTGGTAGAGATCTGAAAGTGCCTGGTTTTCACTAGTTCCACAGGGGCTTCTGATAACTAAGAACCATTTGATCCCACTCACCTTTTTCTGAAACAAAATTCTTGATAACTACTATAGTTGAGCATTTTATGAAGGGCATCACCAAAGTAAAAAAAAAAAAATCACAGACAATTTCTGCTATTTCCTTGAAGTAATATAAACAATTAAGAATTGATAGTTGCCTTAAAAACTAAATTTAATCACACATCAGCCTCCTTTGTTAACAGCTCCACCTACTGGATAAACCGAAGGAAAATCATCCTACAATTTTAGAACACATTTTGCTTAAAAATGAGTGCTTTATGTAGAAGAATGAAACTTGACCATTCTCTTACACCGTACACAAAAATAAACTCAAAATGGATAAAAGACCTCAACGTGAGACAAGAATCCATCAGAATCCTAGAGGAGAACATAGGCAGTAATCTCTTCGATATCAGCCACAGCAACTTCTTTCAAGATATGTCTCCAAAGGCAAAGGAAACAAAAGTGAAAATAAACTTTTGGGACTTCATCAAAATCAAAAGCTTCTGCACAGCAAAGGAAACAGTCAAGAAAACAAAGAGGCAACCCACGGAATGGGAGAAGATATTTACAAATGACAGTTCAGACAAAAGGTTGATATCCAGGATCTATAAAGAACTCCTCAAACTCAACACACACAAAACAGACAATCATATCAAAAAATGGGCAGAAGATATGAACAGGCACTTCTCCAATGAAGACATACAAATGGCTATCAGACACATGAAAAAATGTTCATCATCACTAGCCATCAGGGAGATTCAAATTAAAACCACATTGAGATACCACCTTACACCAGTTAGAATGGCCAAAATTAGCAAGACAGGAAACAACATGTGTTGGAGGGGATGTGGAGAAAGGGGAACTCTCTTACACTGTTGGTGGGAATGCAAGCTGGTGCAGCCACTTTGGAGAACACTGTGGAGATTCCTCAAGAAATTAAAAATAGAGCTTCCCTATGACCCTGCAATTGCACTACTGGGTATTTATCCCAAAGATACAGATGTAGTGAAAAGAAGGGCCATCTGTACCCCAATGTTTATAGCAGCAATGGCCACGGTTGCCAAACTGTGGAAAGAACCAAGATGCCCTTCAGCAGACGAATGGATAAGGAAGATGTGGTCCATATACACTATGTAGTATTATGCCTCCATCAGAAAGGATGAATACCCAACTTTTGTAGCAACATGGACGGGACTGGAAGAGATTATGCTGAGTGAAATAAGTCAAGCAGAGAGAGTCAATTATCATATGATTTCGCTTATTTGTGGAGCATAACAAATAGCATGGAGGACAAGGGGAGTTAGAGAGGAGAAGGGAGTTGAGGGAAATTGGAAGGGGAGGTGAACCATGAAAGACTATAGACTCTGAAAAACAATCTGAGGGGTTTGAAGCGGCGGGGGGTGGGAGGTTGGGGGAACCAGGTGGTGGGTATTGGAGAGGGCACGGATTGCATGGAGCACTGGGTGTGGTGCAAAAACAAGGAATACTGTTATGCTGGAAAAAAAAATAAGAACAAAAAAAAAAAATGACCCCCGCCCCGCCAAAAATGAGTGCTGTGAAATGTGTAACAATTGTGAATCGTCCTGTACCCCTGTGGCAAATAATACAATATATGTTAATAAAAATAATAAAGTAAAAAAAATGAACTGGCTATAAAATTAAAACATCAAAGACCAGTACATTTTTCTTTTTTTCTGCAGTATCCTTTTGGTGAGTATAGTTTTGGTAGTTGGCTATTTTCTTGAATCTAGATAAAAACAACATTCAGAACTTCCTAAAAGTAGCTATGCCTATTTTACAGAGTAAAACATTACTGAAAAACTGTATTACAGCTGATTTTTGTTTTTTCCTATAATCACTTAAAATGTACAGATTGAAAAAAATAAAATACCCAGTGTGCTCTGTTTCAACTTGACAAAATGACCATGCATGCTCAACAATGTTCCCTCCTGAAAAGTCACGGCAATGGCAATTTTAAAAATACAAAAGGAATTAAATTCATAAAGGCACAAAGAACACAAAGGGCAATAGAATCAGCAGATGGCTGATTCTGAAGAACTTCTGGAAGACTAAAGGCCGACATGATCTTGCTAGCATATGGACCACACCTCAGAGCACGCAAAGGAGAAAGCCAAACCAGAAAGGAGATCTCTTATGCCACAGCAGAACTCTGCACCTTTCTTCCCTCATGGGTAGCAATGCATGGTACAAAGGGCAGAAACTGAGGTGATTTCAGAGCTTTGAATGAGACAGAATAACATTCACCTAAGAGACATTTCAGATGAATGAATGAACAAGTGAATGAAGCAGAGATAAAGAGACAGAAAAAAACCTTGAGAGACTCTTTCAATCTGAGCCCAGCAAATATCCAGCAAGATGAATAAAACAAAACAAAACAACACATGCCACCTAAGCACCCCCTTGTGAAATTTCAGAATCCCAGGCATACATGAAAAATCTTAGAAGTTTCTAGATGGAGTGTAACAGATCACCTGCAAAAGCAGAACATCAGACTTCTTACATAAAATTATAAACACTATTTTCTTTCACTATCTGTTACTTACATACTCACATGGAAAAGTTTTTCTGTCTTTGGAAAAACAGCAACGATATCATACAGCCGGACCCTTGAAGACGTTGCTCTCTAGCAGTACAAAAAGAATGTTATTGTACAATAACCAAGAGTGTACACATGGAATTCTGACTTGTAGTCTAGCTGCATTTATTTTAATCACTTAATATTTCTTACATGCCATTTCTGCTTTGCTTTGTATGCGGACAGAGAAACCCACCTAAGCATACGAGGTTTTAGACCCCACCCATCACCCTCCTTCCCACATTGTAACCCTTTAACTGCATACCAAATTGTGCTTGTGATATAAAAATCAAATTGGATAGCTGGTGCTCTTACACATGAGTGGAGGAGGTTACCAGATATTTCTGAGCACCTACTGTGTGCAGGGCACTGGGGATATGAACTCATTCAAGGCATGTCTGGGCTCTCAGTGGAATTCACCATTTTTTTATGAGACAAGAAATACACACACTAAACATGATACAATTAGGCTCACAATAAGAATACTGTTAAGTAAAAATTAAAATGCTAGATGTGCAAGAAAATACCTGATAGTCCTCTGACAGTAGGAGAGGGATAGATCAGTTAAACAGTTATTGCTTAAAAATGAAAATCTCAAACTTAACACCATATGTGTATGTCTATGAAAAGGTTGGAAAACTACGCAGCTGAGCCCTGAACATGGGTTCACACGACACAGGTCCACCCATACATTCTTTTTTAAAAAAATAAATCTAGTACAGTACTGTAAATATTATTACTGTTACTGTTACTATAATGTTACTGTTATGTTATTAGTAAGGCTTCTGGTTGGCAGTGATGCCATTAGTAGTGAAGTTTTGGGGGAGTAAAAATTTATACATGTATATTTAACTATGTGGGATAGGAGTAATGGGGGTTTGTGCCCTCATCCTTGGCATTGTTCAAGGCTCAACTGTATGTTCAAACATGGTTTCTGAATGATGGAATAATATGTGATATTTCTTCTTTGCCTGTTTGTACCTTTAAAGTTTTTACCTCTGATTTTGTAGAAAGAAAAGGCATTCTAAAAATCAGAGCAGGAAAGGGGAGGGGTGAAGAGAAGGAGAAGCAGGCACGAAGGAATGCTGGGCAGACATGCTGACACAGGGCAGACCCCAGGTCTTAGAAAAGTTAGGACCTAGGATTCTGTGCCCTCTGCTTGCCCATTCCCAATTGAAAAGGGACAAAAAGGGCTTACCAGGATGCTCATGATAACAAGAGAGAATGAACATCTTTGTGACCCATCAAAAGTCAGCTCCCTTTAGGTCTATCTGGGCCCAGAGAATCAGAACCCTGCCTTGCAGTTGCATAAAATACCAGAACTTGGCTTTCCACTTTTGTTTTTAAGCAATGTTAATCATTATAAAAGAGGCCAGCCCTTCCTTGATGACTCCTGTTCTATGGCAAAGGAGTCCACTCCAGCTCAAGATAAAACTGCTCACATTTTCAGGATCTCTCTTTCTCTCTCCTTCATTAGATCCTTCCCATCAGCAAGCATACTGTTCTCTCCCAGCTACTAAAACCCAGAGATAGCAGGTTCTTGTCTGCCAACCTCCCTGTGCCTTCTGTTCCCCTATGGAGTCAACTTTGCAAGCAAAGTCAGCATCACACACTGTCTGCATTTCCTCCCGTCCCTATCACTTCCATGGAGGTGGTTTTTTGCTAAGGCAACCAATGACTTCTTGTCAATATTCCAAGACATGTCTGAGCCCCTCTTCTGCTGGACTACTCGGGCTCGAAGATGCTGCTGACCCTTCCTCACGTTTCCCTTCTCACTTTGCCCATTGTCTTCATATTTCTCACAGTCCTGCCTCAGTCTCCAGTTCTAGCTCCCCTTCTCTGCTCCACCATTAAATGCTGAAGTTCCTCAGGACTCTGTCCGAGAACTTCTTCACACGTCCACACATGAAGCAGGGATTCTCATCCATTTCCATGACTTCTTTTACTCTCTACAGAGCAACTGCTTCCAAATCAGTCAAATCAGTATTTTTAATCAGATCCCTCTTCTGAGGGCCACGCCCCTTTTTCCAACTACCCATTTTACAAACGCCACTGGAATCCTTACAATAACCCATCATGTGCCAAACACAGTGCCTTCAAAACTGCTTTTCTTTTTATGTCCTGTCTCAGGAAAAGGTACCACCATCTACTTAGGGCTGATCAGGCAGTGCTGGGAGCCACCACCTACATCCAATCAACCATGGAATCCTGTCAATCCTCAGCCCCTGCCAAGCCTCTTAAATCCCCTCCACCCCTCTGATCCAGTCTCTATAATGGAAACATCATAATTTCACTCCCTCATTTAAAACTTTCAAGGGCTTCCAACTGCTTACTGGACTAGCTCCCTAACCTCATCCCAGGTTAGCCAGCTCACAAGGGTGAGCCCTACTGGTGTTGTTTCATTTCCCAGAAAACACCATGTTTTCTTGGGACCCAGAACCTGTGCCTAATCCATCCTGTCTGTGGGAACACTCTCATGTGCTCAGCACCTACAGAACACTTACTGATTCTTCTGGTCCCAGGTGGAACATCACCTTCCTCAGAGTATCTTTTATTTACTACCTCCAACTCTTCAAACATTCCTCATATTCTTAATTATCTGTTTAGTGCTTGTCTTGTCAATTAAACTATAACCTTCTTAAGTTCAACAATCCTGTCTGTCTTATTCACAGCAATATCTCCGGCACCCACTGTACATCTGGTTCATGTGAGTTCAATGAAGAACAGTTGTCAAAGGATTTGTTAACTGTGGTACCCCTGTATCTTTGCCAAGAGTAGAAGAGACTGTTATGTTATATGAATTCTGAGGATAAGGAGAGTAGGCAGGTATCCTAACTGGGGGCGGGGGATTCAGGGATTCAGAAGGTGGTGAGGTTCAGGCTGCATGGGTGGCTCGGTGGGTTAAGCATCTGCCTTCGGCTCAAGTCATGATCCCAGGGTCCTGGGATCGACCCCCATATTGGGCTTCCTGCTCTGTGGGGAGCCTGCTTCTCCATCTCCTTCTGCCTGCTGCTCCCCATGCTTGTGTTCTCTCTGTCAAGTAAATAAATAAAACCTTAAAAAAAAAAAGAGTAGGAAGTGAGGTTCAACATGAACCAGTACAACTTAAAAGGCCAAAAAGAAGAAAAATTAACTTACCAAAACATTACAGTGAGATGGATCTGAAACGATAATCGTCAATCTAGTTAAAACTTTGATCGGTCTTGATTTTCCCTATAATCAAAAACATTCTATCAAAAAAAGTTCAAATGCCAATGACTGACTTTCCTCTTTACCAGTGGGAAGTAGTCATTAAAAGGTACCAGCAATAAAAGATAGTGACGATCAGTAAAAGCTAGTCTTCATTACCAAGGAATTTATAATATAATTAGTAAAATAAAGATGTACATGTGTTAAACTACATAAAGAGATTAAAGGTTATAGGACTTCAGGAAAAAAGATCATCAGAGAAGTACTGAATTCATAGTAAGTGAATACTTCATGGAAGAGCTGAGTTTTGTGGAAAAGTAAGACTGGCAGAGGAAGGAACAGTGCCCGTTAGAAAACCCTACATAAAATTGGGCATATTTGAATAGTATTATGGTTCTTAAACAACAAAATACCCACCTGTACAATTGGCAAAGTTGTAAAGAGTTCAGAAACAGCTACTGGTTTTTCAATTTCCTATAAAAAACAATAAACAGTCACCCTACATCATACATGTTAAAGGAATGAAGCATAATGGAAAACTTATAAGGGGTTTTCAGAAAAGTTAATTTCTGGTGTAGGGAAACACAAGTTTAAAAAAAAAAAGTAAAAGGAAGAAAGCTGGAAATCAGAGAAGCGGTTGGGAACATCAATGGAGAGGAGAGATGAAAAACAGTTTTTAGACTGAAATAATCTAAAAGGTACAGTTGTTGGGCCTGAAGAGAAATATACACATTTACATGCATGTTTAAGAGGGGAATTGGTAATGAGTCCATGTCAGTAAAATAAAAAGGAGTAATACTGGGATTACAATTCAGTCAATGACAACGTACTTTTAAAAATTACTTAAAGTTGTTTAATTAACATCACCTCAACTTTAAGAATCTTTCTACCATGCCCTAATACTTCACAAAAACTTCGCACTGACTCAACTGTTAACATGTAAAATAAGATAGTACACAAGAGGGTGCATTTAAGAAATATGCTCATCTGTAGCTTCCACATTACCAATATAAACAAAGACAATTGTAAATGCTGGTTATTAACTTCAGAAATTGTTTTTTACCTGTTTCTTTTCCTTGAATTCAACAACATGATTGATGGCAACAACTGAATAGCCAACTAAAAAGAAAAATCAAACATTCTTGTTAAATGGGACAACCTTTTCCCTGTATGTACAGGCTCGGCTCAATTCATGTCAAGATTAGGGGTCAGTAGGAACAGTGGTTGTGGATACCGGCTCTGGTGTCAGACCACCTGCCTTCACATCTACGGGTTATCACTTACAGTTACAAGTTACTTTACTTCAAGCTTCAGGTCTTCAACTATCAAATAGTGTTAACAGAACTTACCTCACACAACTGTCATGAGAAAACAAGATAATAAGCACAGGATGATTGATAGCAGTGCGTGACACAGAGACAGGGCTCTGTTTGACTTCTGTGATTAGCAGGATACTTTTTCTTCTAGCTCATTTCTTTTGCTTTTTACCCTCTCTACTTCCCTCAGAGTCCCTTTTCCTAGGAAGAAATGGAGTAATCACTCCTTCACACCACTGCTCACCACCCCTTTCCAGCTGCCCACCATCAGTAGACTGGGAACTCTCTGGAGGCCAGGGCTTTGCTTAATCAGCTCAATACAGCATTTTTCTGGACATTCGGACTACCAAAAATACATCTGGATCGGGACTCCTATTTTTAAGTTATTTAAATACCAATGGGGACGACAGGATACTAGTATTAAAAGATCATGCATATTAATGCCAGAAGAATGGCTCTCTCTCTCTCTCATCTGTTTGACTTCCTTCTTTCCTTCCTCTCCCTTAAATAGTTAATGAGCATCCATTATTCGACAGGCTCCACAGAAACATCATTTTTAAACTTCTCTATCCCCACACTTTACAGTGGAAGGAAGAAGACAACACTCATGATTAACTACAATCATTAAAAAGGATCTCTCAGGGCTCTGGCTTCCCTTGGATTCAAATATGCCTAACATTCTTGCATTCTGGCCATGCTGCTCCCCTCCCACCCGCATAGTACGTCTTCCCTCCTCCCCCTACCTCCTCTTCTTCTTAATATTGTTCCCACAATGTCACCCTCACGTCCCTTCCCCCTTTTCTTTGAATTTCCACAGCTTTACCCGCCTGTGCTCAATTCCCCGAAATGCTCTGATAGTGCCGTGAGGCGGAAAGGGGTGATACCAAAAGCAGTGGCGTAGGTGACTTGTACACTCGGAAGCCCAGGCTTCTGCCATCCATCAGCTGTGGGTCTCTATGCAAGTCTCCTATCCTCTCAGAGCCTCAGTTTTTTCAACTGGCAGGCGAGAAGGAGCTGGGCCGGGTAACAACTCCTAGGTGCCTTCGAGTTTCCCGCGCCCGAGATCAGAGCAACACCGCGGCAGCATCAGCTACCAGGACATCCCAGAGATCTCAGGAGACCTGGACGAAGACAGGCCCTCGAGTCCCTCTTGAACTTGGCCCGATGGTCTAGGGAACAGCGAGACTGGGCAGGCACCGCGGCCCGCAAAGCCGGGGAGACTCACGGTGAGCGGCGTTCTCCACCAGCCCGCGAAGCGCCTTCAGGTCGGAACCCGCTCTCAGGTCCAAATCCGCGAACACCGCCATGCCGAAATCACGTGACCGTCGCGCGTCCGTCTGCGCAGCCGCAAGGCCCGCCCCCTCTGGCATGCTGGGAATTGTAGTTTACCTGCGCCGCCCGCCCCTCTCTCCACTTAAATAAGTATTCGCTTTAAGGTTCGAAGGCACTTGCCTCGCCTTCGAGTACCAGCAAAAGTTAGTGTGTTGAAATCCACGGCCTCACTTCAGTCCTTCTTTGCCGCCTTCTGAATGAGAATGCTTGGTTTCCCTCGGAGGCGTTCACATCTCCCACCATTCGTCCAGAAAATACTGTGGAAAGTGATTCTTTCGCGAACCGGACACTTTTGCCAAGAGCTGGAAGGGCTTTTGAAACAGTCGTAAGAAACCCTTTTCCCTCCGCCTTCTGAAGTCCATTCTGTTCTTTGAAACGGGCTGATCCGGAAGACGGAGAACTGAGCAGAAGACCTCACATCGAGGGTCTTTCGGTCCAGTCAGAACGGGCGGTCCCCGGCGCGCGGCTCTGTCTTGCGGTCCCCGTCTCCAGCCACGAGATGGCAGGGCTCTCTCTCGGACGAGCCGGGAGCCCCAGGACTGGGTTAGCCAGACAGGTTGGACAGGGGAGATGCAAAATTGAAATCTGTCCGTTTTCCAGCTGAGAAGTGAACAAAGTGGCACATATCCCACACATTGGATGTTTCCACATTTTTGGACTTCATTTAAATGAACTCTCGAAGATTGATAAATTATCCGACAACGTAAAATTGTGGAACTACAGTTTACATCGGGGCTTCTCAAACTGGACCGGGAGTCTCACCTCTACCCCATCCTCCGGTCCCCTCCCCCGCCTCCAGTTCTTCGGAGACCCCCTACGTGGTCCCTTGTGCGTTACCGGTGAGCGGTAGCTCTGGTCGCCTAAAACTGGTTTGACAACAACCGAATCGCCCTGTACTCCGCAAAATAAGAAGAGCCCACTGATGGGAGGCTTAAATATCCAGACAATAACAAAGTGCTGTAAACGTTTCTAAACAGTTTCAGTTTCTGTACTTAAAACAAACAGTACCTAGATAGTCTCTGGTCTGTGGCCCACACCGTAATGATTAGTCCTTCTTTACATGCTTTCTTTCCTGATTTCAGAAGGCAATTTTAAGAGGGCTCTGTTCCATGTGGTAGCATGCAATTCTCCTTTTGGTTAAATTTAATAAAGAAGAAATATTTTGCCTTTTTCCAGTACTTGATGTTTCTTAAGTAAGAACAAGAATTTTTTTTTTAAGATTTTTTATTTATTTATTTGACAGAGAGAACAAGAATTTTTTTTTACTTCTGTAAATACAACAAGGTCATGCAAAGCAAACTCTGCTTTTCATCAGGAAACCTAGGGTTAATTTTGCAAGATCGTACAGGCATCTTCACCTATGACCACAGTATCTAGAATGGTGAGAAATAGGACCAAGGCGTGGTGAAGGTGAATAAAATTACTGATTCTTTGATGTCAGCATTAGACTAAAGAGGGCTTCTTTCTTTGAAAGTCATTGTGCTTTTCTTGTGAACTGTACCATTTAGACTTCTTTTCCCATTTTCACCCCCAGGCCTAGATGAGGAGGAAACGAAAGGGGGAGAAAAAATGAATAGAGAAAAGTCACCGAACACTTTATTGAGGGCCAGCTAATTTCGGTGAGTACTTACTTGGATATCTTATTTAATTTTCAAAGCAACCGTGAGTTAAGTACTGGCTTTTTGTTTTTGTTTAGCAACATCTGCATTTTACATCTGAGAAACCTATGGCTCATGTAATAGGGATAGATCTATATATACATCCAGGCAGTTTGGCTCAGTTTTCCCTTCCTGTATTGTCTCCTGGACAAAACAAGCAGTGGAGAGAGTTGGAGGTTGGGAAAGGAGGAGGGAGAGAGAGGATGGGATGGTGATAGGGGAGAAGAACAAGGAAGAAGGGTCAGAAGTTGGCCTGCAGGGGAAGCTGAGGCAGCAAGGATCTGGAGTTTGAAGGAAACTCTGAAAATATCTGCCTGGAAAAGAATAGTACTGCATAATTACTCTGTGTACTTTGTGTCCATTATCTGATTATCCATTTTTGTATCCACTTTGTATCCATTATCTGAATAATCATCACAACCAGCCAATGAAGGAGATATTGTTATTCCTATTATATCTGAGGTCCGAGAAGATGGATGGCTCTTTACTCATTTCCTCTGACTTGGGGAATTTAGAAAGGGCGCTTTTGGTATCCAAAGCAACCCTTAAGCCCTTCTTGGTCTCCCCAAAGGCCTGTCTTTCTTGAGCTTGTCCCCAAAAGTCAGTGTGTGTTCAGCTAATCTTTGGCCTTATCCTCTTTCCACTTGGTTCTCCTTTCGTAAATGAGCACTCCCGTGGGCCCCTGTCCTCTGGCAGTTTATGGTTGAGGTGGGGGGCAAGGCAAGAAAGCAGTATTATAACACCATTTGCATAGGTGTGTCAGGTACATCTGGCAGGGTCTTCTGTCCCAGATTGAGGGGGAGTTTGGGGGATTTGGAGGAGATAAAGGATGTTTTCCTGGAGGAGGGAATGCTTGATTTAGATTTTGATGGATGGCATTGAAAAGTAACAAGATGCAGAAGTCTGGGGTTTATCCACAATGGGCACAAAGTAGATAGTGCTCAGTCAAAATTTGCAGATTTAATCAATGAGCCCAAGAGCTCTTGTTCACCTTCATACCCACATCATCACAACCGTAGCTGTTGGATCGTATTCATTTGTTTAAACACACG
Organism: Lutra lutra; assembly: GCF_902655055.1. Taxonomy (NCBI): domain Eukaryota; kingdom Metazoa; phylum Chordata; class Mammalia; order Carnivora; family Mustelidae; genus Lutra; species Lutra lutra. The sequence continues at coordinate 52,775,448 of NC_062291.1, read as the reverse complement.
GCCAGAAGTTCACTGAACTGTGAGTATGGTATGCTGGCATGATACACCAGCAACCCCAAAAGCACCCCTTCTTTTATTCCCAATGATGGAGCACTTAAAGGAGCCCTTGTGCAGATTGGAATGGCACCCTTCCTCTAGGCAGACTTGTATTTGCCCCCATTTGCCACATAGCTGGTGAAGCCAAAAAATGTGTGTATCATATGAGTGATTGCCTCAGGGGATTATGGAGGCTGACAAGTCCCCAGATCTGCAGGTGGCCCTCTGGAGACTCAGGATCGCTGATGTAGCTCCCGTTCTGAAGGCCAGCAGGCTCATGCCCCAGAAAAAGCTGATATTTCAGCTTGAGTCCAGTGACAGAAAAAAACACAAAACAAAACCCAAAAAACACTGTCCCAGCTTGAAGGCAGTCAGGCGGGAGGAATCCTTCCTTACTTAAAGAAGGATCAGACCTTTTGTTCTATTCAGGCCTCCAACCAGGGATGAACCCCCCCCCCTCCCCATATTAGGGAGGTTAATTCTGCTTTACTCAGCCAACTGATTCAAATGCTAATCTCATTCAGGAAAACAAACAAACAATGTTTGATCAAATATCTGGGTACCCTCTGGACCTGTCAAGTTGATAGATAAAATTACGCATCACCATGGTGCTGCTTTGGAATTAGAGCATATTAAGTGAAAACAAAAATTGCTCAGGCAACTACAACTTCTTAACTGAAGGCAAGTTTACAAAGAATGTTTATTGAAAGCAAAAGAAAGAACAGGTCCTAAACAGAAATTAACGTTTACAAACATGGTAACTATAAATGCTATTGCTCAGGATGTTGGAAATACAGCTTGGAACTTGCAGAATAAATGACCTTTAAAAATCAAGTTATTTTGGGCATTTTCTATTGCAGTTGATAATCAAGTAGATATATAAAAGCTATTTGTGTTGTTGAAAATTTTGATATGACTAAATATCATCTGGAAAACTGCCCCCCAAAAGGCACATCATTAAGAAGTGGCTTTTTTTGTGTGTATGGAGAAGAATTTTGAAAATTTTAAAGTAGATTTGTCAGAACTGGTAACCATGACTACAGATGGGATTCCTGCAGGGGTCATTTTTAACATCAGACTTATGGAACATAAGCACAATGTGACAAGATTTTGTCAAGACACAGAGTCTTAGTCAATTTATCGTACCATTGACTAGAAACCATTTTGAGTTCTAAACTTAAACACTGTACAAGAATAATAGCCGTGGTAGTTAACCACGCAGTTCATGCTCCAAATAGCTGTAAATGGATATAGTGGTTGTTGAAAACATCTTGAATTGCAGAGAGAGATTTCCTTGCTAATGTTATCAAGGAAAATATGTCCACCTTGGCTCATCAGGGAAGACTGGGTCAGATATAGTCTTTTTGGTTGATGATATATCTCCTTTAAATATTCTGATATCCCCCATCTCCCTTTAAAAAAAAAATCACATGAACTGATTTGTTCATAGATAGCAAAATTGTGTCTTTGGGAAACTCATCTGGCTAGGGATAACCCAGGTCATTTTCTGCACAGAAACTGGTTTCCAGCTATGAAAATTATGGTCTAACCTCATATTGAGCATCAAAACTATGATCCAAAAAAGGTACTCCGATTTAAATATTTAAACTTTATGATAATACTGCTTAACTTGTCCTTTCCGATTTATGTCATTACTATGAATGAAAATTACACAAGGAAGTTTTGCTCTTTAAGGACCTATAGAATAGCCTCAATCTTGCATCTTAGCCTGGAAAACATAAAATACATATATTATACTTTACAGAAAATACCTCATGAACCATTCTTTAAAACAACGTTCCACAACAGTATTATTGCCCTCTCTTCCACCTCCCAGCCAACCCTGGGCGGGGAGCACTTGAAAATTTATGTGAGTATTTTTTTAGACTTATTGTTGTCACAATAATTGAGAGGTGAGATGGTTAATACTAGCTTTGGCAAGATGGATACTAACAATCCTGCAATGTGTGAGAAAATCTTGTAGAATGAACACTCGCTCCTTGTCCGGCATGGGTAAAGCTTGTTTATCTTTTTTTTCTTTTTTTTTTTTAATCTAGAACCTAAACAGGTTTTATATGTAAATGCACAGCAATTTTTTTTTTTTTACCATTTTTTTATATGCACAGAAGTTTCCAGGAATGTAACTATTGAGTAAACAGAGGGAGGCTTCTGCTTTGCTTTGCTTGGAATTATGAGTTGGTTAGAACTGCAAGAAAACTAGAAGAGTTGTTCCTCATTTCAAATATCATGTCATTGCAGTAATAGTGTTGCTGTTATTTGGGTTGACAATACAGCAGCCCTGCATCACTCTGCATTTGTAGCCCTCTCGTTTATGGTGATGCACACATATGCATATTACCTTTATCGACATACATATATGTATATCATCTTAAAAATAAAATCCAATACATGTTAAACAAGTAAGTATATATATTTAGCCTTTGCTTACAAATAGTACATGTAAATTAGAAGTACTGACAATTTTCAGTTAGTTAATTTAAATCTAAATTTAGGATGCCTCGGGGCTCAGTGGGTGAAGGGTCTGCCTTCAGCTCGGGTCATCATTCCAGGATCCTGGGATTGAGCCCCATGTCAGGGTCCCTGCTCAGCCAGGAGTCTGCTTCTCCCTCTGCCTCTCCCCCTGCTTGTGCTCTCTCTCTCTCTCAAATAAATAAATTCTTAAAAAAAAATAAATCTAATTTAACCTATTAGAATCTAAACATATTTATTAAAAAAGTATCCCCCATATTTATGGAACCCTGTCCTCTTTCTTCCAGCCTAACTGAAATGTTAGCTCTGTGAATTCTTTGGTTTCTCCAGTCAGGTCCAATGCCTCTTTCCTGTGGACTCAACCTTAGTTCATACCTATTTGCATATTGTACTACAACTTGTATTATTAGACTCCGTAATCATTGGCTCAATCAAAGAGTAAATGCTGCTTTTATCAGTTTTTCTTTACATTTCTTTAAATTGAAGAATTTAATTTTTCTTTTAATTAGTCCTTCAGGGTCAGAGATCGAAAGCCAACATTGCTGAGTTTGTTCCCTGACAAAAGTTCTCCATGGTAGTTTTTCTCTTTGTGGAATTTATACTGAGGAACAGATTTCCCACTAGGCGGCGCACATGTACCACTTTTATTTCAAAAACAGTCCTAGTATGAAAAAAATTGAGTAATTTAAAAATAAGCGTTCTTGGATCTATCTGTTCTTCGATTTTCTATTTATCTTTTCTTATGACAATTTTTAAAGGTTACATTTATTTTGTAAAGAGAATGGAAGTTTCCTAAATGGAAGGAAGCAAAGAAAAAAAGTACATTTTTTTGTCGTCATCCTTGGGAGCTAAGGCAAACAAAGGTAGCATAATTAAAGCATGTATATATCTAAAAGAAAACCAAGCTCACAATTCACTTTTAAGCTGAGGAATTCTTTTACACCATGAATGACACTTGGTTTTAGGCATTATTCTACACTCAGTTCATTTGACAAATGTTTATTGAACACCTAACACATGGAAGAAATAAGAAAATATCCTTGTCTTTGGGGAGTCCACAGTTTAATGGGAGGATAGTCAGGTAAATATAAAGCATATTTGGGGGCGCCTGGGTGGCTCAGGGGGTTAAGCCTCTGCCTTTGGCTCAGGTCATGATCTCAGGGTCCATGGATAGAGCCCCACATGGGGCTCTCTGCTCAGCAGGGAGCCTGCTTCTGGCAAACCCCCCCCCCCCCGCCTACTTGTGATCTCTCAATAAATAATAAATATATAAATAAATAAATAAATAAATAAGATCTAAAGCATATTGCACTGGTAGATGCTAGAATAAAGATAGGGGAAAAATGCTTCAGGAATCTAGAAAGGATGAAACTAGCTATGGTAAAAGGGGTCCCAGAGAGAGGGGCATTCCTGGTTCCAGCTTAGCTAGCAGCTCTTATCCCAACTGAGCCTCCCCAATGTCTGTTGACAGATTCCAGTCATTGTCATGAGGATGGGTGTTCTGAACTCTGTCCCTGTGCTGCCCCACAGCCCAACTGGTAGTCATAGGGTAGGGTAGTATTTGATTATTGGCATCAAGGGACACCCTGGTGAATAGTTTAGTTGAGTGAGGCAATAGGGTATTAAAGTGAGAAGCTGAAAAACTTTGGAAAAGTAAGAGTAACTCTGTAGGAAGTCAGCAGCATTAGACATTGGAAATTACTGGAACCCCAGTCAGCATGACATTAGTATGCTTAACTGACCGGTGAGTTGCCAGTGGGTCCTATAACTCAGAAAGCTTTATTTTACTTGTGTTTCTTAAAGTAAATCTAGATTGCCAGAATATGCTGGTTTTAGAGGGAATAACTCTTCTTTAAGTTTATATCCTATGGATGGGTATGTGTGTGTCTGCATAGATATGATTAAGCATATGCTTTGGATGAGCTATGAGTACCTAGAGGGAGGAAGAGCTTCTAAAAAGACGGTAAGTCCTGTTGTAGGACTCAGCAGCTCTTTTCTACTACCCCAGAGCAGTTTTGAGAGAGGGAGATTATCAGTTAGAAGCATCAGAAAGCTGTAGTCTCAAGTACCCTCACTGACAATTTTATGAGACCGTTGTTATAGGAAATGAGAGTCTAAACAAGGTTTCATACTTCTGAAAGCAGCAGAGTTATTTTTTAAATGAAAGAAATAGAAGGGATGAAAACGAACAACACGATTTGATTTAAATGCCAACACTTCTCTTATTCTCTCCAGTGTAACTGCCAAAGCGTAGGTGGTATGGATTTTAAACACTAGGAAACCAAGGACAAAACAAATGACAAATTCAGGTGAGTGTTTAGGGATTTTCTGGATATTTTTGTAAAGCTCTACCTTTAGCTTTTCATTACAAGAAAATTATGGAAATGTATACATGAGATTTTTAGCGTTTTTATGAAGAGAGGATTATTTGTTAGTCAAGGTTAGAGAAAAACAAAGAATTCCAGGTAGTTCTGTCAGGTTCTCGAAATAATGATAGATGAAATTTAAACTCAACATAAGCAAGGTACTGTTGCAGAAGCTGAGATTTTCAATAACTATGTTTATGCATTGTGACAGCTTATAAATTAAAAACCTAGCAACTCTAAGGAAATATACCCAGCCATCACCCAGGATAATGTAATAGAGGTGACGGCTCTATAAAAAGGGGAGTTTGGACCTGATGCTGTATAGAAAATGGAAGAGGAAGTTAATTTGAAAGTAGTACTTTACTGATTATCTGGCATCCTACAATGAAAAAATGAATGCTAAAAACATCAGAAGCTGCTATGAAATAAGTAGGCCTGGTAAGAGCTGGTAGGAGTATAGGTGGCAAATTATATTAACTGTAGATTCAAATAATACAACTGTTGCTTTTAAATTCTTCGTATAATTCATTAGTGTGGGCTATTGTTTGAGATCCAAGACAATGTAATGTAAATTGGCCTGATTACTTGCGGGGGGGAAAGAGGAAAGTCAAGATAAGTTAAAATGATTAAAGAGTTAAAATAAGAAAAGTCAAACGTAGCTTGTGAAATTACCACCTTAGAGAATTTTCAAGAGTCCTTGAAACAATTCTAAACTCAAAACCGGAGAATTAAACCATTTCAGTGTAGTCGTATAAGATCTTGGCTCAGTCATTAAACGTCTCTCAACCTCTGTTCCCCTGTCTTGAAAGGTAAACAAATGGTTTCTTCGATGCCTTCCAGCACCAAACTAGTTTTCTTTTGTCTGAAATTATGTTTAATACTAACATAAGTAAGATTGAAGACATTTCCTCATCCATTTTCTTAACTACTAAATGATATTGCTTTGTGGCCTATGTAACTTTCACTCTTCCTCTGACTCAATGTATTGATCTGCTTATCTCAGTGAGAGAGACCCTGAAATGGTCATAGTGACCATTAGCCCACCATGTGGGTTTTGGTTTGTTTTTTTTTTTTATACTTAAAAATATTCTGTTTTTAAGTGTAGAGAGAAGAATATGGACATACTAATCAGATAAACCTCGGTTTGAAACCTAACTGTGCCTTTCCAGCTGAATGCAGTAGCAACTGTGTTTCCTTATCTGGAAAAATAGGGCTAATACCCACCTTGAAGAATGAGAGTATTATTCAGCTCTCAGATCAATACATTTTGAGGTTTGTGTTCCCTTTCTTCCTATTTATAATCTGCTAGGGCCATCTAGAAAAGAAAACAGATTTGATTATTTTTAGAGTCTTTAAAGAAATCACTGCTGGTTTACAATAAAACCTTTATACAAAATGGAGTGAAGTAAGTGTCAAATAGTAAAAATCAGCCACTCTGACAGGGTTTGAATATCAAGGGGGTTTTAGGCAATAGGCACTAAGTCAACATACACCTCCAGGGTTCTTCTGCAGAACATTATAACCGGTCATTTCTTTGCTTATGGGCAAGATTTCCAGAATACCATGGGAAAATTAACCCTTATTTCAGTATATTAGGCTTCGAAGTCGGAATAGAAAAGCTCCCCGGATCTATTTGCAGAGCCCGAAAGGCCTGTTTCTAGACGCTGGAGGGTTAGTCACAATGGGTTTAAGCCCCGTGGTGGTCTCTTCCCCAGAGCCCCCAGCTCCTCCTGGGTGCCAAGACCTGAAGGCATCCCACCCTCTCCCTGATTTCTTCTGAGCTCCCACCCCCACCCCACTCGGCTGTTTCTCCTTTTCCATCTTCGCTTTCTCCCAGAAGTGGTCAAAATGGGAAACGGAAGTATCTATTTGTTGCTTGGTGTGTTGCTCCAAAAGGTTTTTTAATTAAGAAAAAAAAAAAAATCCTCTTCAGGTTCTTCATTTTGCAGTGAGTCCGAGCGTCCGCCGGTCCCCTTGTCCTCCCCCATCCAAGTGTCGTTCATTCTGTGAGGAGGCTCGAGTCTGTCGGAGGGGGTCTGCGCCTCCAGCCGCACAGAGGGATCTGGGAGCAAACCGGCTCGGGATCCCGAGAGGCGCGGGGAGCACCGCCCCCCACCCGGCGGGGAGGTGCGGGAGAGGCGGCGGCCCGGCCCAGCCGGGGAAGCCCGTCCCGGGAGCCGGAGGGGCGCGGGCAGCGGCGGCGGCGGCGGGGACGCGGCGCGGCTGCCGCAGGGGAGCGGCGGCGGCGGGCGCGAGGGGCGGGGCGCACTCCGCAACTTCTGCCGCTGCCTCCCGGGCGCGCTCGGCCGAGGCGCGCGGCGGCTGCGGGCTGCGGGGCGGCCAGCCGAGCGGCGCCCGCGGGCCGGTGAGCCGCGCGTAGCCGGCGTCCGTCTGTGCTGGGGGCGCCTCCCGCGGGGAGTCTCGCAGCGGCCGAGCTCCCGCGTGGTCCGCAGCGACTGGGGCCCCGGGACGTGCGGGGCCGCGGGGCCGAGCCGAGGCGCCCCCCAGCGGCCGGCGCGGGCCCCATGGCTGGGCCGGGCGGAGCGGAACCGGCGAGGTGAGGCCCCCGGGCCGGAGGCCGGAGCGCGTGGCGGGGGCGCCGGCTCCATGGGCAGCAGCGCACAGCGGCACGATGATGGACGTTAACAGCAGCGGCCGCCCGGACCTCTACGGGCACCTCCGCTCTTTGCTCCTGCCGGAGGTGGGGCGCGGGCTGCCGGACCTGAGCCCCGACGGCGCCGGCCCGGTCTCGGGCTCCTGGGCGCCGCACCTGCTGCGCGGGGTCCCAGAGGTGACGGCCAGCCCGGTGCCCACCTGGGACGTGCCGCCGGACAATGCCTCCGGATGCGGGGAGCAGATCAACTATGGCAGAGCCGAGAAAGTTGTGATCGGCTCCATCCTGACGCTCATCACGCTGCTGACGATCGCAGGCAACTGCCTAGTGGTGATCTCGGTGTGCTTCGTCAAGAAGCTCCGCCAGCCCTCCAACTACCTGATCGTGTCCCTGGCGCTGGCCGACCTCTCGGTGGCCGTGGCGGTCATGCCCTTCGTCAGCGTCACCGACCTCATCGGGGGCAAGTGGATCTTTGGCCACTTCTTCTGCAACGTCTTCATCGCCATGGACGTCATGTGCTGCACGGCCTCGATCATGACCCTATGCGTGATCAGCATCGACAGGTAAGGGCCGGGCCGCCCCGTCCCGGGTCCGGCTGGGGATGTGCTGACCGCTCCACCGCTAGCGCTCGCCTTTCTTGGGAGGATAAGCCAGACTCCTAGGCAGGATGAAGGGCTGCGCCGAAAACATCAGCCCCCACACATCAACCCTACACCAACCGAGCAACTTCAGTTAGAGCGGAGCCTATATGCGCCTTGAAAAGAAGAGCCCGAAATGTTTTAGTGAGGGTTTTAAGACCAAAGTTTAAGTATTTTAAACATTAGCAGTTCCAGCAGGGGGTCCCTGGGCTTGGTTTTTAGAAGGAAAGGGTCTGATCCTTTCTGAGCTTGACAGACCCTTGCTGTGAGTCTGAAAGTGTCATTTCTTACTTTAAGAAATCAGTCGTTGAAAAGGCTCCTTGCTTCCAGATTGTGGGAGCTCCTCCCCAGGCCAGTGAGGGGACTGAGGAGGGTTCCAGAATTGGGGTTTACATATCTAAACGTTGCACCCCTATCATTGCTGTTTCCAAATCTCATTCTCGTGGAAGTCTGATTTTAGCGTTCAGCAAAGCTGTCTGTATCCTGCAGCCCTGCTGACTGGAGCCTTACTCCCTGTCTGAATGGTTGGTTCTAGTCTTTCATCACATCCCTTGAGAATCTTCTCTTACGAACTCCCCAGTGGAGTAATTGCAACAGAGGCTGACCATCTGTCAGAGATATTGAGGGGAAAATTTCGGTAAAATTCTTGGGTGACAGATAGGGCTAGGAGACCCTGAGGTTTCTTCAGACTCTAGGATTACAGGATGCTGCAATGGAGCTAGTCTTTGGTCCCCGAAACACAGTGCAACTGACAACTTGAAGGATGGTCCCAATGTCCTTTGGCCACCTAATAACTCTGTTTCTCTTGAAAGTGAAATATTAAACCTTAGTGTTCACCCACGTAATTCTGCTGGTGTTTTAAAACCCGCACAGGACTGGTATCCTGTTGTGTTTAATGATACAGAGAAATGATTGCTTATTTTCTTTGTGGACCTATGGAATCTTTAAGTGTATAAACCTTTCAGCATAGAAGAAATAATTGATGCCTCCACACTTAAAATGACAGTGCCTCAAAGGATGGTGTAGCAGGAAGCTGAAATTTTCTTCCTTTTCCTCCCTGTAAACACTGCTATTTGTGGTTTGTTGATGTTTAACATGTTGTCCTATTTTACTGCTTGACCAGGGTTTATAATTACTGAATAAAGGGAATGATAGGAAAGGGGATATTTTCAAGGAAAAAATATATTGTAGCTGCATTTAAATATCTAGGTTATTTTTAAAGAATTGATCCTGCCATTTCATATATCATGTCAGGTTGGAGCTTCTGAGAGCAAACAAGGAATTATTTTTAAGAGTAGTGCACGGATGGCATATACGAGAATATTAGCTCCAAACTTGACAGCTGAAGTTCTGAATTACTGTAGTGAAGAATGACAAAAACATATGCACTCACAGTCTGGCTGTGGCAACAGGAAATATGAGCGTGCACTCAATATACATAGTGAGTATATAAATGAATTATAAGCATAAAAATTGAACTGCTAAGCCAACCAAATCGGCGCTTTTTGCATGAATGGAGTCCTTTTAAATGGAACTTGGTGTACTACAACACATGCCAATCTATGGTACAAGAAATGCATTTATAATTTTTCTTCCTTTCGTAATTGATTAGTGATATGTAAACAGCACAGTATACTGACTCATCTCCTAACACAGGCGGTGCTTCTGTCCTGCTGGGCGCATTCAGGTTTGGCTTGGGACCACCCTGAGATTCCTGTATATGAGCTAAAGGCTTGTCACTCAGGGTACACATGTGACTTACCAACAAGCAGCAGGAATGTTTCCATGACAGAGGTTAATTCTTCTTGGCAAAAGCTTCCGGTTTCTTAATCCAGTATATCCTTACGATTGTCACAAATTGTGGTAATATAAGGATATAGACTCTATCTCTTTATTTCCTATGAGAATTGCTCCATTGGTGAATTCTGCTTCAAAATTATTTTGGAGGATGAACATAGGTTCATTTTTTCTGATAAAATGAAGAGCTGATAACACTGGAAGATGCAGATTGCTTTTCTTCCAAGAACACACAAAAATAAAAATAAGAAAAAGGAAAATGCTTTCGATATCTAAGGTGAATTATTTCTGAAGAGACTGTTTTTTTCAGTTCCATTGTAGACTATGACCAATGACATACAGATGTACTAAGAAAATATGAAACATTTTAATCTTCACTTATTCATCCCCTCTTGAGTACAAGGTTAGATTACAGTGTGCTTTGTGAAGTATAATCAAGGATGAATAATAGTATTCCTGCTTTTGAGTATTGTGGGAGCTTCATTATCTTTCCACTACCAAACAATCTTTCTTACATCTTTTCTTTACATCTTTCTTACATCTGTTCCCTTTTTAGTTCTGCCCAGTTAAAGGGCGAAAAGACGTTGTGTCCTGGGAAAGACCAAACCACCCACGCTTCACATCCCATCCCCTCTTATCTCAAGGATTTTGCTCCTTCCTTGATCCTACTTCTCTTCTTTGTCTTCAGTGTTTCCTCTCAACTGGGTCAAGCTTGATCTTTTATTTTCCTTTGGCCTTACTTCTCCAGTTACTGCTCCACTTCCCAGTTAAGCCACTCAAAGAACTGTGCCCACAAGCTGTCTTTATGTCCTTCCTCCTTGGGTAGATGAGTTTGGCACTATCAGGTCTACTGGAGTATTTGAACTGGCCTTGTTGGTTTCTTTTCTGTCAAGTCCATTGCCAATGAAGTAGCTAGAATGGTCTCTTAAAAATTTTTGTTTTAAGTGAGATAACATTTATCTATAGCAAAATGCAAAGATATTAAATGCATAGCTTGATGTGTTTGACAAATGTCTATACCCAATATTCCAATATTCCTATCAGGATATAGCATATTTTTATAATTTTAGAAAGTTGCCTTGTGCCCCTTTCAGAATGATCTTTTAAAAATAGAAATCGGGGCACCTGGGTGGCTCAATCAGTTCAGCGTCTGACTCTTGATTTTGGCTTGGTCATGATCTCAGGGTCCTGAGATCTTTGAACCCCAGGTGGGGCTCTGTGCTCAGCAGGGAGTCTGCTTGAGATTCTTTCCCTCTGTCCCTTTCCCCACTTGCTCTCTCCCTCTCTTTCTAAATAAATAATCTTAAAAAAAAAATAAAAATAGAGATCAAGTTATATTTTATATGTAGTTTAAAACATATAAAAGAACTCTATACATTGTTTAGATGAGTCCAAGGAGTAAAGGGGAAAAGAGTGCAGAGGAATGATGAACACCTCACTCATGGGAGTGGTTATGTCTGGGGGGGGGCGGTTATAATGAGGGAGTAACACACATACCAACTATACCAGTAATGTTTTGTTTCTAATTTTGATGGTTGATACAGTCTTGTTATTCTCTGTATAGCTTTCTGTTAGTCTGAAATATATTTTTAATGTCTTTTGGAAATACATATAGAAAACAAACAATCCTAAGTATAGAGTTTGATAAATTTCCATAAAGCAAACACTTTGATGTAATCTGCCACTAGATCAAGAAACTGAATATTACCAACCTCCCAGAGGTCCCCTTCTGCCCCTTTCTAGTTTCTGATACTCCCAAGGATAACTTATCCTGACTTTTTGCATCATGAATTAGTTTCACTTGGTTAGAACCTCATATAAATGTAACAGTATAGTATGTAATCTTAATTCTGGCCTCTTTTTGCTCAATATAATATCTCTGTGATTGACCCATAGTTTATAGTCTGTTGGTATTTTATTTTGTTTTATTTTATTTATTTATTTTTTGGGTAATACTCCATTTAATTTGTTTATCAGTTCATCTGTAGATGGACATTTGAATTGTTTCCAGTTTCTGAATACCACTAATAGTGCTGCTATAAGCATTTATTTGTATACTATTCATTTTGGGGACATGTTTTCATTTGTTTTGGGTGAGTACAATACTGTATAGTAAGGTTCCTTATTGTATTTTAATTCTGTTTACCCCCGTACATCCTTTGTGTTACTGTTGTCATGCATTTTAATCTACATATTTAGAAAATCTAGAGGTGCCAGGGTGGCTCAGTGGGTTAAAGCCTCTGCCTTTGGCTCAGGTCATGATCCCAGGGTCCTGGGATCAAGCCCCGCATGCATTGGGCTCTCTGCTCAGCAGGGAACCTGCTCCCCCTTCTCTCTGCCTGCCTTTCTGCCTACTTGTGATCTCTGTCAAATAAATAAATGAAATCTTAAAAAAAAAAAGAAAATCTATCAGATATTATTTTTGTTATTTTAGACAGTCAGTATTCATTCTTATTTCCCCACATGTTTACCTTTTCATTGCTCTTTATTTTTTTTCCTACATTACCATGTTTTCATCTGGGATTATTTTCTTCTGCCCAGTTAAACTTTCATTAACATTTTTTTTTTAAAGTGAGGATTTGTTAGTAACAATTACTGTCAATTTGTGTTAATCTGAAACTGTCTTAATTTTGCCATCATTTTTGAATGATATTTTCTCTGAGTATGTAATTCTATGTTTGAGGGATTTTCAGCACTCTAAAACATTCTTCCATTGTCTTCATGTTTCTGTCATTTCTGAAGAAAAATCAGCCATTCACCAACATTATTATTATGCTGTTGAAGATAATGTGTGTTTTTTTCTTCTGGTTGCTTTTAGGATTTTCTCTTTGTCTTTGGTTTTTATCAGTTTTTCTAAGATGTCCCCAGGTGTGGTGTTATTGATTATTTTTTACTGTTTATTTGCTGTCAACCCTGCTGGGATTCTTAATTTTTTTACTTGTGCATTGATGTCTCTGATCAGTTTGCTGTTATCTCTTTAAATAATTTTACTGTCCCATTCTTTCTCTCTTCTGTGTCTTAAATTTATATAATTTAGAACTTTTACTCTGTCACACATGTCTCTTACACTCTTTATTTTCCATTTTATGCTGTGATTCAGTTTTGAAAAATTTTTGACCTGCCTTCCAATTTATTAGTCCTCTCTTCTGCTATGTCTAATCTGTTGTTCAGCCTTATCTATTGATTATTAATTTCACACTCCTAGAAGTTCCAATTGATCCTTTTTTTCTGATTTGTTCCTTTTCATTGATTTGAATTCTCTGACTTATACATGTAATTTCTCCTTCTTGTTATTATATTCTTGAGTATATATAGGCTCTTTTTATACTAATTTCAATATCTGAATCACTAGTGGTTTCTTTGTGTGTGATCTGTTTGTTTTCCTCTGGGTTTTGGGTCTACGTCTTGGCATGTCTAGTACATTTGACTATATGCTCAATATTTTGTATGCAAAATTATAGATGTTGTAGATGATGTTATTTTTCTCAAGAGAAAATAGCTTCTAGGCAGGCATATTGGTGGACTTATTATTGTAATCCATTTAGGTGTTGTGCTAACTATAGGTGATGTTTTAATTTTGATAGGGCTCTGTCTGCTGCTGGCCAATGCCTCCTCCCAGGGTGTAGCTTTTTGTGGGATTTCAGCTAAGAGCATGAGCTATTCTCAATGTCTTCTCCTGCTAGCTTGTTCAGTACTGTAACTGTTCTCTTTTCAGCACTGTAAGATTGCTAAAACTCCTACTGAAAGCCTTTTGGGAGCTTTCTCCTGGGCCTCTCAGTCCTCTGCCCTGCACAACTTCCGAACTCAACCAACATCTTAAGGGGAGTACCAGCCAAGCGTTGGGGTTAGTTTTCTGCTCCTTCCTTCTTACTGGGATCTTGGCCTCTTAGGTCTTTAATTTCCGTTTTTCTATCTTCAAAAGACTGCCAGAATTTCTTCTGGTATTGTTGCTTCTTCATAAGTAGTTCTGCGGAGGCTCTTTGCCTGGATCCTCTGCCCCTTCCCCTCACCTAGTTATGGCCAATGTCCCAAGGGAAAGAGTGGCAGCAGAATTTTGGCTTACCTCTCTGTGGTTCTCTCTTCTCCAGGATTATTTTGTTCTCTCAGCTCCCGGTTGTCTCAGAAACTCTAATGGCTCCAAGCAGGTGTGTGTGTGTGTGTGCGCGCGCGTGTGCGCATGCTCGCGCCTCTCTGTGCTTTGTCCAGCTTTTTTCATTGTTTCAGCAGAAGCATTGGTCTGAAGCATCATGCATCCTCATCATAGCTACAAGTGGATGTGCGCCTGAAATATTTTAAATATATACAAATACAGAAGTATAATTATGTAAATTGCTCTTCTGAAAACCTTTCATTGGCTTTTCATTTCACTTGGAATAAAATTGAAAGTGTTTAGCACATCTGTAAGGTCCCTGATTTGTCCTTGCTTCACTTCTCAATAACATTTTATACCACATTCCCTCTTGCTTTCCAAAGTATATAGTCCCAATGACCTTCGCAGTTTCTCCATCATGCCAGATTCTTTCTGAAATCAGGCCCATTTCATGCAAACCCATCAACTAACATATTTGCAAAACTATGATTTCATGTCTAGAGTTCTATCCCCTAATATATCTATTCTTTAATATATATTTTTTGATCCCAAGTTGGAAAGCCTGAAAGTGTGTAATGCTCTAGAACGGAAACAATTAAAATATCTGAAAAATACCAAGTATTAACAAGAATGTAGAGCAAAGGGTACTTTCATACTTTACCAATAGGGTTGTGAATTGGTGAATCTCTCTGAAAATAGTTTGGCATTATTGTGTACTGTTGAAGATAATTCAACCTATGATTTTGTTATCTTACCATTAGGTATGTATCAGAGAGACTCTTGTCACCAAAAGTCTTGTATAAGAATATTTATAATATGGGGACACCTGGGTGGCTCAGTCAGTTAAACCTCTGCCTTCCACTCAGGTCATGATCCCAGGGTCCTAGGATCGAGCCCCACATCAGGACTCCCTGCTTAGCTGGGAGTCTGCTTCTCCTTCTCCCTCTGCCTGCCGCTCCCCCTGCTTGTGCTCTCTCTCTCTGACAAATACATAAAATAAAATCTTTTTTTTAAAGAAAGAATATTTATAATATCCACAGACTTGGAATCCTAAAACTTGAAATAATACACAGTGCATCAGTAGTAGAATGAATACATAATTGTGGTATATTTGGATAATAGAGTACTATTCAATAGTGGTTATCTAATTTGAACATGTATCAGGATTATCTGGAGAGCATATTAAAACACAGATTGCTGGGTCCCACCCCAAGTTTCTGATTCAGTAAGTCTGGGGTGGAGCCAAATAATTTGCATTTCAGATTCCCAGATGATTCTGATGCTCATGGTTTGGGGACCTTACCTAGAGAACTACTGCTATACAACAATAAAAATGAAGAAACTGTGGTCAAAATGAATCTCAGAGTAATTTAAACAATTTTTTGTTCCAAAAATTTTGAAACATATCTAAAAGTCAGGAGTATAGTATGAAGGCAATGTATCCATTGCCTAGGTTCAACAGTGATCAGCTTATGGCCCATTTATTCAACATTGTGACTCCTCCATCTTCACAGTATTTTAAATCAAATTTCAGACGTCATGTCATTTCACATAAATACTTTGGGGTCACAAACGTAATGCTAGGCAGAAGAAGCAGAATCCCAAAGAACACATACAGTGTGATTCCACTCATATAAGTCTGAAACAAACAAACTTGTTTAGAGACCTAGGTAAGTGGAAATTTTAGAAAGAAAAGGGATGAGATATAGATCATGAGAACAAGGAGAGTGATTACCTCTGGGCTTGCTTCTAAAGTGCTGTCATGTTTTATCTCTTGACTGTAGTGATAATTACAAGAATGTTCCCTTTTTAAATTACTGCCAAAGCATCCATGTATATTCTAGGTACTTTCCTGCTTCTGCATTTTGTTTTATCATCAAAAGGACGGAAGTCTTTATCTGATGACATCCTGTGAGGATTCACATCAGATGGATGGTCAGTCTGACCAGGTACACTTACTGTTTCAGTGCCGTCTGCCACCATTCATTTTTAGCTTCATGCATGAGGGCAGGGGTCATCTTGGGGTTGTTAACAGTTACAGGAACTCATCTGAGTTATTTGCAAGAGCTGTGCTCCTTAGCTCTGACTGGCGTCTGGCTGAAGTCTTGCCTCCCCACAGCCAGGTGCTGTGACTCATTCGCTTCGATGATCTGAGCTGTGCTCTTGGCTTTCATTCCACTGTGATCAGCAGTGCAGGGAGCCTTCTGGCTTCTCTGGATCACCTTTCTCTTTGAAGAAGTCATCCTCGCTCATCTCTAAATTAATTTGCAGCTGGTAGGTATACTTTAAGGGTTGCTAGAATCCTCTTCTAGCTTTGCTATGGGAAGGCAAGAGGGAGGAGAATAAAGAGATCTTTTGCACTTTTGTGAGTGACGCTTTCCACAAACTACTTTTGTTCCTTCTTAGGAGTTAGCCAGCAGTGTAGAAATGCTGGCAGCTAATCGGTGTTCAGCGCTTTATTGTTCGCAGACCACTTTCCACCCACAGAAATCTCCTTTGATCCTTCTGACAACATTGTGGGGTGGGCATTATTATCTCACTCTGTGTGGGAGGAACTGGAGGGAGAAAGTGACTTGTCCAAAGACACAGTTTGTATGAGTGAAACCTGGGTTCAAAGCTGGTTCAAGTGTCATGTATTAATGTGTATGTATTTAAAGAAAATAGGAGTTTGGGTATGACCATGATGGAGTTAAATCCTGATCGAGGTCTCAGATGAAATGTTGAATTAGGCTGGTGATGGAAAGGCAGGAGAGTTTCCAGGCAAGGGGAACAGAGATGCCAAGAGTCTGGAGGCAGTGAATCAGTCTGTGAGCAAATGTACAGAGAGGGAGCCAGAAGGCATCCCAGGTAAGGGAATAGCACAGGAAAACCCCAAGTCTGTCAGACTTTTCCCCTTGTGGCAGATGCTGTGGGTTGCCTTTCTTAATGCCCGTCATGGAGCCCAGCTCTAGAGAGATCCTGATTTAATTGACCTTGGTGCGCCTGGGCATCAGTTTGTTTGAAAATACCCTCCAGGTGATTTTAATGTGTAACAAGATGGAGTTAGGATGTTCTTTTAAAAGTGCAAATGTGATTTTATTCATAGTTCCTAAACTTATCTGCACAGTAGAATCACCTAGGAATCTTAAAAAAATTCCACAGCCCACACCCAGGCCATACACAAGGCCAACTAATGCACAGCCTTTGGGGCTAGGACTCATGCATCGGAACTTTGGAAGCTCCTGCGTTAGTCCAATGTGCTAGATTATTCTGTTCTCCTGCTTCTTGAATGGGTTAATGAGTTCCCCATTTCTTGGGATGAGATCCTAAATGTTCATTGTGACCTAAAAGATTATATAATCTGACTTCTGCCTACCTCACTAGATTGGGGGTTGGCAAACCTTTTTCTGTAAAGAGCTAGGTATGTATTTTAGTGTATACTTTAGGCTTGTGTGCCATGTGGTCTCTGTTGTGACTACTTTGCCACTGTAGCTTGAAAGCAGCCATAGGCATTACGTGGATATATGGGAGTGGCTGTGTTCTGTAAAACTTCATTTATGAATACTGCAGTTTGAATTTCATGTCATTTTTACATCTCATTAAATATTCTTTTTATTTGTTAAACTATTTTAAAACATAAAAAACATTCTTAGCTGGGGGGTACTAGACAAAAATCAGCAGACCAGATTTGACCCTGCTGGAGTTTGCCAACTTTTGCCTAAGTTTCAATTTGATTCGATTCGATTCGATTCAGTTCAGTTCAATTCAATTCAGTCCTCTGTTGGTCTGTTGGTCAGTCTGTCTATCTATCTATCTCCCCATCTCCTCCAAGCCCTCAGTATTCTGGAAACCTTATTCTTTTTTTTTTAGTTCCTTGACATTTTGATGTTCTGGGCTTTCACAAGTCTTTTTATTGCCCCCTCCCCCTTTCAACCTCTTTGTTTGGCTAATTCTTATCACTCTCTAGACAGGTCCTTGATTAGATGTTACTGTCTTATGCAAGCAATCCTAGAATCTCCAGACCACCTTAAAGAGTCTTAAAACTCACTGCTTTTTTTCTTAGTAACACTCACTGCAATGTGTAATTGACAGTTTGTGACATTAATTGTAATGAATACATGATTTGTTGGTATCATCCATACCATTCTGCATAGCAGGACCTGTACATTCTGCATGGAATCTTCCATATATTCTTCATGGCAGGAGTCTGTCTTGTCAGAAACTATATCCCTATCCCCAGCATAGTACTTGGCACATAGTAGGTGTTTAGCTAATCATTGTAGGTTGATTTGAGGAAGGACGGTGGGTACCTCAGATTCCCAAAGGTCTAGCCTTGACTTCTTATTTTCCAGCTTTCTGTGCAACATTCTTTCTGGAGACAACATAGAAGTATCCTTGGGAAACGAAATTAGCATTTGGGGATTGATGGAACAGAAACAGCATGGAGGCAGTGGGATAGCCCCAAGAGATTGTCCCATCTATCCATAGGCATAGTAGGCTGCTGAGTCACTTTCTGCTCTCCATGCATAGGCAGAACACTGACTTTAAAGGCCCAGGGATATTGAAAGCTTAGTAGTTTAAAGACAGGGATTAGATCTTTCTTATCATCACTGTTGTGCCATGGAACAGGGGGAAAATGCAGGCAAAACTGAATGAAAATCCCAGAGCCTTTTTCTTTCGGTGAAGAAACATATTTTTGACCAAGCTCACACATCCCAGAAGGAGAGCCACAGGTGTCAGGCATGAAAGTGAGAGCCAAGTAGGGGAGCACAGTAAATGGCATTTGCAATGTCATTTGTTGAGTGCATATTTTGTGCCAGGCCCACTGCCAAGGGCTTTATGTAATTCATCTCACTTTATCTCCACAACCGTTTTTTGGGCACTCTCATCATGGCCACCTGTGTGGTGAGCAAAGGGAGCCTGTTAAGAGCTTAAATAACTTGCCCAAGGGTGTCTAGGAAGAAAGTAGTGGAGTCACATTTGGCTAGGGAAATGTCTGACTTCAGGTGTTTTGAGATCCATAGGGGTTTTGACTTGGTGAACATAATTTGTGAACCACATTCCACATTAGATGTTTTCTTCTGCCTTTCAGATAGGACAGAGATGATGTGACTATGATAGTAATTATGTTAGCAGAAATCCATAGTCTCTTACCTAATATCCTAGGAGCCAGATGTGTTTTGGCAGCCTCTCCTCCATTGTTGGTCCAGGGCACCTCCACTCTTGTCCATCTGTTAGCTTTTGGGTTAGGGTTAGGGTAAGTCATTATGGAATAGTACGATCCACTTCTCCACCGGTTTAAGGACTCTTGAGCACCAGACCCTAGCAGAGAGGCCATGTGTGTGTGTGTGTGTGTGTGTGTGTGTGTGTGTGTGTGTGTAGAAAGAGAGAATGAAGAGGGAGAGGAAGAGAGGCAGTGAGGAGAGAGAGGATGAGTGAGCAAGTTAGAGGAGACAATGGAGCTGAGATTTCTTTAATTAGCAATAATCGCGCCTCGGATAAACCTCATTGGCTACGATACTGCCACTGCGCAAAGCTGAGATTTCTTTAATAGACAAACCCTTGTTTCTTGTCTCCTAGATATTAAAGTACTGTGATGATACAAAGGTGGACAAAGACACACCCGCGTCTTCAAGAAGTTATCTGGTTGAGCATCCATTAAGCTGATTTATTCACATATCAGAAAATTTGGACCTTTAAAAAACTAGCTTATCCATATTGCTCTGCAATCAATCCCTGTGTGCTATGACCTTTCTGGAAGAGATTATGAGTCATTTAGCTTCTGGTTGCAAACAATTGGCTTGTTTGAGTGCTTCCATCAATAAAAACTCATGTACTCTGTGGTCTATTTTTTGTTTTTTGTTTTTTTATTTTTATTTTTATTTTTATTTTTTTTTAAGATTTTATTTATTTATTTGACAGAGATCACAAGCAGGGAGACAGGCATGCAGAGAGAGAGAGAGAGAGGAGGAAGCAGGCTCTCTGCTGAGCAGAGAGCCCGATTTGGGGCTCGATCCCAGGACCCCAGGCTCACGACCTGAGCCGAAGGCAGAGGCTTTAACCCACTGAGCCACCCAGGCGCCCCTGTGGTCTGTTTTTGAACAGCCTTTCTGTGCCCGAATTTTTGCTAAGGACTGCTGCACAGTGATGGCTTGTAGGTCCGACCCATGTGCTCAGTCTTCCGGCATTGTAGTGAGACGCCGGACACCAGCATCTGTGGACGGAGCAGCTGTGGGCCTTGGGGGGAGCCCTCATGGTACATCTATATGGGGAGCTTTGGTTTTGCTCATTTACCCAGTTTGCATTCTTACTGTCATCATGGGCTCTGTTCTGATTCAAATTCCCGAGCATTTGGTATTTCTGGGCCTTCTGATAGAATTTTCTACTCTCAAAGAATGGCAGCTGGATGGCTTTCTTCTTTCTAAATGGTTCATTCATCCCAAACATCTGCCAGAACTATCCACTTACAGGCACCTATCAGTCGTAATGCTTCAACCTGGGAGACTTCAGTGGCGTGCTCCGGTCCAGCTATAATCAATCTGGTCCAGCTGCCTGAATATTTCAGAATTGTATTTTGGGAAATATATATTCTGTGTGTTTGGTGTGAAAAAGTCTCTGAGAGTCTCAATAAAAGTCTTTGACCATTCTTCCGTTTTGACAAATGGATTGCCTTGTGGTTCCATACCTGATAGTTTTGGGGCTGCTGCAGGTCCTGCCCCTCTTGCTTCCTTCCTGGATCACAAAAGTGATAGACCTTTATTATCAACTTCTTCACGTATCAAAATGATCTTTTCTTATTATGGGAGTCATAGGGATTCATCTTTCATTTCTTCAGCCTTTACTGGTTACTCGATTTTCACTAGTTACTCCTCAGTATCCTAAACAACGCAAAAATAAGCTCTTCACTTTCTTGAATCTTACATTCTAGTGAGAATAAATGGGCTGGAAACAGATATACTTTTGTACATTCATTGGTAATATGTACCATATGGAGAATTAAAACAGACCAATGAATTAATTAAAGTGGATAATCATGGAAGCCCTTTCTGAGGTGGTGACATATACCCTGAGATATAAATAACATGGCAGAGCCAGGAGACCAACCCAAAGGCTTCTGTAGTCATCAAGATAAGAAATAATGGAATAGTGAAGATGGAGAGAAGTGAAGGGATCAAGATATGCCTTGGAGGTGCATCAGCAGCACTGAGGGTTGGATGTGGGGAGTGAGGGACAGAGAAGAATAGAGGAGGACATACTTTTGGCTCAAGCCACCCAGCAGATGGTGATGCTGTTTACTGAACGAGAAAGTAGTAGGACTGGTAGTAAAAATCATGAGTTTCTATTTTGAATGTTGAGTTTGGTGTCCGTGGACATTTGGATTTAAGTGTTTGGAGTTCCCGAGAGAAGTCAGGACTAGAGATACACAGTTGGGTGCCAGTATAAATGATATTTAAAGCCATAGGGTGGGAAAGAATAAATAGGAAAAGGGGCCTGGATACCAATCCTTAAGGAGATAAAATATTTAGAGGTTAAGTGGAGAGAACAAGCTAGCAAAGTTCAAAAAGGGACGGTCAGTGAAACATGAGGAACACCTAGAGAATGTGCTATCAAGGAAATCAAGGGAAATGCATTTTGACAAAGACAGACTATCAACTCTGTGAAATGATATTGTAGGAGAAGTCTAGAAAAGCAACCAATCAACTTGGTGACCTTGAGCTCTAGTCATCTTGAGAAGAGCAGCTTCAGTGGAGCAGTGGATCAGAAGCCCAGATGGAGGGAGATGAGAGAGACAAGAGGAAAGAAGTGGAGATGGTGACTAGAAACAGCTCTTTCAAGAAGTTTTGCTGATAACTACTTAGCTGGGAGTCAGGAATGTGTGCTTCCAGCCCCTGTGGCATGGTACCCTGATGATAGTTACTTAGGTACATGTCTTAAATTCCATTACAATAGATAAGAAATTTGACTTCATTTTTCACTTCTACTTCCTAGCGCTTACAGAGTTCCTGGCACACAGTAGGTGCTTAATCATATTGATTGAATTAATGGATGGTTGAATTCATGAATATCCTACATGGCTAAAGACCATGTCTGATTCATCCTCTGCAGGCTCAGTACACCAGGTGGGATGCAGAAATACCCCTGAATGAATAAACATTATCTGATAAAATTGGGTGTCAAATAGAGGAGCCTGGGTTAGGAAACGGCAGAGATGGGAGAGGACACAAATTCTGTCTCTGTGACTCCTGTGACTTGACATAAGTCATCATGCTTTACCTCTTAAGTTTCATGGCTCATTATGATAGAAATATCTCCACAGAGTTAATATGAGGAATAAATGAGATTATATCCAAGAGGAATTTAGCCAAGGGCTTGTCTCTTATAAAATACCCGCAGATTGAGAGCCTTGTTATTATTACTGTTGTTAATATTGTTCAACTCTGAGCTGCACTGTGGCCTTGAGTTCTGCCAGCCAATCAAGGCAGCATTCTGGAATTAGAGCTGTTTGAATGGGAGGACTCCCTGGTGCCCTTCTTAACTCTCCTGTCTTCTTTCATCCTGAAGAGAAGAAGTAAATCAAGTTTGCCTGCAGAAAAAGCCTGTATGGGGGCTTGATGAGGCTTCAGGGAATGGCAGCCTGCCCCCAAATCACCCTAACTATCCAGTGATGCTAAAAATAGGGGCCAAAGTCTATTCCATGATTCAGTATAGACACTGCTTCAGGCAAGTCAGGGACTCGAGTTCCTTCATGATGGGTTATGCTCAGTTTGTCAGGAAGGGTGACTAACTGGTACCTGATACAATGTTCTAGATATTGGGGAGAGGAGAGCTTGTGGGGCATCGTCCTTGTCAGATGACATCCTAGCTGTCTCCTGCTTGTGCCCTTTCTCTGTGGACTTCCTGTGTGTCAGAAAGTATAGGGGCTGTTTCCATTTTTCCCGATTATACCATATCCTTCCTCCTGTGTCCTAGTACCTGCTGTTTCCTCTGCCTGGAATGCCCTTCACTTTCCTGCCTATTTCCTAAACATTCTTTAGCATTCAGCTAACATATTTTGGTCTCCAGGAAGCTGTCCCTGACCCTTGGTCTGGGTTGGGTTCTCCTTCCAGGCTTTCCCTTAGCACCCTGAGATTCCTTTGCAATTATCATCATGCTGAAATGTACTTGTTTCTATTTCTTCCCCCACCCCACACAGCAAATGTTGAGAGTTTGGGGACAGGGGCACTTACTCATCTCTGTTTGTTCCCAGCTTCTCTTGGCATGTTGAAGGTGCCTAATAAATATTTGATGGAAAAGTAAATGAATAAGTGAATGAATGAAGCAAGCAAATCTGACTATTTAATTGGATCTTGGGTTTGGAACAAGTAGGCAGGGGAAATGAGGGACATAGAAGCCACACCATTTATGATCCAGTTCTGCTTTGGTGGGCCTTGTTTCCTTTCTCCCTGAGTGGGGACGTCATCATAGTTGCCAGGGCATTTTTTTTTTTCTGACTCTGATGCCACAGCTCTGCTTCCCATGGTTTATGAAGTCACTGTGGATTTCATTGTCAAGATGTTCTGTCTTTAAGGTCTCTTTGTAAGGGCGGCCAGTATAACAGGATTTTTACCTGTTATGTGCATTACATGAACACCCCTGCCAGCCTTATTGGGTTAGCTTCCGAGCCCCAGAGGCAAGATGAGATGCTGGAAATCATATAATGGGATCCACTACAGCTACAGATATTTCAAATACCCCTGCACAAAATGGAAAATCCCATGATAAAGTGTAAACCTCCCTTCAGAACCTCTCCTTGCTCTATCTTGGGTGAGTCAGAGACATGTTGACACTTACATGTTGGTTCCTGTCTTGATTCTTCTTCCAGGGAATAGCTCCTATTCTGCTAAATTCCTAGGAGACTGTTACATTCCCTTCAAGTGTCACTTGTGTGCAGCCTTGTGATAGATTATAAAAATGGCCTCAAATTCTTCCCATTCCTATATACACATGCCTTCCATGTGTGACTTTACAGCCCTTCCCATGTTGACTCTAGGCTTGGCCTTCTACCTTGCTTTGCCTAATGGGACTTTAGCAAACATGATGCGGGCAGAGACTTGAAAAGAGCCTATGCATTGGTATTTGCCAGGTTTTGTTGATTTGGGGGGCACTGTGACTACTTCCACGTGAAGAAGCCTAGACTGGGTGATGAGAGACTCATGACTTAGTCCTCCTATTTCCCAGTGCCCACTCAGGCAAATGAGGTTTTCATAAGCTACTCAGGCACCAGCAGATCTCTAACCTGACCACAGACATAAGAAAACCACCTGAGATGAACTGAATCAACCTAGACCAGAACAGTGCAGCTGACCTGCAGAGTAGCAAACTGAATATATAGCTGGTGTTTAAATCTCAAGGTTTTAGAGTACTTTGTTACACAGCAGAAGCTAACTGATAGCAAGCCATTAGTGACTTGATCCTCCTCTTTCCCTGAATTTATGTTCCCATATTGATTTGTTCATATTATAGCTCAGTGTCCATCGTGTTCTCTGGATGGCTTTTTATGAGTCTGCCTCCTCAGGAGACCTTGAATACTTCAAGAGCAGAAGCAATGTCTGGAGGACTGGTAGGATTTGCTCACCTAAGTTCTATCCTAGGGCCAGGGACTAAGAATGTACTTCAGAAGTGTGGACAGGCCAGATGAATATGTGCAGCTCAACTGCAATGTCTTTGAATATTGGCTTCTGCTTCACCAGAAGCCTCTTTACTTCTTTCTTCCCCACTTCCCCACTTCCCTGGGTATTCAACACTTGATGTTTATTCTACTCTTGACATTTTGTATTTCCACATTGCCTTTTAAAGTTATGGTGGTCTCTTACGCATCCTTATAATTTCTTAGTATGTCTATAGGTAATAGCAAAGTCTCCCCCAAGTTTTTTTTTTTTTAAAGATTTTATTTATTTATTTGACAGACAGAGATCACAAGTAGCAGAGAGGCAGGCAGAGAGAGAGAGGAGGAAGCAGGCTCCCCGCGGAGCAGAGAGCCCGATGCGGGGCTCGATCCCAGGACCCTGGGATCATGACCTGAGCCGAAGGCAGAGGCTTTAACCCACTGAGCCACCCAGGCGCCCCACTCCCCCAAGTTTTTAAAGAATAGGATTATGTACTCACAGAAGACACTGGTCAAAAGAAACTTTTTTATAAGAATCCAAGTTTTCTCTTTCTAGATTATATTTTTCCAATGGCATTATGTGATGATTGATTTTTTATTTACATTTGATTTGATTTTCAGTGTGTAGGATTTGTATTTTCAAAATGAACAGTTTTCCACTGAAACTGTTAATTTCATCTTGTCTGAGGTGATGAATCTCCAAACAAATTCATTTCATGTGTAGCTTCAAAAAAAATCCCTGATCAATTGTTGGCATTTCGGGAACCCTAGAAAGTTGTGTCAAGGATTCCTTTAGAGTTGGAATGAAGGAAGAGAAAGGTAACTTAGGTAAAAATCATTAGCAACGCCTAAGAAATTTTTTAAAAATAAGTACCCAGTGAAGGATTAAATGTTACGTGGTATCTGTAGGACTTTGTGCTACATGCTGACCATTTCATGCACTCTTTCCAACAGCTCTGTGTGGTAGGTTCTATTATCCCGATTTTACAAACCTGGAAAGTCTTAGAGAATTTAATCAGGTTACTCAGGGTCAGAATCTGATTCCAGGCTGGTGTCTTAACTGTTACGTTTCTCAAAGAAAGGAATGGAAAGTATGGTCTATTCCTGGTAGATCATGGGTCTTCTTTTATTTTTTTTTTTATTTTTTTTTTTAAAGATTTTATTTATTTGACAGAGACAGATCACAAGTAGGCAGAGAGGCAGGCAGAGAGAGAGAGAGGAAGGGAAGCAGGCTCCCTGCTGAGCAGAGAGCCCGATGTGGGACTCGATCCCAGGACCCTGAGATCATGACCTGAGCCGAAGGCAGAGGCTTAACCACTGAGCCACCCAGGTGCCCCATGGGTCTTCTTTTAAAGATGAAAATCAAATAATACATCTAGACCTGGGAGGTTCACCTAGGAGCATGATATCAGCACCTTGAAATATTCTGTACAGTGAGTGATAAGATAGGTGTTGACCTTGGTGTGTGTGCTGGGCTCTACTTATCCCTGATTGTCCTGAGTTCCAGGTTTGACATGCCAGAGGTCAAGTGAGGTCAAATTATCCTCCACAAATTACCAGATGAATAGAATCAGAGAATGTGAAAACTGGAAGAGACCTGTGCTAGTTGACATCTCCAGGTCTTCCCTCTACTTTTCTCCACTCTGTTTTCTTCCCTGGGAAACTGATACACCCTTCAGCTTCTGGTTGGGTTCTGGAAGGATATCAAAGAGAGATCCTACCCTTCCTGAACGTTACCTTGCACTGACTGTGCCCCTTGACCGGAAGTCACGGTTCCTCTGCAGGTGGCCCCTGCTGCCTGACTCTTTCCCACTGGGTCCTTTAACTGCCTCTTGCCCTCCTCCTTTTGCATGTGGTGATTGTTCTGTTGCCCCACTGTCCTTTGTTGTTCCCTTGCCTCCCGCTTATACCTCTGTACACAGTTTCCTTGACTCTCCTAATTTGAGGGTGCAATTTATTTCTTGCTGAGATTTTGGATTGATATTAACTTCTGGAGCTTATGTAGTCTAACCTTCACATTTTATAAAGAGAAAATCAAAGCACAGAGAAAAGAAGTGCCTGCTTGAAGCCACTGACTGCTAAGTGACAAGACCAGATCTTGGAAGGCACATGGGACTGACTTCCTATCCAGTGATGCACACATATACCGCAGTGAGGACAGACCTGTGAATAGTATTCTAGTAGTTGAGACAGTTGTTTATTTTATTTCTTTTCCTTGTAGAACCACTTAACTGAGTCACATCTTTCTGTTATCACTTTGACCCAGGTTATTGTTCAACTGTACTTGGGCAACTTGTTGACTATGACTTTTGCCTTGTTTTGGGTGCTCC
Source organism: Lutra lutra (assembly GCF_902655055.1). Taxonomy (NCBI): domain Eukaryota; kingdom Metazoa; phylum Chordata; class Mammalia; order Carnivora; family Mustelidae; genus Lutra; species Lutra lutra. The sequence goes on along the minus strand of NC_062291.1, from coordinate 52,748,463 downwards.
AGAATAAAAAATGCCAGGAATGGACCTCTGTGTTTATCTGGTTATACATTTAAAAGCAGTATAGGCTGATGGTTTGTGTGTGAGTGTAATTAGCATTTTTTGGGGCAAACGGTTTTTTGTTCTTTGGGAAATACAGGGTTTTCATGAGCTTAATAATGCCCACAAACCATGATGGCAGCGAATCAGGTTCGTACCATCAAGGGAAGGATATTGTTTATTGATATCATTATTGAATGGTATTCAAGTTGCAATTACTGAAACTTGGATTTTGCCAATGCACTGGCTCAAGATAAACAGTCAATCAATACTTGTTGAATGATTTAATGAATGAATATTCATAATGTTGATGAGTGGGGAATAGTAAAGTTAGCAGGAGCACCTAATCTGTCTAGAGCACTGCTTAATTCTTTGACTTCTGAGGCAGTCTCTGTTGGCTGTTGAAGTCTGATATTACTTAGAATTCAGTTGCCCTGACTTCTTTTTATTTTTTCTGTTCATTTTCCATACCCATGATGTTGTACAAAACACACTGCATTTGGAATCCAAAGGCCTCACTTTTGGGTCTCATTGGGTGACTTCCTTATTAGATGTAAGACATCATTTTACTCTCTTTGAGCCTCAATTTCCCATATTGTAAAGTTGGGTTGATTAGACCTTTCTCATAGGTTGTTTTGGTGGTAAAAGTAAGAATATATGTACAAGAGTGTTTTTTGTAAGTGGAGTACTGCTTTTCCTGTAGTATTAGGGTGTTACAGGTATTTGAAATGACAGACTTGGTGGGACTATGGGTCCTAAGCTGGTGTTCTGATCTGTATGCTTCACTAATTCAGATGTGATCTTCCCTCAGTATCTGTGACACTCCCTTGTGATTCTGATGATTCTAAAGAGATGACTCAAGAAATGATTAGAAACCCCATTTCCTATAGGGGATTTCCCATGCTGTGGGCTGGGGCTTTCTGACAACATCCAAGTCATTGCTCCAATCAGTAATGATCTGGATTTGTGTTAAGCTCTTCTTCCCATTGACACTTTTCCCCTCAACACCTCTTTCAATATGTTGGGGTTCTTCCTCACCTTTGCTGCCTCCCATACCAAAAACAATACTAAAAGCCACCATCACTCCTGTTAGCTGCCTGAGAACTACTTGAAAGATCTTTATTGTTTTATTATGCAAACCAAGTTATTTCCCAGTAGCGTCTATCTCTTTCATCAGATCAGTCTAGAGGCTGGCTTCCCTTTCACGACTCAGGGCTGCATCATCCTAAGGAAAAAAAATGACCTCTTCTTCCCCCCATGTGAATTCTGCACTTTCTCAGGATACAGAAGCAGCTGGAGCTAAGTATTTCACCCTTTTAAAAAAGAGCAGATTTTCCTTCCCGGTAAATGTAGATGTGATTATGATTAATAAAATGCAAATTTACTTAAGAGCATTTAAGCTAGCATAGCATTTTGTCATTCTGTACTTTTTTAGTCAACTGATACTAAAAGTGCAATTACTACTAAGTGTGGGTTTGAAAAATGTTTTGACATCCTAAAGGGGTCCTCATTTTTGAAGAAGGATGGGAATCCCTGGGATATACCCTTCAGATTATGAGCCACTGCCTGAACTCTATCCTACCCCAGAACTAGGGGGAAGCTAGCTGATGTCAGTCAAAATGAAGTTCTTGGTCCAGGGTAGTAGATGGCCTTTAGGGCTTTTGTTTCAGGTTTATGCATTGAGGAATAAGGCTGGACTAAAATCAGTGTTCCAGGACAAAAGCGAGCTTGGGAACCAAGAGGACAGTTGGGAGTGTGTAGACTCCAGAAGTAGAAACCCCATACCAGGCTAAGCCTTCATGGGGCAATCTGGGGTTGTAACTCTAAGTTATCCACGTGAATATGTAGGAGAGGTTAAGGGGAAATAGAGTACATTGTTCAGACACAGGGCACCAAAACTAGCAGATTCCTGTTGGCCTTGGGTCCCCAGCCTGAGGCATGTCTGCCTGTCATTGTGGATAAAGAGGCAGTATTAGTGAAAAGGGAGTAGGAGAGATTTTCTGGGAAGGGCTACAAATGAACTCTTAGATTTCCACAGTGGTTTTTATTGCATCAATTTGTGTGTGTGTGTGTGTGTGTGTGTGTGTGTGTGTGTGTGTGTGTGTTGTTTAACAGCTTTAGTGAGATATAATTTACATACCATAAAATTCACCATTGTAAGTACCCAGATCTGTGATTTTGAGTAAATGTATAGAGTTGTATATTTCTCACCACAATCCAGTCCTGGAATATTTCCAATACCCCCCTCCCCCGCCACCAAAATGTATGTGTATATCTTGAGAACAGCATTCTGTTGTATGGCTATACTGCATTTTGTTTATCTATTCATCAGTTGAAGGACATCTAGGCTGTTCTACTTTTTGGCTGTCATAAATTTGTTATGAGCATTTGTAGACAAGTCTTTGTGTGGACATTATTCTTATTTCTCTTGGGTAGATAACTGAGTGGAACTGCTAGTAACTTTTCTTTTTAAAAGACTTATTTATTTGAGAGAGAGAGAGAACGTGAGAGGGAGAGGCAGAGGAAGAGAGAATCTCAAGCTGACTCTGCACTGAGCATGGAATCCCTTGCAGAACTTGATCTCATGATCTTGAAATCAAGACCTGAGATGCCACCAAGAGTCAGATGCTTAACCCACTGTACCACCCAGGTGCCCCTGTTTAACTTTCTAAGAAACTCTCCAACTATTTTCTAAAGCAGTTGTACATTCCCAAAAGCAATGTAGAGAAGTCCAGTTTCTTCACGTGCCCCCCAGTATTTCTGATTCTAGCCACTCCAGTGGGTGTGTAGTGGAATTTTGTTGTCATTAAATTTGTGTTTTCCTACTGATCAATGATGTTGAGCATCTTATTAGCCAATTGGGTATTTTATTTGGTGAGATGTCTAGTCAATCCCCCCACTTTTTAATTGAGTTGTTTATGATTTTATTATTAATTGTAGGGGTTCTTGTGTATTCTGGATACAAGTTCTTTATCAGATAGAAGATTTGCAGATATTTCCTCCCATCCATAATCTTTTTTTAGTGGTATATGAATTATGTTATTCATTTATTGTTGGCAAATCTCTATTAGCACTTACTGTAGAATAGATAAATGTTCAACACGTTGGGAATTAGAGAGCAAACAAACCAGACCAGTCCTCGCTCTCACAGAACCTTGGATCTAGTAGAGAGAGTTAACGTATAGATTAAAACAAAACAAAACAAAAAACATAATTGAAAATAATTCGTGCTGTGCAACAAATAAAAGATGGAAACGTTAGGCAGAGAAGCACCGCTTTAGATGGAGTGGTGTGGGACATTCTCTGTAGTATGACATTTGAACAAAGACCTGAATAAAGTTAGGAGGCCAGTTGTGTCACTGTCTATGTGAACGGGCTCACCCATAAAAGTTATCTTTTTATTTTTATTTTTTTGTAGTTTTTATTTAAATTTCAGTTAGTTAACATATAGTGTAATATTAGTTTCAAAAATAGAATTCAGGGGGCGCCTGGGTGGCTCAGTGGGTTAAGCCTCTGCCTTCAGCTCAGGTCATGATCTCAGGGTCTTGGGATGGAGCCCCGCATCAGGCTCTCTGCCCAGCGGGGAGCCTGCTTCCCCGCCCCCCCGCCTGTCTCTCTGCCTACTTGTGATCTCTATCAGGTAAATAAATAAAATCTTTAAAAAAAATAGAATTCAGTGATTTATCATTTACAGACAACATCCAGGGCTCATCACAAGTGCTTTCTTTAATCCCCATCACCCATTTAACTCATCCCCCCACCCCATCCACCTCCCCTCTAGCAACCCTCAGTTTGTTCTCCTTAGTTAAGAGTCTGTTTTATGGTTTGCCTTTCTTCCCCCACCTCCGCTTCTGTTTTGTTTCTTAAATTCCACATATGAGTGAAGTCATATGGTATTTGTCTTTCTCTAACTGACTTATTTTCTGTAGCATTATACTCTCTAGCTCCATCCACATTGTGGCAAATGGCAAGATTTTATTCTTTTTTTTATGGTTGAGTAGTATTGTATTGTATACATATACACTACATCTTCTTTACCCATTCATCAGTCAGTGGACGTTTGGGTTCTTTCCATATTGTTGTTAATGCTTGCATAAACATTGGGGTGCATGTGCTCCTTTGAATCACTATTTTTGTGTCCTTTGGGTAAATACCTAGTAGTGCAATTGCTGGGTTAGAGGGTAGTTGTATTTTTAACATTTTGAGGAACGTCAGTACTGTCTTTCACAGTGACTGCACCAGTTTGCATTCCTACCAACAGTGCGAGAGGGTTCCCCTTTCTCTCCGTCCGCACCAACATCTATTGTTTCCTGTGATGTTAATTTTAACCATTCTGACAGGTACGAGGTGATACCTCATAGTAGTTTTGATCTTTATTTCCCTGATGATGAGTGATATTGAGCATCTTTTCATGTGTCTATTTGCCATCTGGATGTCTTCTTTTGGAAAAATGTTTATTCATGTCTTCTAGCCCATTTTGTAAGTGCATTATTTGTTTTTTGGGTGTTTTTGGGGTGTTGACTTTGATATGTTCTTTAAGATCTCGGATACTGGGGCGCCTCGGTGGCTCAGTGGGTTAAAGCCTCTGCCTTCGGCCCAGGTCATGATCCCAGGGTCCTGGGATCAAGCCCCACGTCGGGCTGTCTGCTCCGCAGGGAGCCTGCTTCATCTTCTCTCTCTCTCTCTGCCTGCCTCTCTGCCTACTTGTGATCTCTATCTGTCAAATAAATAAATAAAATCTTAAAAAAAAAAAAGATCTCGGATACTAACCCTTTATCAGATATGTTGTTTGCAAATATCTCCCATTCTGAAGGTTGCCTTTTAGTTGTTGTTTCCTTTGCTATGCAGAAGCTTTTTATCTTGGTTGATAAAGTCCCAATAGTTCATTTTTGCTTTTGTTTCCCTTCCCTCCAGCGACATGTCTAGCAAGAATTTGCAAAGAGGTTACTTCTAGGACTTTGATGGTTTCTTGTCTTACATGTAGGTCTTTCATCCATTTTGAATTTATCTTTGTGTATGGTGTAAGAAAGTGGTCCAATTTCATCCTTTTGCATGGGGCTGTCCAGGTTTCCCAACACCATTTGTTGACGATACTATCTTTTTTCCATTGGAAATTCTTTCCTGCTTTGTTGAAGATTAGTTGACCGTAGAGTTGTGGGTCCATTTATGGATTTTCTGTTCTGTTCCACTGACCTATGTGTCTGTTTTTGTGCCAGAACCATTCTATCTTGACCACTACTGCTTTGTAATATAACTTGAAGTCCAGAATTATGATACCTCCAGCCTTGCTTTTCTTTTTCAAGATTGTTTTGGCTACTTGGAGTCTTTTGTGGTCCATACAAATTTTAGGATTATTTGTTTTAGCTCTGTGAAAAATGCTGGTAGTATTTTGATAGGGATTTCATTAAATATGTAGATTGTTTTGAGTAGTATAGACATTTTAACAATATTTGTTCTTCTAATCCATGAGCATAGAATATCTTTCTACTTATTTGTGTCATCTCCAATTTCTTTCTTTCTTCTTTTTTAAAGATTTTATTTATTTATTTGACAGAGAGAGAGAGAGAGAGAGAGAGAGATATTACAAGTAGGCAGAGAGGCAGGCATAGAGAGAGGGGAAAGCAGGCTCCCCGCCAAGCAGGGAGCCCAATGAGGGGCTCAATCCCAGGACCCCGGGATCATGACCTGAGCTGAAGGCAGAGGCCCAACCCACTGAGCCACCCAGGTGCCCCATCATCTCCAATTTCTTTCATCAGTGTTTTATAGTTTTCACAGAACGGATCTTTTATCTCTTTGGTTAGGTTTATTCCTAGGTATCTTATAGTTTTTGGTGCAATTGTAAATGGGAACAATTCCTTGATTTCTTTTTCTGCTGTTTCGTTCTTTCACCCATAAAGTTAAAAAAATCATTAGCTACAGTGTTTTCATTCTCTAAATTTCAGTGCCCTGGTACAAAGCCCTAGGTCATGAAAATCAGGAATGGTATTAAAAATAGTTGATTATTGTTACTAACCAGCCAGAGTGGATGTAGATCATAGGGCTGGATGATGGAGAAGTGGGGCCACTCAGGGAATTTAGGGCAACAACTCTATGCCAGCTAGTATGGAAGTATTATAGCATTTTAACAATTGTTACAGTCATATCAGTTCATGTACCCCGTATGTGATGAGACTTACACCATATACTATCAAGCAATTTGAGGGAAATAGGAGTTGAGTCAAGGCAGGGTCCCCGGGGGATCAGTGTGACGGTACCAAGAGTAAACCAAGCTAGAGTCTCACCAGCGGACAGTAGGGCTTCTAGGGGTCCTGATCTGATGTAGGCAGGTATGGAGCCTCAGCAGGGTTCAAGGTTTTTGTCTGGAGCATTCATTCGCAACCTGGGCTCCTATGAGAATCATTTGAGGATCTCTATACTGAGGCGCCAACTCAGACTGGTTGAATCAGAGTATCTGCAAGTGAGGCTCCCACTCTTGCTTTGGGTGAGATTGTACCCAGTCCTGAAGGAGCTGAATAAATGAAGGTACTGTGTTAATTTTTGCAAACATGCCTTCTTGTAGTGCTTGAGGGAATGTGAAGAGGAACAGCAATATCAACTCTCATTTTTGAGCACTGTTTAAAGCACCTGACCTCACTTAATCCATTCATTATTATCCCAGGTAGACATCATTCCCATTATACATGTGAGCACACTGAGGCTCAGAATGACTACAGTTAACTTGAGCTCACATGGTTCATGAGAGGAAGGGTTCCTTCTTCTCAGAGGATTAGCGTTCTCTATATATAGTCCTAGAAGCCTGTAGTATTGTATTGTAAACACATTTCCCAAACCTGAGGGCTGGAAAACAGGCCCCCAAATTCCCACAAAGAAATGTATGACCCAAGAGAACAACATTAAAACTCCTACTTTGTGTTCTAAGAATAGTTTTCCATTTAGATCATGGTTATTTTTGGCATAATTCTAATGAGGTTGCTTATCTGCTTTCCCAGTTGTCAGATTAGAAGCAGAACATTGGAAACCAGAGAGGTGTTGCTCATGGTAGGCACATTGACACAGCTAAATTTTGGAAGAAGAGCCTCAGAGTGGAGGAGGAAAATAGTTTGCTCCTCTGTGAGATGAGTAGGTCATATTAAGTAATCTCTGAGGTCACTTCCAGCTACAAACCTTATTGTGTTGAAGATAAAAGCTATAAAAAGCTATAGAAAAACACACAAGAATGGAAAAAACCTAGAAATCTGGACCAGAGTGGGAAGTAGTCTTGGAGAACTTGGTAGCTCCTGAGGGCGTAACTGGGTCATAGACAGCGCTGGGCTTGATGCTTTTGATGATGACACTGAGTCATCAGGAAAACATTAGATGTTCTGTAGATGCTGTTTCATCATGCAAAACAGTACACAAATTCTTTTCCAAAGATTTCATTCAACAGTGCTTATCAAAATGCTCCATAAAGATGCACACACAGTTCGGAAATTTTGCTTTGTAGAACACCTTCCTTGATACATTCTTCATTGTTTTATGGAGCTTTTGTTCCTTGATAGAATAATTCAGGTAATTGGGACAGTATCTGGCATTCGTCTGTTTTACACTAATTCAAAGCATTTTTCAACCATCCTAGATTCCAGTGAGTACTCTGACTAGATTGGTCATTCTTCTTAGAGTGTATCCTTAGTACGAAGCCCGCGTGGGCTTCTCACATGATTCTCTGGTCGGCTGATAATGAGTCGGTTAGATGCTCAGGTTAGTGAATTGGTGAGTGAATGAACTACAGGAGAAGGCAGTCCCTCAGTGGTCCTGTTGCTAAATCCTGTCGATTCATCTTTCCTAAGGCTATGCCTGTTGCTTACCTTCCTCTCATTCCCATCACCACTACCCAAGACAACCACTAAAAAATAAATGCCCATGTGCTAGTTACAGAAAATTTAGAAAACACATAAAGGAGTACACATTAGAAGAAGAAAAAAGCTGCCAGGAATCTCACTGTCTAGAAATAACCATCACTGACATTTTAGGATGTATCTTTCCAGTCTTTTTCCTTAGACATTTTTCATATAACCCAATTGTCAGCTGCCACCAGCCTCGCCTCTCTGAGCTTCCCTGGAAAAATCCACTTGCGTAAAAGTATTTGTAAGTAATTTGTAGTATATTGTAAATTTTCTTTGACAATGGAGTTTTGGCTTCCTCTTTTACTTTCTTTCTCCCTTCTGTGGACTGCCATCTTGCCAGCTCCTACCTTCTCTCTCTTAGTCATTTCCTAGACTTCTAATATCTTGTGACCTCTATTTTTTGCTATTCGAAGAGCCTTTAAAACTTTGTGCTCATATCTACGTTCTCCTTAGAAGATAGTGATGGTGGAGGTGGTAGAAGGATGTGATTGTTTTTTATAAATGTCTTTCAAAAATGGGTTCATACCTAGCTTTTTCCCCCCGTTTAAAAAATCGTGATAAAATACACATAAAATTTACAACCTTAACCATTTTCAAGTATGATCCAGTACTGTTACATACATTCACATATTGTACAACCAATCTGTAGAATTCTTTTCATCCTGCAAAACTGAGATTATAGACATTAAACAACTTCCCATTCCCCTCGTCTTAGCTCTCGGCAACCACCATTCTATCTTCTGTCTGTGTGAATTTGACTACTCTAGGTACCTCACAGAAGTGGAATCATACCACACTTTTGTCGTTTTTCACTTAACATATTGCCTTCAAGGTTCATGCATGTCGCGACATGTATCAGAATTTCCTTCCTTTCAAAGATGGAACAATATTATTATTATTATTATTATTATTATTATATATTATTCAATGGATAGATGGCATCTTGTTTATCCACTCATGTGTCCATGGACACTTGGGTTCCTTTCACCTTTTGGCTGTTTTGAATCCTGCTGTGTGAGCATGGGCAAATGAACATGGGCATATAAACATGGGTATACAACTGCCTCTTCAAGACCCTGGTTTCTAACTCTTTGGGGAATATACTGAGAAGTGGAAGTGTTGGGTCATAGGCTAATTCTATTTTTAATTTTTTGAGGAACCACCATACTGTTTCCTGCAACAGCTGCATCATTTTACATTCCCACTGTAGATAGAAGTTTATATCTCACTGTTTGTCACTTAAAATTATGTTGGGAACAATCATCACATCCTTAAGTCATTTTTCAAAATTATGACTTTTGATAATTGCATAATTATCTATCATAACTTATTTGGTAATTTTCCTATTTTTTGATATTCAGGTTGTATCTAGTGTTGAGCTGTTATTAAGAATAAGATGAAAATGCTTTTATGCTGCTCTGATTATTTTCTCAGGGTAATTTCTTATAAGTGAAAATTATAAGAGTTTGTGTATTTTTAATATTTATGGCATATGTTGTTACATTCTTCAGAAAGATTTACCAATTTAGGTTCTATCCCAAGAAGACCATGTAAATAAAGTGTCTGTTTCCCTGCATTTTTGCTAACCCTGGGTAGTATCATTAGAACAATTCTTTTTTTTTTTTTTTTTTTTTTTAAAGATTTTATTTATTTATTTGACAGACAGAAATCACAAGCAGGCAGAGAGACAGGCAGAGAGAGAGAGGGAGAAGCAGGCCTCCCGCCGAGGAGAGAGCCCAATGCGGGGCTCGATCCCAGGACCCTGGGATCATGACCTGAGCTGAAGGCAGAGGCTTTAACCCACTGAGCCACCCAGGCGCCCCACAATTCTTTTTTAAACTTTGACAATTTAAGAAACAAACATGGCATCCTATTATTGTTTTTATTTTTGATTAGAGTTGTCTAGCTTTTATCATGTATTTATCATCCTTATATTTCTTTTTTTAAAATTAATTGTCTTTGCCAGTGTGTTTATCTTCATTTTACTGATTTAGAGATAACTTTTAGTTCTGATTGTGACAATACTGGGTTCATGTAGAAAATCTGGAGTGTACAAAAATATAAAGGGAATAAAATTCTTACTTTAACCACTTAATGATTACATTAAACATGATTCACATTAAAATGGCAAAAAATAAAGTAAAATGGTGAATATTCAAATAACCTTTTTTGTTTGCATCTCAGTATCTGTGTTAATTAGAGATTAACTTTTTTGAGTTCTTTATATTTGAAAATAATACTCTTTTGTTATAGATGTTGTAGATATAATTTTGAGTTATCATTTGCTTTTTAATTTTGTATTTTTAATAGTTAAAGCTATCTTTTATTTCTTATATTGCCTTTTTGTTTAAAATATCTTTTTTATCTTTTGACAATTGAAATATTTGTGATTTATTTTAGATAATTCATGTTTTTTTGTTTTTTCATTTTGTTCTTGAGTTATTTTCATTGTTGTAATAAGGTTTGTTGTACTTTGTTCTAAATACATTGTTGTACTAAGGTCTATTCTTGGGCTATCACTCTGCCTTGTTAATTATCTATTTTTTTAAAGATTTTATTTATTTATTTGACAGAGAGAGAGCGTGCTCACAAGTAGGCAGAACAGCAGGCAGAGAGAGAGGGGAAAGCAGGCTCCCCGCTGAGCAGAGAGCCCGAGGCAGGGCTCTGAGATCATGACCTGAGCCAAAGGCAGAGGCTCTAACCCACTGAGCCACCCAGGCGCCCCTAATTATCAATTTTTATGCCAATATTTTGATCTTTAATTTTTTATTATCTAACAATTAAGACTATTTGCTTTCAAAACTCCTTGGCTAATATCATCTAAATATTCTTCTAGATGAGCTTTAGAATTGCTTACCTCATTCTAAGAAAACAAATACTCTGTTGTGTTTCTTTCTTTTTTTTTTTTTTTAAGGATTTTATTTATTTATTTGACAGACAGAGATCACAAGTAGTCAGAGAGGCAGGCAGAGAGAGAAGGGGAAGCAGGCTCCCCGCTGAGCAGAGAGCCCGATGCAGGGCTCTGAGATCATGACCTGAGCCAAAGGCAGAGGCTTAACCCACTGAGCCACCCAGGCGCCCCTCTGTTGTGTTTCTAAGATACAATTTACTATATCAAGTTTAACTTTTTTATGGGTTCAATATCTCGTCTGATCCTTCTGGGAATATGAATTATACTTTGAAAAATTATGCTCTTGTAAAGTCTGTGTTTGCTATAATAATTCTTCTTCCTCTGGTGTTAGTTCTCGAGGTTGAATTTGGGGCTTCCTTTTGGTGGTTTTGGTTGTCCCCAGATGTTTTGTGGTTCTTGATGGTGGGCTCATCTTGCCTTTCCAGGTAGTGTGTTCTGCTAGTTAGTGTTTTGAGCATGGGGGTGAGTGGAGAGTGATGGGCTTGTCTATCTGTCCCAGCTGTGATTATTGTCCCCACTCAGACCACATTGTTGGTTGTCCTGGAGCTTCCTCCTGTATCTGTCCTACTTCCTGGTACCTTCAGAGGCTTAGCCCTGTATTTCAGCAGCCTTTGTCTCTGAGCATTTTGGACTACAGTTCCTTTTTTAATCCGATGCAGTCTACCTTTTATCTTTAAGGGGTCCTTATGATTTTTGGTCCACCGAAGGCACCCCTTCTTGCCTTCCAATACTACTATAGATTTTTTTTTTAGTTTTTTTTTTTTTTTTTTTTGACAGAGAGAAATCACAAGTAGGCAGAGAGACAGGCAGAGAGAGAGGAGGAAGCAGGCTCCCTGCTGAGCAGAAAGCCCGATGTGGGGCTTGAACCCAGGACCTGGGATCATGACCTGAGCTGAAGGCAGCGGCCCAACCCACTGAGCCACCCAGGTGCCCCCTACTATAGATTTTTAAGAAGCTCTCTTTGTACATAAGGAATCGGTGAGTAAGGGCTGAGGCTGCAGCATATACTGCTGTGTAATCTAAGCTGATCTTATTTTGGGGGGTTTTCTTTTGAGTTTTTAAAAAATTCTTTTTCAATATAATTATTTTTTTTCATTTTCTATATATTACTGAATATATATATTCAAAACAGCCCACATATACACATGTTGATATACTACTATGTAATATATAAATAAATTTCCTAACATTAAACTATGCTTGCATTCCTGGGGTTGCTTCCTCCATGGTTATTATGAATGATTCTTTTAGTTTATTTTAAAATTCTGTTGTGGGGTGCCTGGGTGGCTCAGTGGGTTAAAGCCTCTGGCTCACCTCACAATATCAGGGTCTGGGGATCAAGCCTTGAGTCGGGCTCTCTGCTCGGTAGGGAGCCTGCTTCCTCCTCTCTCTCTGCCTGCTTCTCTGCCTACTTGTGATCTCTGTCTGTCAAATAAATAAATAATCTTTAAAAATAAAATAAAATAAAATTCTGTTGTATTTTATTGTGATTTTCACATACTACATATCTACCCCGTTACACTTATAATTACTTGCTTGATGGCTAAACCATAATTACCAGGAAGACAGAGACTATATATTTTTTCCTCTGTTTTAGCATGTTGCAGGGTAGATAACAGGTTATGTATGATCCCTATTAAAATTAAAGACATGGTATTGGTCTGTAGTTAATTTCAGTAATTTGTTCTTACTTGGTGATAGTTTTTTTTTCAGATATTAGAATTATATTAGATTCATAAAATGAGTGGATCTTTTATGATCCACTGGTTCATAACATCTGGTTCTGGAGACTTTTATTTTCTTTAATCTTTCAGTTTCCTTCATTATTATTTGTTGGTTTACATTTTTGCGGGGGGTCAGCTTTGGAAATTTATATTTTCCCATATGTGTTTCAAGTTAGCTGAATTATATACCCTACTCTACCTGAAATTATTATTACCATCTGTGCTTTTTAAAAAATTGCCCAATGAATGTTTATCCTTTAACTCTGTGATTTTAAAAATGTGTGTATTTTAAGTTTTATCATGTTGAATATTTTTAAAGATCATCTGAGGGTACTTGTTAATAGTCTATTCACTTAAGTGATTTTTATAAGTTTTATGTCTTTGGTTTGCATGAGGAGTCCATATTTTTTATGGCAAACAGGGAGTTGCTGCTAGTGGCATGTGGGCCAGATGTCATTTTCAGTGATATTTTGTTGTACAGCTAATTCTGGACTGAACTTTCTGATTTTGGCTTCCCCCCTTCAGTCTATTTTGTCTATTTGCATCCTGCTGATTTTTCTAAAACTCTCCTTTGATCATTCTTTTCTCTGTTGAGTCTCCCTATTGTTTTCAGAATACACTTAAGATACTTTAGGTGGCACTTAGAGTTCTCTACCTATAGGTATATCTTCTGTTGGCTCTCATTAAGCCCTTACACAAGTTGTTATTCCAGCTGAATCCATCTTTGTGTTCTTCCTAGTCCCTTCCCAAACCTGCCTTACAGATTTTTATGTATGACCTTTGTTCAAATTTTATTCACGTTTGGATATTCTTTTCCATCTACCCAAATGGTACTGATCATCCTTGAATGAAATCTGACCACCTCCACTGAGTCTTTCCTAAACCCAGCAGGAAGGGGCCCATGGGTAGGTATGGCTGTCTGCATTCTGATTCTTGGGACAGATAGTACATTCGTGGTGCTCATTATATTATTTTTAAAGATTAAATAAGAAGAGGGTCATGCCTAGAGCAGTGTTGACAATATGTTGTAAACCAAGAGTCATGATTAATTTCCATCTGGTATGGCTGTAGTAAAACAAAACAAAACAAACCACAAAAAACAAACAAACAAACAAAAAACTCCTATTATTTACAGACTTTATCTTTTATCTCCCCAATTAGACACTGAAATCTTAGAACCAGGGACTCCATGTCTTATGTTTGATCCCCCGCTGTTCCCTGCATGAAGATAAGCTTGGGTTAGAAGTCAAGAAACTTGGAAATTTGGATCACGATATCATGGTTATCTTTCTAGCACTGAGAGCTTGAAGGATGAACTTGTGTGACACTTAAACAAGCATTTTTAAGTGTGTTTGAGTTAAAAAATGGTTTTGTGTTCTGTTTTATTTCATCCTTTCCTCAGAATCATCTGAGCTATATGGGTCATAGATGCCATGAAAATGAGGAGTTTGAGTTACACAATTTTACAGTTCCTTTTCTCTTCAAAATTCTTTAATTTCATTCTATCTTTTTATAAACTCTACTGAAAACAGATTTGGAGATTTCCCAGATAAATAACAAAGAACTCTAGGGAGCCACTATGACCAGATATTTCAAATTTAAAAAACCAAAACTCCTGTGAAATATTGTGATATTTTCATGTTTGTGAGAAATTGTTAGGGAAGATCAAGAGACAAGAGGATTATCAAACCTCAGTTCACTGGAAATGATAAGGGTATCTTGAATGACAGAAAAATCTGGAAGGGACTATCAGCACATCTCACTTTAAACATTATTCTCTTTGGTTCCTTAGACCTAGGATAAATGCAAAATGTACATCTTTATTCTAGGTGCAATTTTGGGAGCGACAGCTTATTTCAGTTTAGGCTAGCCTTATTATCTCATATTGTACTCTCTCCCCCACCTCCTCCTTCAGCAAACATGAACAAAAATGTATGTGCATATGCTTGGACCACTTAACTTTCTTGAGCATTTCTTGAATCTTTTACTTCTTTATCTTTCCTTGGTATGTTCTATTTAATTCTCCTATTAAATTCTATTCAGTATTCAATGTTCTACTTAAAAACTGATTATTTATGAAACTTTCCTCTGACTTCCTGGTTGAATTGAATCATCCCCCAATCTACAGCCATATATATATATATATATATATATATATATATATATATATATATATATGATACACATACACACTTTGATGGCACTTGACACATAATGCCTTATTCTAACTATGGTTATGTCTGTCTTCTGTAGACTTTAACCTTTCTGTGGACAGGTATTTGGTGATACTTCTCTATGTGACCCACCTAGGAACCATTAATAGTTACTAGCCTATGATAATGGCTCACTAAAGAGAATAATTCGGAGCAAAGTTTTTTGAACCTCCCTTTTAAATATCATGTAGGATTCAAATATGAGACGAAGGGGACATTTTATTAGTATACATTTGTGACTTCAAATTTGTGACATTTGGTTATCAGAGAGTCATCCAAAGTGGCGCCTGGGTGACTCAGTTAAGGGTCTGTCTTCGGCTCAGGCCATGATCCCAGGGTCCTGGGATCGAGCCCTGTGTCGGGCTCCCTGCTCAGTGGAGAGCCTCCTTCTCCTTCTCCCAATGCCTTCAGCTCTGCCTACTTGTGCTCTCTCTCTACCTCTCTGTCAAATAAATAAATAAAATCTTAAAAAAAAAATCATCCAAAGAGCAATGAGGCTCATTTAATAAACTTGTAATGAAATTTCTGTTTATGGAAGACAGTTCCAGCCACATCAATCTAAGCATCCAATTTAACTTTCTCTTTCACTCTGTGTGTCTCTCTTTCTCTTTCTCTCTCACACACACATATACTCTCTCTCTTTGCATGGTATCAAGAAAATGTGGACTCATACTGAGTAGTTGTGGATGACAGTATTTTTAAAAAATTGTTCTCTTCAGTTTAATGGATACAGTAACTCAAAAGAGTAGCAAATACTTGTCTCAAATTAAAATCATATGGGCGTCTGGGTGGCTCAGTGGGTTAAGCCGCTGCCTTCGGCTCAGGTCATGATCTCAGGGTCCTGGGATCGAGTCCCGCATCGGGCTCTCTGCTCAGCGGGGAGCCTGCTTCCCTCTCTCTCTCTCTCTCTGCCTGCCTTTCTGTCTACTTGTGATCTCTCTCTGTCAGATAAATAAATAAAATCTTTAAAAAAATAAAAAAAATAAAATCATAGCAAGTAACAAGTGCATGTGGTTATTAATTAAGTATTCAGCTTAAAGAATCAATTAATGGGTTCCTCAGCCATTTTAATTAGTCAGCATTTGTCAGAAAATGCCGTGTGAATGTGTCTTATCATTTAATTGAGTGGAGCACACATATGTTGTAGGATTTTATTTGCTTGTGTGATTTTATGTGAGTAGGCACGTGCAGGTCTGAATTTTAACAAAAGAAAACAGAGCAAACCAAAAAAGACTTTCAGCCTTCTCAATCAGTGTCACATTCCTGGGAAGTTCAAATATATTCACAGAGAAGCTTGTTGTGTGGACTCTGGAATAAAGCAGTCAACCAGGTGGCACACATTAAGTTCTTCGGGGTCTCCTTTGCTTGAAATTTTGATAGAGAACATAAATGAGTGTGGTTGATGTTTCACATTAAAGTTGTAAAAATAATTAATATACCTTAACAATGAAATTTGAATCAAATGTTTGCAGAAGCCTGGGAGCACAATTTGACTCTTTGCATGACTGGGATAAAAGACGTTGGCCTGGGGAATTTTCATTGTGTCCGACCCTTTCGTTTCTCCAGATGGGAGCTGAAGAGATATGTGTGGAATTCTCCAGCATAAAAGCTAGTGTGTGCACTCAGTGTTTATTTTCTTGAAGCAGTGAATAAATAAATGAGAAAAGAGAAAGAATAACAGTATCTGCTGAGTGTTTACTATATGCCAGATGCTCTGCGAAGTGCTCATAACAGACCCAGGATTGTACTATTATCACTCCCATTTTACAGATAAGAAAACTGAGCCATAAAAAGATTGAGTAACATGTTTTAGGTCACCCAGGTTATATACAGCCAAACATGGATTTGAATTCTGGCCTGTGTTATCCCTCAATCCAAACACTTTTTAACCGTTATACTATATCAATAAGATGCATTTAGCAAGTACAGTGCTTTTCCTGGTGATTTATTTTTGTGTAATTGTAGCTGATTTTATAAAACTATGTAAGGCTGATCCTTCTGTTTTATTTATCATTTTCACAGAACAACAGTGATTCTCGATTGTCTGTTAACCTTCAGCAGTCCATTTGCCAATAGCATTTAAATAAACAGATCATGTCCAGGCACTTGGATATATAAAGTGGGTTTGATGTTCCCAGTGAGGCTTTCCACATTCTTTTCAGTTCAGGAAGATGCATTGATGTGTGTGGGGTGTCCCTCCTGACATAGTTTTATCGTAGGCAGAACGGACAAAAATAGCATTGGAAACCAAAGCCCTTGGTTACTTTTCCTGCTTTATATTTCAATGATTTTCGATTTTGTAGCTTGGGAAGACTAGTTTTGAAGACCATACACACACACACACACACAAACACACACACAAAATCACAAAAGAGTCAAAGCAAAAGCCTTGAGAACTGCTGGGCCTTTAAGCTACTTTCAAGAGCTTTTGTTGGGTAATAATACAAAGTATAGTTTAGAAAGAAGGAAGTGATATTTGTTTCAAATGACCATTGTTTACTTCTGGTTTCAGTAACTATTTCGCTGACTGAGAAACTTCATAAGAAAATTATAAGAAAATCCTCATAGTGTCTAGAGGGCAAGGACAGGTCAGTGCATAATTATGATATGATATTATATCATAATATACATATCAAGTGCTATGGGATCTCAATAATGAGAGTAAGCAGTGGAGGAGGGGCATAGCTAGGAGAAACTACACAGCAGAGGTGACGCTTGAGCAAGGTCTTGAGGGATGAATAGGAGTCTGCCAAGTTACAAAGTGGGGATTTGAAGGCTTCCTGACTTTTCCACTTTGGCCTCTAACTCTGTTTCCCTGCATCTTTTGCATACCATTTTTCTCCTTTCTTTTTCTTCACTTTAGGTCGAAGAGGGAAAGCAACTGAAAAATAACAAAATACTCTTTTATTTTTCCTGTTTTGCTAAGAGGTCTTTAAAAAAAGAAATTCTCTTTGTTTTGTTTTACTTGAAACAAAGTATAGGTAGACCCTTTATTTGTATAGTAATACATTTTTATTATAATTACTTTTTTTTTTTTTTTACAAATTTGCTAATATTTAGTAAAAGAATGGGTAAAGAGTTGAGCTCCTGTAGAAGCAGAGATCAGGAACAATCATCATCTTCTAGGCTTTATATCTGGGTCCAATTTAATTCTTGGCCTTCAAATGATTGATTTCATCTGCTTTAACAAGATTAGTGCAGTTATTTGTAGATACAAATATGTAGGTCTTTCCTGTAAGAGTTTGAGATATTCCCTGTCGCCTCATGACCATGATCATGACTTTTCTGGAAGAGTTATACTTAAAAAGTTCTGCTTTGTTGATCCCTGAAGAATACCAACGATTGATCTGTTTGGGATATTGACACCCTTATATACTAGGTGACTAGCTTTTGGTTAATCAGATCGAGCGTGAGAGGTCTGTGGAATGATGGCAAGGTCTCTGCACGAGGACTAGTACCTGAATTATCCAGATAAATTGTTTTATCTCTGCTGTCAAGCCCTCAGTAATGGTGGTCTTTTCTGTGCCAGGCTTCCGTCCACCAGGTGGTGCTAATATTTGCTGTTGCAACTCTAGCCCAAGGTCACTGAGTAATAACAGATGAATCATTTATTCAAGAAATAGTAATGATTACTCACAGACAAAATTCGGTAGGGATTGTGAGTGGTGGGTTCCAAAGATACCTAGGGTGCAGATCCTCCCCATGGGAGGGTACGCTCTGTTGTACAGGGACAGCAGGGTAGCCAAGTGAGAGAGGCTGTTAAGAGAGAGGCAATGTAATGAAGGGGTTAAATAGTCAGATTTTGGAGCCAGAGTGCTGGGGTTCACATCCCAGTTCACCCACTTACTAGTGTGCTAGCTAAATTACTTAACCTCTCGGTGTCCTCATTTGTAAAATGTGAGTAACGGTAGTACCTCCCTCACAGGGCTGCGGTGGGCATTATGTAAGCCAAATACATATTTAGCACTACAGCTGATGCACCGTTAGCTAGTCATTCTCTACGCACAGCTGTGACAGGTAAGCCCAGTGAAGGCAATAAACTCCGTCCGAGTTACTTACTGATGGAACCTAAGTGCACCAGGCAGAGTAGGCACTTGTCCTAATAATGTATTATAAGGGGAGGTTTGAGGATGAGCTTTGTGGGTCTAGCTGAGTGAGTGAAGTGTGCAACTGTAGGCCTAAAAGGGACTCCAACTTTCTCGTTTACTCAGTTTGTTTTCAATTTCTGTCCTGCTTGTTCTAAAGAGGTACGTGTATTATTAAAGAATGCTATTTTTATAGGGAAAAATGCAGTATAGAGAAAAATGCAGTAATGCAGAGGTTGGTTTTCTCCATGTCTTGTGCTAGAGGAGGGGAGCTCCCAGGGTGACCTTTCATCCCTTCAGGACCTCATACGGGGGGCTAACCTCCTGGGCATTGTGGTAGCCCCTACTCTTGTCTGCTTCTCCCTTGCTCTTTCTCTTTACATTGAACAAACATCTTGAAGGCAAATGTCAAGACTAGGAATAAGAAGAGCTTAATTTGTCACATCGAGTACAGCTGTGTGTGGAACTGCAATTTGCATTTTAATGTCCTGCTTATTCCAGAAAAGTGGCATTTTACAGATTTCCTGTATTATTCATGAATTTCAAGGCTTTGTAGTTTAAAAATAAAAGTTCAGGTAATAACCTAGAATAAGGGAAGTTAAACTCTGTCAGGTTTTTTCTCTCTTTGCTTGTCTCATCAACTTTTCCGTCTGTTTAAGCATTTCTTAGCCTGTACCCCAATATCAGGAACAAGCACGCATGGAAATGTGAACCCAGGCGCCACATTTGGTCACCTCATCAGCTTCCAAGTTCCCAGGAGAACATGTGCAGTAAACAAATAAATAAGCAAATAAATAAAAATCACCCAGCAGACACATCTGGCCACCTCATTAGCTTCCAAGTTCCCAGGAGAACACGTGTGGTAAACATGTGAATAAACAAATAAATAAGAATCACTGACCTTTATAAAGAAACATGAAGTGGGTACCTAGAAGCAGGCAAGTATGACAGGCATTTTCCTGCTGATGGAGCGGATGAACCCTCTTTAGCCACAGCCTGCCCTTGGCTACTACTTAGCTTCTACCAAGTGCTAATGCCTCCCATGGAGGGTAGCCTCCTTCTTGGATGGGTGGGCCAATGCTGAGCAAAGATCAGGTGTTAACCTGCCTGCTGTTGTAGGTTTTGTGTTTTTAGTGAGAACGTAAGGTCGGTGCAGGTCAGACATGAACCTGGGCACCGTGTCCTGTGGAAGTTCCCTCAGCAGAAATGCCTGGAACCAGCTGTATGGAAGACAGAGGTTAGAGGGTGTGGAAGCACCTTGCAGAAAGGCCACTTCCCTGTGGTCACGGGCTCTGGGGTGAGAAAGTGCCCTCTAGAAGCAGACACGTTCGGACGTTGGGTGGCCCGCAGGCAGCAAGCTGACTGTTTCCTGAGCTCTCCTGCTCCGAGGGGCTCTAGGACCTTGTGCATCGCTGCGTTTGGGGCTCAGTCCTTGTCAGCAGGCATTGTGGTGCCGTTTGCGGAACAGCAAAAAGTGTTGGAGGGAAAATAAACACAATTTTAAGGTCTGCGTAAAGAACAAGGTGAACCATAGTGTTGTTTAAAATATACCACAAAAACGGAGGCTCCAAGTGGATTGCGGGAGTTCAGCGCTGGCTCTTGGCTCTGGTGTTTGTTGCTACAGCAAAGTGTTAGGATTGATGGGGGTGGGGGGCAGAATGGCAGGGATGCCATTCAGTTATTCAGGTGGCATTTATTTAGGGTTTATGGATCAGGTACTGAGCCATGTACTGTATGGACAAGTGTGTGTGTGGGGGGGTAAGGAACAGACAGATGGATGGGGGACATTATACAGTTAACAAAGGCATTTGCCTCTAGGACTTCAAAACCCCCTGGATTCTATTAGGCTTTCACAAAGAAGAGAGTGTTCAAAGGGTATGTTCTGCTACTTCTTCGATTCCATCATCTCAATTAGATACTTAGGTCTCTCCGAATGCCTCTAAGTGATGTCTACAGGACAAATACAACTTTGATTACAGTTCTCTGCATGTTTCATTCATTCATACAATCAATATTTATTTAATGCCTATCAGATGAGCCACGGAACTAGGATTTGGATTTAGTGCTAAACAAGGAAAAACATGGTTCCTACCCTAACACACCTTATCTAATTGATGATCCAAAACAAATAAGTGGAGAACATATTCCAGGATGGTTGATTGTGTGTTGAGGAGAAGCCCCAGGAATTCTGAGCAGGGCATTCAATGAGACCGGAGAGTCTTTCTGGAGGAAATGGCATCCAAGCTAGTCTCTAATGCATGAGTAGGACTTATCCCGAGGAAGACTGTGGAGTGTTCCAGGCAGAGGAACAGCGTGTGGTGTGGCCAGGATCTTGAGTCTTTCCCAGAGTGGTCATGGCTGATGAACGAACTGGGCAGTACTACAGAACTGTATGAGCTGTGGTTATTGCTGCTGAGTCACACAGTTAGCACTTACACATTCCAAATTAAGGCAGGCGCCATTGACTTTACCTTGACTGAGCATCTTGGAGACTGGGTTGGCCCTATCCACAGAGTACCAAGTAGAGGAGATAGCTGGGTCAGCACACATTAATCCCCATTCCTTAAACAAACCTCTTGGCTTCCTAAACTTTGATACTGGCTCAGCAGTGGTCGCTCTTCTGGTTGGGATAATGCTGGCTGGATAATTTAGAAAATTTTTTTTTAATTAATAGAATTTATTCTTATAGCTGCCAATGATTAAAGATGGTCTGTGTGTCAGGCCCTGGATCCAGGTTTTACAGACTTTCATATTTAAACTCTGATACAGTCATGGGAGTAACAGTTATTCCCACTGTGCAGATGAGAACTAGAGACTCTGAGATATGAAGTGACCTGTTCTTACCCTCTCACTTGGTAAGGATTAGAGTGGTGAATCAAACTCAGGCTGTCTCAGAGGCTGGACATGGAACCACAGTGTTTAAGCTTCAGAGAAGGAACCAGATGGAGGTATTTGGTATGCAATACAGAGATTATTAGCAGATCTTTCTAAAGTCTTTTGTGATTAATTTTAAAATAATGGAAGGATTCTAGTGGGTAGATGATTAATATTTCCCGAGGTGGTTGGCAACACGATTAGACAGTTTTGTATGTGGTGTGTTTTGTGACAGATAATGTATAAAATGCTATACCATTCCACATCGCCTCTTTAATAGGCTCTGTCTTAGCAAGAATGTAATTAATCTCCATCTTTCTTTGTGTAATTGTATTGTACCTGTCAGGAACTAAATTTTCTAGAAATCTTGCTTGAAGTCACAGTATAAAAATAATAATTATATAGTAACCTTTCTCCTATGGGCAGACCTAGTTGGAAAAATTCATGATAAAGTGCCACAGCTTAATGGGAAACAAGAGGAAAAATAAGAGAAAACTCAGAGGTGAGTTAGTGGGGGCTCCAGAGTCGAGCAGGAGCATCATGATTATTGAAGCAGATGACAAGGAGAGGCAAACATAAACCATTCAAATAATAGGGTGAAGACAAGACTGAGTAAGTTTTAACATCACGTGAAAATCCAAGCTATTTCTGGCAGTATTATGGATGGACTAGATATTCTATAAAACCCTTCTAATGAAAAACACTAAAAATGCCGAACAGAATTTTTAAAATACATGTCATTTTAATTGTGTGGCTGAGCTGCCAAGAAAGTAAGATGAATCCTCAGGCCAAAAGGGGAAGCAAGCAGCCAGAGAGGTAAAACCAGTGTGGGAGCTGGCGGCCTCCCATGGGGAGAGCTGCTGATTTCTGGTGACCTAGAGTCTTAAATATAAAGGCTGCATCCCAGAGGCAAGAAGTAAGCCCAGGAGTTTTACAAAGTGGGGAGTGAGACCAAAGCTACCACCCAGAATTTTGAGAGAGTGACTATTGAAAGGCTGACCTAACAGGCAAATTTGCATGCAAGTTAGTGGAGGGGTGGGGGTGCCCATACTACTCTGGAGGCCTTGAAAAAACAAACAAGCAGAATCTCCAACCTAGAAGTGGGCTTAAAGGGGCCCTGGATTGGCAGTGTTGCCCCGCCTGGCAGAAAAGGATGCAAATGGTTTCTAGGGAAATACACCTTCCACACAGGCCTTGGAGAATTCCCACAGTTCAAGTTCCAATAAGAAGGAGCTCATAATCACCAAGTTATAAAATTCCTCAGGAAACCAGTGACTATCAGCAAAAACTACACACAGCACAATTGGATCGGCAGACTTTAGATGTCATTATTCAGTATTGAACATAAGATGCCCATGTTTATTGTGCTTAGAAAAGTGGAATCAAAAGTGTGAATGGGGAACAAAAATGCTCAAAGATGGTCGGACAGATTTGTGGGAAGGAGAAGAAAGGCTGCGGGATGGGTGCTAGATGATTACACAGGCCTCAAAAACATTCTTAAGGAGCCTCAGGAACATGGCATGGGCAAGGGTTTACCTTGTTTCTGGGGATGTTGGCCGAGTCTAGTTGGCCATTTAAGGCACTGTCATAGGTTTTTCAGAGTGCCTTTCCTCTGGAAGGATCTGGGTCATCTCATTCCTATAGGAAAGGTGATGGGACATGATTCCAGGTTTTGGGGGGGTGGGGTCTGTTGCTCAAGGAAGTCAGGACTTCCAAACACTTTTTGGAGACGTCACTGTCTTCACCATTGGCATCATCGCTGGCACCCCTGTGGACATTTATTAAGCATGTTCTGTGTGTGCTTAAGTCACATTCTGTGATGAGTACACGACATGGATTATTTAACCTTATAAAATAAGATTTTACTTTAATCTTATTGTATAAGTGTTATTATTAGCCCTCTGTCACAAATGAGGTAATGAAGTCTTAGGAAAATGGCTTACTCAAGCTAATGAAGTTAAAGTTGGGTGTGATCTCAGTCAGCCTGACTTCTGAGCTAACATTCCTGAACTTCGGCCCTTCTGGAAACTGCTCAGTGCCCTCTTGGAGAAGCAGAGCACTCAGTGTGGTATCCTGAAGAGTCTGGGGATACTGGGGGCACTGTCTCTTGCCTGTGACTGTGGAATTGGAGGTGCTGTGGACCCAGCTCTGGCAATGTCTAGGAGTTTCTCCAGGATGTGGGATGGACCACCCCTCCCTGTTTTTGTGATGTCTATTAATGGCAGGATTCAGCTTTCCAGGGGGAAGCAGGGCACAGCCAGAGGTCATGGCTTGGTCCTGGAGTCCAGCTTGATCCAACCCAGAGAGAGGCATGAGAGAGCTAAGGTCTGGAGCCAAAGGAAAATGTGCCCAGAACACAGAAGAGGGCCGTGGGAGTAATTCTGGAGTAAGGCGATGATTGCAGCCTCTTGCTGCCTGCGCTTATGGTGGCCAGTTATGCCAGGAACACCATAGTGGTCAAAGAAGGGCAAAGAGAGGTTATTTCCCAGCTAAATCCTGATTTTGATCCAGAAAATCTGACACATGATTATTTCTTTAAGTTGATGAGGGAAGGCTTTTAATTCAGATTCTCTTCTTGTGAAAAAATAAAAGAAGAACCCTTGTTATGTAACAGGATGGAGTGTTTGACATAAGGACATTAGAAATCAGATTCCTTTTTTTTTTTTTTTTTTTTTTGGTAGAATCACACACAGTATTTTCTATGGAAAAGAAAGCATTTACTTTCTCAGATTCTTATCTTCACTTAAAAGAGGAATGTTTGACCATTTATTACCCTTCTGATGTTTTTCAGATTTTCTGCAGAATATGAACTCATTTTTCTCACTGTTTCCAAAGGGCAATGTCCTGAGACTCTTTTCCTGTTTGAAAGATATATTTAAAACTCCAAAAAGTTGTGGCCTCTTTGTTAAGGGTTTGGTTCAAATTCCTTGTTCTCACTATTCAACTTTAAGATGAATGAAGTATGTTTATATGCACTGATTCAGTGATGTCCAATTGTACAGGAAAAGGACAAGTTGTGGAATATATAAAAAATGATCTTATTTATGTGAAAAGATTAAATAACATGTAGGAATATCATATGTATAGAGATTTCTGGAAGAATACACTGCTAACAGTGATTACTTCTGAGAGTGGTATTGGAGATCTACGGTGGAAATGGGGAGGACACTTCCATTTTTAAATTCATACCATTTTTCATTATTTGAAATTTTTGTTTTGGGCCATATACTGTTTTCTAATAAAAAATGAGAAAAGTTTAAAAACTTCAAATTTCAAGCCACATTTGTCATAGATGTAAACAATTATTTTTTGTGAGGGAATTTTCTTTGTGTTTCCTTTGCATAGCAAAAGAAAGTATCAATGAAACTGAAGGACATCCTACTAAATGGAAGATGGTATTTGCAAATTGTATATCTGATAAGGAGGTAATACGCAAAATATATGAAGAACTCATACAACTCAACACTATACAAACAATTCTATTAAAAATGGGCAGAGAACCTGAATAGACTTTTTTTTTTCAAAGACTACATGCAGGTGGCCAATAGATATGTGAAAAGATGCTCAACATCATTCATCATCAGGGAAATGCACATCAAAACTACAATGAGATATCACCTCACATCTGTCAGAATGGGTAAAATCAAAAACACAGGAAACAATAAGTGTTGGTGAGGATGTGGAGAGAAAAGAACTTTCTTAGACTGTTGGGAATGCCAGCTGGAATAGCCACTCTGGAAAACAGTATGGAGATTCCTCAAAAAATTAAAAATGGTATTACCATATGATCCAGTAATTCCACTGGGTATTTACCCAGATAACACAAAAACACTAACTCAAAAAGATATATGCACCCATATTTTATTGTAGCATTATTTATATTATGTTATAGCATTATTTATAATAGCCAAGATATGGAAGCAACCCAAGTGTCCATTGATAGATGAATGGATAAAGAAGATATACTGTATATATATATATATACACACACACACACACACACACAGAGTATAAAGATATACTGTATATATATATATATATACACAGTATAAAGATATATACAGTATAAAGATATAAAGATATACTGTGTATATATATTATATATACTGTGTATATATATATTATATATACTGTGTATATATATTATATATACTGTGTATATATAATATATATTATATAATGGATATACAGCATTACTCAGCCATAAAATAAAGAATGAATTCTTTCATTTACAACAACATGGGTGGAGCTGGAGAGTATAACGCTAAACCAAATAAGTCAGAGAAAGACAAATACCAAATGATTTCACTCATATATGGAATTTAAGAAACAAATGAACAAACAAACAGATAAGGGACAAAAAACCAAACTGGTGGTTGCCAGAGAGAAGATAGTTAGGAGGGTAGGTGAAATAGGTGAAGGGGGTTAAGAGTACTTATCCTGAGGTGCCTGGGTGGCTCAGTTGGTTGAATGTTTTTGACTTGATTTTTGGCTCAGGTCATGATCTTGGGGTCTTGAGATCAAGCCCTGTGTCAGGCTTTGGGGTCAGCACAGAGTCTGCTTGTTTCTCTACCCCTGCTCCTCTCCAGCTTGAGCATGCATTCTCTCTCTCTCTCTCAAATAAATAAATGAATGAATAAATAAGTAAATAAATAAGTAAAATCTTTAGAAAAAAGAGTACTTGTCATGAACACTGAGTAATGTATAGAATTGTTGAGTCATTATATTATATTCCTCAGACTAATAGAGCACTATATGTTAATTATACATCAAGGAAAACCTTTAAATTTCAAGCCACATCCATCATAGAATATTTATTTCTTGCAAGGGAATTTTGTTTTTCTCTGGTTCTTCCTCAAACCAGTGGTATTCTTATGTGGGCTAGAAAACTAAGATAGAGGGAATTCTGCAGTGTTCCTGGCATTGGGCTATATCTGTCTCTTGCTGGGACCAGACACAACAAACAAAACAAACCCAACCCCCACCCCCAACCCCAAAGAGAAAAAAAACCAAATCATTTCCCATGATTCCACTGGATTTTACTTCTTTACAGATTCACAAAGGTGGAGAGTTTGATTTTGTCCTTCTTGGTGATGGCTGACCTTCATGCTGGATGTGGGTCTGTCTGTTTTACTTCCCTGTGGCACTGTGCCTCGTGCTGCTCTTGGCTTTTCTTGGGTTGTTACATGCTTATTCATTTAATCATTTCCCACACATTTTGGAATCCGTTACCATGTGCCGCACATGGTCTCCATACTTGAATTTTCAAAAGACAAGTAATAGGCTGTTAGAAGTGTGTCATTTTGTGAGTAAGATAAGCAAATACTGAGACAAGTGTAATGACAGTACAGAGTTCTCACAGCCTGGGTGCAGGCCTGGAGAGTGAGGAGTAACTGATAGGAATAGATGTTAACCAAGGAAAGGGTTGGGGGCTGAGCAGCCTGTGGAGAGCAGCCCCTCAGGGAAGCTAAAGTGTGGAGGTCCAAGATCACATGGAAAGGGTGAAGGCTTCTTTATATTGCCCAGCAGTATTTCCGTCTGTCCTTCTGCAGTTGTGGTGGACTGACTTCCCTGTCCCACTGGGGTTAATCACCACTTTGTAAGATGCTTTAGCCAATCTGATGTGAGTGGAAATGGCAACTATTCTTTGGATGGGATTCAACTGTGGGTGTGGTGTCTCCAGAGCACTCTTTCCCTGCTATGGGCTTGTGGAAGCATGGCTTGACAGAGATGTACTGCTTAGCCATCACTAAGGTGTAGAGCTGGCCTGAGGAATTGCCTGGACTCACAGAAGATGTGACACGAGTGAAAATGAATGTTTGTTGGAATTTCAGAGTTTTTCATCAGAGCAGAAGCTGCCTTCTTTGAGCCGACACAATGTGTGAGGAATAGAAAGCAGGTATAGGAAGGGAGTGGCCTGCAATGAGGTTGGAGCCAAAGGCAGGGGTCAGAGCACCAAGGACCTTGTTTGTCTCTTGTTGTCTTCTTCTTGGGATAAAACACTGACTACTTCCTCCAATCACGTCAGATCTCTTTCTCAGCAGATTTAGAAATGTGGAGAGTTTCATCTTGTTATTCATGATGGTATTGGTCCCTCTTCTTCTGGTCTGTCCTAACTTCTCTGTTGTAGCATTTTCTGCTCCAAAGAGGGGGAAGGAGGAAAAGAGCTTATGTTTGCTGGAATCCTTTTTAAACATCTCCAAGAGGCGTACACATTTCCTCAGGCACTGCTCTCAGGGGCTCTGCAGGCCAGCACCACCATTAAGTGGCAGGTCTAGTATCTTCCCTCCCACTGGCCCTTCACCAGCATCATGGCCAGAATCAGGTCAGTGACTCTCGCTTTGGGCTGATTGACTTCTACAGTCAGCACAATGGTTTGAAAGTGAGGGTGCCTGGTCTCCTGTCTGGTAGGTGGGACAGTAATTGCAGTTGAAGCTGAAAAATCAAGTTGAGAATTGAGTAGAGGGAGGCAGGTAGAAGAAGACCACCAGGACAATGGACAATGGCCATCAAGGTATGGAGCCATTTTTGGACGGCAGAAGAAACAGGAAGGCTCAGTGTGAGAGGCAGTGAGTGCCGGCAAGTAGAAATGGCCTGGATTAATTACAGAGGTAGAGGCCAAGGATCCAGTGTGTGTTTCTGTGGGACCCCAGTTCATTTAAAGGAGTCCTGTTTGAACAGCCCAAACAGTGAGACCTTCTTTATGTTCATTTAGGTTCTTTCAGTTTATTATTACTCAGCATGTCCAGTGGTCTCCCCCTGCTGGCTCAAATGGCCAGTAGAGAGAGACATGTCATTATCCTTACCCTTGGGATATATGGGTCACCTTGTTAGATTCCACTTTAGGGGAAATGGAAGAGGAAACAACAGTAGGAAATTTTATGCCTGGAAGTGTCCCTGGAGTCCAGTGCTGCTTGAGGAGGAAGAGATGAAGAGGCTTGTGTGGCTTGGGATGAGGGTGAGGAAGTGGCAAGATTATTTGTTGACACAAATTGTGTTCTCTTGTACAGATCCTATCTGTACAAGATAGGATCACTTCCCATCCCACCGCCGTGAGACACAGGGAATTCGGGAACCAATTCCCTTTCCCCCACAATTATGCCCCAGTTCCCATGTGTAAAACTGCTGGTTACCCTTTCCAAACCCCTTCTTTTATTTTTCTTTATTAACAAGGCTCTGGTTCTGTTTAGGATGGCAATGCTTTCAGTTGAAATACTCACCCCCAGCCTCTCTTGGAGCTGTGGTGGTCAGATTACACTGTCCTGGCTGATGAGACTTGAGATGAAAGTTCTTGGGAGGGACTCCTGGAGAAGTCTTCAAAAATGGACAGACTATGTTGACTTTCTTTTTTGCCTTTTGGTCTTTCTCCTGTCTTCTAGCCTAGAACATGGATGGCATGCCATTTTTTGGTAGACACCAGCTTAAGGCCACAAGATTAAGTTTGTTACAACTGGGAATTTACAATGCCCTAATGGCATTGTAGAGGTACCATAGCTGTTCAGGACTCCTCCTGAACCTGAGAGGTTATTATATTTAGCTAAAAGCATTCTTACCTAGTATACCCTCACTTACTCTATAAAACAGTAATCGTTCTCATGTGCCATGCTGTAGGGAATTCTGGCCAGACCTCAACTAAACTAAGACCTTAAATAATTGGATTTTCTTTCCTTTGCACCTCTGTATACCAATGGCTAGTATTAAGAATAATAACACTGAGACTGCATAATTTCTGGAATCATCAAAGGAGAATCTATTATAGTCAGTAGACTAAACTTAATTAATGGAAATCTGCCTAATATATTTTAGAAAGATTTTTCACAATAAGGAGCAAACATTAACTTTAGAATTCAATTAACAAAACCATCTTATTCCCTAAGTACTCTAACTAATCAGCGTTTTTTATACCTGATAATTTAATTTAACTGATTAAATGTTGATTTTAAAATTTTTAAAAAGTTATGTCCTTTCAACCTATGTGAGGTATGAGGTTTGGAGTTTATGAAATTACTGATATGATTAAATCAAATTTAGGTCATAAACTTAAGAGAAAGAAAAAATAGTTAAGTTTCCCATCTTTTCTAAGGCTAATAGAATTTATCTAGTTATTTATGGCATATTAAGATTTCAACATTTGCCTTTTCAAACAAATATTCTGAACTGAAGCTGGCTAGCATATGTGTGTGTGTGTGTGTGTTTAAAGTATTTGAAAATAAAAAGTCTAAAAAGGCAATAGAATAAGACAATGTCCATCCAACAGATCTGAGTGATACTGGATATTAAAGTCTGTCAGACATTTTATAATTAAAATATTTATGAAATTAACTCCTCAAGTACTAAAGGCATGAAATAGCATAAGGGATGCATTTGAAGGAATAAAAAACAGGTGGAAACTGTTGTCCCAAACTTCCACATCCAATATGGTAGCAGAAGCCATATTTGGCTTCTGAGGGCTTGACATACAGTTAGTTAAGAATGATGATGTGACTTTTTTGGGGGATAGACATTAGGTTTCAAAGACTTTATATAAGAGAAAAACTGTAAAATCAGTCATTAAAATTTTTATATCATGTGTGGAAATGATAATATTTAAGATATATGGGTTAAATGCAGCAAAGTATTAAATTTAAGTTCACCTGTATATTTTTTTTTAAAATTTTTTACTAGAAACTTTAAATTACATATGAGTCTCACATTATATTTCTCTTGGACAGTGCTGGTCTGAAAGAAGTGATCGAAACAGACTCCCAGAGATATAGGAGAAAGCTAATGAATAAAAAGCATTGTTCTTGTAAGTGAGGAAAAAGAGAACTTAAAAAGCTGTTAGAGAATCTGGAGAAATCTGCTTCCTAGAATCTTGTCTCTACATAGTCTCTTCACATAGCAGTCCCAGTGAGCATTAAAAATGTATCTCAGGCCCCATCTCCCCTGCTCAGCCCTCTGGGGACTTTTCACCTCACTTGGACTAAAACCCTAGGTCCCATAAGGGCCCGCCAGGCGCCATTAAGTTTGGTTGCTGACCACTTTGCAAATCAATCCCTTACCTCTCCCCTCCTTGTTAGCGTTCCGTGCCACTCTGGCCCTTTTGCTGGTTTGTGAGCATGGCCGTGTGCTGCTCTCAGGGCCTTTGCACATATGATGTGCTTTCTTTGGATGCACAGGTGGTTCACTCCCTCACCTCTGCTCAGATAGGCCTCCTCACTGTGATGACTCACTGTGTCGTTTCTCCCCACTGTATACCCTACACCCTTCAAAATTCATCTACATAGCATCAACACTGTCGAAAAGAACATGTAAATTATTTGTTTCCTTGCCTCTAGCATCACCAAGTCCACTGCCTTGAACAGTACTGGAACATAGTAGGTCCTCAACAAATATTTGTCAGACAAATGAATAAAACAGTTTGAATGAAGCAACCAAGAAAGAGGGGGGAAAAACAGTTTGGAAGGGAAAAACACCAAAATGTAAATAAGGTCTATTTCCAAGTGATGAATGATTTTCATTTTTTTCTGCCACCTACCCAAGCAATTGTTAAAGAACCTTCTTTTTTCCAGGCACTCCCTCTCCTACCCATGAGCTTGCTTCATTGAGCCACTCATGGTGGTCTCATATTTCTGTCTCTGATTGGATTTAGGACTAGGGAGGTGATAGATTTCTTGTTGGTGAGTTGTGAGCAGAGGGCTTCTGAGAAAGAGGCCATCTGGGAAAGGTGTCCCTGCTTAAAAAGAGATGCTGATGGAGGGCTGATCTGTCTTAGTTCTGCTGGTCTTGGTTTGTGTGTGCTGCCATTCCAAAGTGGCAGCAGCCACGTTAGGTCCAGACGGAGCTGCTGAGTCTGAACCCAGAGAATGGCAGATTAAGCAGCTGGAAGGAAGCCCAGTCCCTGATGATGTTGTCAGGCTGACAAATTAACTATCTCAGAGCTGTCCTACTTTGTGACTTCTTGTTTGGGGCGATGATAAATTATTCTCATTGTTTAGGTCACGTGGAGCTGGGTTTTCTGAAAATGTTTCTACCAGCCAGAAGTACCTACCTGATGCTGTATTATAACAACATTTAAGTGAAGCAGCCTCCCATGTATAAGCCTGTCAGAGAAGAGCAGAAGTCAGAATGAGATGCTGTTGTACAGTAGCATCTCCCTAAGGAACCAGCTAGGGACACAGCACAAGAGTGCTTAGTACTTAATGGAAGAGCAACTCCAAAATAGAAGAAATATCTTCTTATTATCAATTATCAATTTTATTATATAATTATCAATATTATCAATTATCAATATTATTATATAAACTTGAATTATAAGTATAACACAAATGTGGGAGAAAAAAGAACAATTCCCCTTTTCATGTCATTTTTGCAGACATAGACACATTTGGAGTCCTGAGTTCGCTTCGGTAGTCATGTTGTAAGATCTTGGACAAATTCTCCTGAAAATAAGGAAGCTGCTTGGAACAACTATTATTTTAGTCTGGGAAACTACCCGAACCCTGTGCTTTACTCTGTGTGTTTGAAGGGGAGTGGATGCTACTCCCATCTGGGGCACTGAGTGAGAAGGGTTATTGTTTTCCTGGCCCCTATGACTGGCTCAGGGATGGATGTGTGAACCAATCAAAGCCAGTAAAATGGAAGAAAAGACTTTTCCTGGGTTTGCTGGGAGAGAGCACAGTCTTGAATCAGACTGAATCTTGCTAAATATAACTCTAGGGGCTGGAAGCAGCATGGCCAGATACTGAGCTTGAGAATGGAGCTGTGCTGTTGGGTGTAGAGATGAGAGTCACACGGAACCCAGAGGCTAGTGGCATCTTGTGCGCCCCTGGATCAAGACATGCACGAAACAGAACCTTAACTTTTTTTAATCACAAGCCATGACATTTGCCTTCTTCTCCTTGTTTGAGCTCAGGATTCCATCATCTCCAATAAAAAGGACCTAACCGAACAGAAGAGTGAAAGGATCATAAATGTCTGAAGCTATTTGAATAGTTGCCGTATGGAAAAGATTGAGAACTATTCTCGGTTGCTCTAAAAGAAGGGCACCCAGGGAGGGGAAACATTAAAAGGCCCATTTGTCCTAGACCTGATGTAGAACTCAGTATAAACACTGGTCACTATCCAACAGTGTAGCTATTTGCTTTAGGCAGCTCTGACTTCTCTGACAATGTATGAGTTTAACCCAAAGCTTGGGATTTTCTAGATCGGAATTTCTGTATTCAGTCAGTCAGGGCTTCTGAGCTTTTCCCAGCTAGACTTGCAGTGGTTCTCCAACATAAATGGAAAAAGAGGGAGTATATGAGAGAATGTATATGGATGTGATTTGTAAATGAGGAGGTAGAAAATGGGTATTGGTTAGGAGGAGACTCCTAAGTCAGAAAAAACTTGTTTGGAATCCAGTTTTGAGCTCTGTTAGCTGGGCGACAGTGGAAGAGTAAGTTAACCTCTTTGAGCCTCATTGTCCTTATTTGTGAAATGTGGCTAATATCTACCACGTAGGGTTGCAAGGACTGAGTCCAATGCCTTGTCTATGCATTTATCGCAGGGCCTGGCATTTTGCATGCTCAGTAAATGTTAGCTTGTAGTATTCAAATGCTAGGAAGACATGAGGCAGAATTATTTTTGCTCTTACTCTTTCAGCATAATCATTTTGGGGATAAAAGGAAAAATACATGCCATATTTCTTTAAACTCACACAAAGGAGGTTGGGTTTCTGGGTAGACACGTGCGTAAAAGAAATGTAAATTTTTCCCCATACAAGTAGAAAATAAGTTTATCAGCTACGATTTTCCCTCTGGAAAGGTTTTGCCCCTGTGTAAAGATACATCATGTGGAAAAGGGCTAAGGGACCTGGAAGCCCTAACATCGCCCTCCCCTCCATAAAATTGCGGGAGGCTGAGGCAGAAAGAAATGTAAATAAAATTAATTTCTTTTAAACCTGTAGCCCATTGATAAGGACTGTGATAGGAGGAATGTAACATTCCTCTAGGAAGCTCCCAAGTATCTTACAGTTAAGGCCAGTATGGAGGGCTAAACAACCTTAACTTGACAATAGCAAGGCCTCCGGTAGTCTGGGAGTCTTCTTTAGCATATGAAAATTCTTTCGAAAACCTCCCTTTTCCCTTACCTTCCTCAACCCCGGAGCATATAATCAGCCGCCCCTCACAACCCCAGTGCCGTAGCTCTTTGTGCCCTCGAGTCCTGTGCCCATGGTTTAATAAACCACCATTTTGCACCAAAAGAGAGAGAGAGAGAGAGAGAGAGAGAGAGAGAGAGAGAGAGAGAGAGAATGAGAGAGAGAGAGATTGAGAGAGAAAGAAAAAAAGAAAGAGAAAGAGGAAAAAAAAAGGGCGACAGGGAACAAGAGCCTCTGGACTAAAGCTGTGGTGTTTTTTAATGGTTTAATGTGCTAAAGGGGGAAGAAAGAGGAGGAAGAAAATCTCCCAAATCTTATTGATACATTTTGTGTTTCCAAGAAGAAGCGGAAGACAGCTAAGTGGTTAGACTATATTGACTAATATCTGCTACTAGAACCGAATACCTTTTCAAACCAGTAGAATAATATCATTTGAAGGAAAAATACTGAAAGGATATGAGAATAAAGGATTCGAATTAGAGGTGAGTGAACCACCCCCATACTTGATGCTTATTTGCTTAGATAAGTAGATAGTAAGATTATTATGTCAATCAAAGCAAAAACTATGCTACTATGATGTGGGGTTTCGTTTTTATTTTTATTTTTTTAATTTTTTTTTTAAAGATTTTATTTATTTATTTGACAGACAGAGATCACAGGTAGACAGAGAGGCAGGCAGAGAGAGAGGGGGAAGCAGGCTCCCTGCTGATCAGAGAGCCCGATGTGGGACTCGATTCCAGGACCCTGAGATCATGACCTGAGCCGAAGGCAGCGGCTTAACCCACTGAGCCACCCAGGCACCCTGGGGTTTCGTTTTTAGAAGTTTGTTTTAATACTGCCTGAATTTAGGAGGTTATTGAATTATCTTAAAGTAATTTTGTTATCAGTTTTCAATTGAGATGTCTTCCTAAGTACTGTTTTTTATACATACAGGGATTTATAGTTCTTATCAATGGCTTTTTAAAAAGTCTTTTGTTTTATGTTTTAGTTTACTTTGAAAGCTATTGATCTTTTTAAATGCTATTTTCTCTTTCATTTCTTTCCTCTTTTAATCTCTTTCTTATTTAACAGTCTATAAAGGGTCTTTTCGATTTTATTCATTTTTGTTCAACTAACTCTTGGTGTTGGTTATTTTGCCGACTGTTACGTTTTAATTTTTCTTTGGTTTTTTTTTTTTTTGTTTGTTTTGTTTTGTTTTGTTTTTTTAGAATCTAATCTTTTAAGTTATGTTTCCAGATTGGAATATATTATATAATTGGTTTTCTAATCCTAAAAATTCTTTTGTTCATTTGTTCTCCTAATTCTTTTAAAGTATGTATTTGGCTATAGTTGCTTATATTGCCCAAAGCTTATTATGTTAAAACTTAAACCAGAAAATACATTTTGATAAGTATATGCTGATTTATATTCCGCTCTATTTCAGTGAAAATTTATGAACATTTGTGATAGGTCTAGATCAGATAAGCATTTAGTTCATGAAGAAAACATTGAAATTATGCATACATAATAAGCATTTCAAGATTAAATGTATTTGCTAGTTGATTGCTTTGGGGGAAGATTAATGGAAATGGGCAAATTAATTATCAGATAACAGTAATAAATAGAAAAGAGAATTTAGAGTAAATTTAATTCATCACTTTCCATACAATTCACTTAAGAAAGGAAAGTGATGTTATCAAAATATTAAATACAGAGATAAATGTCTTACCCAAAGCTATAGGTGCCATATTTGTATATGTTTTTTAGAAGCTCAAATATTGGTGGGTTTAGACTACTGTGTATGATATTCTCAAAGTAGGAGTAAAATAATGTTTACATTCAAACAATGCAGCAACTTGAGGTACTTGTCATTGAAGAAACCTGACTTCTTGTCCTTTCTGCAAGGATGGCTCAAAGACACACACCCTGAGCTATTGTAGGATTTCTGCAAACTAGACTCCGGGCTTCAGTTAATTGGAGTATTGTTGGCTAGTAGAAAGAAACATGCATTCTGTGCTCTGTGTCAGTGGGATCTTCAGTAGGAGCTGAATACCAGCCTTGGCCAACAATAACTTTCCTTTCCTTCAAAGGCCAATGGAAGGCAGGTGGCCACTAAGTTTTAGAGTTCACATCACAAGGAAGACATAGGCATTGTTTCATTATTTTGCTGCCAGGGTGTTTGCATCTGACCTGTGGATTTCTTTTTGGCTTTGATTGGTGGACGGAAGAGTACAAATGGTGTGGATACCATTAGCATTTATTTATACCATTATTTATTTATAACTGGATAAATAAATGATGGCAAAGCCCCACAATAGAATGCTAGGCAGCTCTAAAAAAAGCACAAGGGAACTCTTGATGCACCAGTGTAAAAGTATCTCAAGGATATATATTTTTAAGTGAAAGAAGCAATGAACAACACAGCATATCCAGTATGCTATTTTATATATAAGGAAGTTGGAGAGAAGAAATATATTCTTATTTGCTTGCATTTGTGCAAAGAAAAGCTGGAAGGGTATACAAGATTCTAATAAAAATGATACATATAGAATGTAAGGAGTAGGAGGATGGGGCAAGATTTGAAACGAGACTTCTCAATATCCACTTTTATTATACTTTAATTTTTTAAGTCTGAGAAGATGTTACATACTCAATTAAATACATTAACATTAAAAATTAAAAAAAAGAAAAGGTCATATTGGATGCATGAGGAGAATGGGTTAGGAAGGAGAAGAATAGATATGAGAGGCCAACTGAAAGGCTACTCCAGTAATCCATGGTGAGAGAAGGATTCTTGAATGGTGGCAGTGGAGGCAGAGTGAAGTGGGTAGGTTTTAGTATGGAGGAGGTAAATTAGAGAAGGAGGAGTCCAGAATGACTCCCAGGTTCCTGTATACCTTTGGATGGATTCACTAAGTTGGGGAAGTAGAAGGAGACTCAGTCTGTGGAGAATGATATGTTTGGACACATTGAGAGGGTGCCAGACCCATATAAGGTGTTTCACAAAAGTCTGTTGGATGAAGGAATGAATAAGATGCTTTAGAAATATCAAAGTGGAGATGGGAAGGAGGCAGTTGGATTTGTGAGTCTGGAGCTCCATGGGGAAGTCTGGGCTGGGGACTCAAATTTGTGGATCATCAGTCAATAGAAGGTTTTAAAGCACTGGTAATGGAGGGGAACAGCTAGAGAATACAGAGTCAGGACAGTGAGGTTGGTACCCAGCCTGGAGGAGTTCCAAAACATGAAGGCCCCATAGTGGAGGACAAGAAGGCCAAGAAGAATGGGCAAGAGTGGGCCAGAGGCATGGGAGGGCTTGGGAAGTCTGTCAATAGAAAACCAAGGAAAGTTTCAAGAAGGAGGCACGGAGTGCATGCTGAAGGCTGCAGAGCCAGCAGGTACGACCACGGTGGAGTGATGGCCACTGGATCTGGAGAGGTCAGCGGGATCTGCCCCAGAGGCCTCTCGGGCTGCAAGGTGGATCATGGTAGACTGAAGACTGCTTCCTTCGGATAATGGCCCCACCGTCTTCCCAGTCAGCCTGGCTTGAAAACTGATGAGCTTCTTTAGCTCCTTCTCTTTTGTCCGGTTTTACCCCCAGTCCTTGCTAAATCATTTCTGAGCCCGATCTACTCTGTTCCAACGATGTCTTCTAATTCTGTCTTTTCTCTCCTTATACAGCCACTTCATCAGTTCAAGGCCAGCTAGCTCTTATACCAACAAATTCCACAAACAACTGCTGGGCACTGCCAGTTTCTCCTGAGTGGGGCATAACCCCCCTCCTCTGTTCTCCCTTTCCCAGATGCTTCATATGTCATCTCATTCGCTCTCCCATTGGCTCGACTCAGGTGGCAGCCTTATTTGCCAGTTCCTTTCTTTAAAATGGGGTTCTGGGGCAGGAAGTCAGCTCTAGTTTCTGAGTGTCTGCTACTTAGTGGGTGGTGTGAAAACCTGACATTCACTGTGAAAACCTGACATTCACGTTCCCATTTCCCCATCAGAGTGACTCCATTCTCTAACCCCCACCCCGCCCCCATTCTGTCCTGGGAGGCAGCAGAAGCTCGGAGGGCTGAGTATCCCTTTCAGAGTGTTGGAGCTAGTGAAAAGGACAGAGCCAGAATTCAAGCCAGATCTGCCTGATGATGCAGGGTTTCAGCGGTTTTCATTTTAGCCAGATGTTGAATATGGTCAAGCCACTCCATGAAGAGGGTGCTTCTCTGTGCAGCCTAAGGTAAAAAAGTGGGTGAAGACCGGACTACGGAAGTTGAGAGTGGAGAGCCCTTCAAGAAATACTGGCCAGCCTGCCACCCCATTTCAGGACCAAAGTGCACATCTGTTCTGCAGGTTATCCCCAGCCCATCTTCCACTCTCTGTTCCCCTCCGCTGCCTTGTTTTTCGCCATTGCACTTAAAATGATCTGACCTACTGTCCATTTTTTACTTATTTATTTATGATCTCTGTAAGCCTCATAGATTTTTAAAAAAAACTTTTTAATTTATTTATTGAAGTATAGTTGGCATACAGTTATATTATTTGCAGGTATAATACATAGTGATTCCACAATTCTCTACCTTAGGCTGTGTTCACCCCTACTTGCCATGTGTTTCTGTGCAACACTATTGCAATATTATTGACTCTGTTCCTCCTGCTGTGCTTTTCATCCCCACGACTTATTTATTTTATAACTGAAAAGTTACAAAGTTTATACCTCTTAACCTCCTTTACCTATTTCACCCATCAACTTCCTGCCCCCCAGGACGACCCCCAGTTTGTTCTCTGTATTTATCATTCTGTTTCTGGTTTTGTTTGTTCATTGGTTTTGTTTTTTCGATTCAGGCTTCACAGATGTTGGTCTGTTAGGTTCACTGCTGTAGCCCCTGTCCTTAAACAGGACCTACCCTATTGCCGGTACTCAGGATATATTCTTTGAATGAATAAATGAAGCCATTAAGGTAAAGTCAAAGTGAAAGAAAGCAAAGCGTGAAATCTGGAGTTGCTTCAAACACTAGTGAGTGTTCCTGGCTCACTTTTGGGGGCTGCAGAGGCCAAAATGAAGCCATGCAATTTGTGGTAATTCATTCCTAAGAGTGAGGTGAAGTGATTGTCAGCAAATGCAGTGTCTGAGATCACACGTCAATGAGGAGAAAGAATGTGGCATCCGTATACTGTCTCAGTCATCTGTTGTTGCAGAAGAAACCTCCAGTAACTTTATGATCATTCCAAATTTTGTGGTCAGGAATTTGGGCAGAGTTCACCTGGGTGGCCCACTGACATCAAAACATCGAATGGCATCATAAGAGATTACGTATTTGGCCACATTCAGCTGGTGTCTGGGCCAGACTGAAAGATCCAAGAAAGCTTTACTCTCCTGTCTGACTGCTCAGTGCTCCTCACGAGGTGCTTTTTTTTTTTTTTTTAAATATATATATGTAAACATGCTTAAAATGAGATTCCTGTCAGCCTGGTGGGCTTCCAAGAGGGTGTTTTCCAAGCTGTGAAGGCAGAAGCTACAGATCTCTTAAGGCTTGGCCTCAGAAGTCACACACGCTTACCCCACTTTCTGTGGGTAAAGCAAGTCACAGACCTAGCCCAGAGTAAAGGAAAGGGGAAGAGTTTACCTCTGAAAGACAGGGAGGCAAAGAGTTGGCAGCCCCCTGTAGTTGACCAGAGCTCGTTAGGAGATTAGACCGTTAGGACGCCTAGAACTGGCTTCCTCCCAAGAGGTACTTCACAATTCAAGAAGTTAATAAGAATTTAGAGTGCAAAGATAATTTGCAAAATTTTCTGAGAAATTGAATACGGTTAAATCAGCAGTTAATTCCAAACTTGCCAGGTTCATAGATCTGTAAAGAGGAACCAACTGGCAGGTGAATGAAATTACTGTTTGAAACCAGTTTTTTTGTTTTGTTTTGTTTTTAAGTAGGTTCCACACCCAGCATGGACCCCAACTCAGGGCCTGAACTCACGATGTTGAGATCAAGACCTGAGCTGAAATGAACAGTAGGATGCTTAACTAACCGGCTGAGACAGCCAGGTACCCCTGAAACCATTATTTTATTAAAAAGGGACTTACATTATTTTAGAGAAATAATTTCTTGAAAAATATGTGTGCTCATAAAAACTTCCGGCAATTATAAAAAACATAAATAAGAAAGTAACAAATTGTCTAAACTCTCCCTGTACAAAGAGGAAAAATGACAATGTTAACATTCGGTGAGGACCATTTTAGACATCTCTTTATGCTTCTGTCCACTTAGGAGGACAGCTGGCTCGCTGGTTGGCTGACTCAACACATAGACAGAAAGTTGATAGATGAAAAATTAAAAGAAGGAGATAAGATAACATTATACTTGTTATTCTAACAAAATATTAAAACAATGTTTACTTGAATTAAAAATAAAATTAAAATGAAGGAAGTACAAACTTAAGGGCTGTTAACTTTAATGCTATTCTTTCCTAAAAGATTGCATGAAGGTTATGGGGAAAATATGCAACCATCAAGAAGTTGGATTTATAGAAACTATATGTTAAAATTTCATAGACTGTATTAGTACTTCCCTACTATAAAAGTTGAAGTGATTAGTCTTTTTTTTTTTTTTTTTTTTTTTTAGATTTTATTCATTTATTTGACAGAGAGACAGAGATCACAAGCAGGCAGAAAGGCAGGCAGAGAGAGAGGGGGCGGGAAGCAGGCTCTCCACCAAGCAGAAAACCCAATGCAGGGCTCAGTCCCAGGACCCTGAGATCCTGACCTGAGCCAAGGGCTTTAACCCACTGAGCCATCCAGGCGCCCTGAAGTGATTGGTCTTCTAACACTGTATTCTATACCACTTTCCTCAGCTCCTGATTCTTGTGGCTTATGCTATTTTTACTTTGTAAAACTTATATTGTTTTTCTAATATAATTCCCACAGGTGTTAGTTCTGCATTTAAACAGGTTTGGTGATAAGCATGGTTTCTTTGTTTCTAAATTCTTCATTTCGATTCATCTTTTTGTCCCCTGTCTTGCAAATGAGTTTATGGTTGCTATATTCCCCAAATTCTTTCCTGTTGAGAATTTTGTTGACTTTATAACCTTAAGTAATGGGTATCGTGTTCTTCCACACTCACATCTTCCTAGACGCTTTTCTGTTATGTTCCATCATGGAGTGATGCTACTGACAATCAGTCTGATTGTTTTCCCCTTGGACATTTCTTGATCTTTTTCATTCCAGATGCCTGTATATGTCTTTCCATGTCTTGAACTTCAGTAACGTTACCTGGTTAGGTCTTCTTGATGATAGATAATTCTAGGTCACTTTTCCCAGCTGTGTCGTATGTCCTTTTCAGATCATGACATTCACCCCTTTGATGGATTTAAGGAAAAAATCCTATGTTATATCTCTGTATACTTTTTACATTTTGCACGTCTAAGTGATGTTGTGTTGTTGTTACTTTGTTTGTTGGGCTCTTTCATTTCTTCA
The DNA here is from genome assembly GCF_902655055.1 of Lutra lutra. Classification (NCBI taxonomy): domain Eukaryota; kingdom Metazoa; phylum Chordata; class Mammalia; order Carnivora; family Mustelidae; genus Lutra; species Lutra lutra. Next base: position 52,707,181 of record NC_062291.1, on the reverse strand, counting down.
GGAACACCAGTCATACCTACATTGCATTATCCATGTGTGTCCTCCTTGTCTATCCTCCTCTAATTATGTGAATATGTTTTCCCCTCTGCCTTTTTTTATCTCTAGCCTTCTCCTCATGCTACTGATTTGCTTTTCACGTATGTTATTCTATTCCTACCTGTTTCTAATTTACCTATTAGATCTGAACTGCCGGTGTTTTGACCTCAATTTATTTCCTTAACTCTGAAGTCTCTTTTTCTATCTCATTCCGCTGTTTCAGCATCTCATCTTTGAGTCCCTGCTTTAGTGATTACATAAATTTCTACCTTGAACAACACTGGTTTGAGGTGCATGGGTCCACTTCCATGTGGATTTTTAAAAATTAGTACAATACTGTAAATGTGTTTTCTCTTTCCATGATTTTCTCATAATTTTATTTTCTCTAGCTTACTTCATTGTAAGAATAGAATATATAATTCATATTTCATACAAAATATGTGCTAATCAACTGTTTATGTTACCAGTAAGGCTTCTGGGCAACAGTAGGCTATGAGTTATTTTCGAGGAGTCAAAAGTTAATACAGATTTTTTACTGCATGGGGGGGTTAGAGCCCCTAATTCCTGCATTGTTCAAGGGTCAGATGTACTTGTTGAGGTCCTTTACAGGGAAAACTATTTGTAAAAAAACTCCTTCTAACCTAAGGGCGTGCTTTCAGTTTGATTTTTTTTTTTCAACAGTTTTATGCATGTTCTGTTGCTTTCTTCTTTCACTGTTATTATTGTAATATGTTTGTATAGTTGCTGTAACATTATTTTTTTTCCATTTGGCTCATTCTTAACATGAGTTATTTAAATGTTAGTGTTTGTTCTGACATCGTGTGGTTGAATTCTCCATGTCATTCTGCCTTCTTTGATAGCAGTGATGGCTTTTATGGCTTTTCTTTACACTGGCTCCTTATCACCTCAAATTTACTTCAAATAATACTACTAAGAAATTTAACGATTTTACTCACTTACCCTTTCTTCAGGTGCTTCTACGGAGTGATGTGGGATTAGAAGTCACTTAGTACTATCATAAAACAGAACAGATATATTTTCCTTGCTTGTAATCTTTTGAAATTTTAACTAAAGTTTTATGCCATTCCTTTGTTTTGTTTTTGTTGGTAAAATTTTGGCTTACTCTTTGCCTTTCAATTTCTCTTTTTCTCTGAGGAATAAAATTCTTTGGTGGGAAAATTCAGACTTTATTGTAAGTTCAGATACAACTGAAGTGAGTAAGCACCAAGTATAATTCAGGAGTCACTATTAATCTCTTACATTATTTGTTTGCATGACTTCCTATAATTATCTAAGAAATTCTTTGATAGTTTTTGGTAGATACAGAGTTTTACATAGTAGGTAGCTAAAAATTAAGTTGGCAGTAAGAGAAAATTTGTGTTTTGTGTTTTTTTTAATTGTCTTTTTGTCTTTTTTTTTGCATTAAATGGTGGAAAAATTCAGCAGAAAACAATTGCCTTATGATAGAGTACAGATGAGATTAGTCTCATTGGAAGGTTTGTCTCAGCTTGAGTAGGTAGCAGAAAGGTCTCTGTTGAGCTCACTTAGTGGGAAGTTTCCTGTATCCTTAGCTTTTGTTATTACTGTGTGTCAGTGGTAGGGAGGATTCTTTTTTTTTTTTTAAAGATTTTATTTATTTATTTGACAGAGATCACAAGTAGGCAGAGAGAGTGAAGGGAAGCAGGCTCCCCGTGGAGCAGAGAGCCTGATGTGGGGCTTGATCCCAGGACCTGGGATCATGACCCGAGCTGAAGGCAGAGGCTTTAACCCACTGAGCCACCCAGGCACCCCGGTAGGCAGGATTCTAAGATGGCCCTGAGATTCTCTTTTCCCTGTGTGTATGCTGGTGTAATTTCTTCCTCTTCAATGTTAGTGGGCCTGATCAAATCAGGTGAGTGCTTTTCAAAGAGGATTTAAAGATCAAGAGATTGAGACGTGTAGCAGGTGTTCCCCTGCTGGCCTTGAAGATGCAACCTTTATGGGTTCTGCAGTTACAAGGAAATGAATTCTGCTAGCAACCATGTACTCTTGTCAGAGTTCTCCTCCTGTGATACCTCAGCCCCAGCCAATACCTTGAGTTCAACCTGGTGACACCCTGAGTAGAGAACCCAGTAGAACTGTGTCCAGACTTTTGACCTACACAACTGTAAGGACACCTACAGATCTGGTGTTGTTTTAAGCCACTAAATTGTGGTAATTAATTATGTAACAACAGTAAACGAAAACACTATATGAATTTTTAACAAGTACTTTTGGCTTTAAGTGATTTGCTTTATTTTAATTAAGCCTGATTTTCTCCCTAAAAGGAGACTATCATTTATTTTATAATTTAGTTTTTCATAGAGGAAGCCTTTGTTATTCTGTTTCCAAATCTTGTTGAGTTTTGTTGCTGTCTTTTCTCCCCCTCTCCTCTGGCCACGTTTCTTCCTCAATACTGGGCTCAGAATGGGGAATCTCGATTTTTGCTGGTCCTAACTATAATTACAGCCTAGAAACATTGATGAAAATGGTTTAAAAGTATAATGGAACCCCGTTATAATGGTAGATTTAGAGATGTGTAGGTTAATGGCAAATGGTAAATTTGATATGTTCTTAAAAATTTACTTTTAATTTTTAAAATTAACTTTGTTTCTTTACATTCCAAACACTGCCAAATCATGACTACGCAGCTAACTTAATTTTGACCAAAGGAATGTATTTATGTAACTCAGATAAAGAAATAGAACATTTCCAGAGCTCTAAATTTTCCTGAGAGTCCCTCCTACTTATTAACATCCCCTCTCCTCTCAAGGTAACTGCTATCCTGGTGTCTATCACCATAGGTTAGTTTCACTTGTTTTTGAACTGTGTGTTCTTTTTTTCTTTTTGGCTGCTTTAGTTCAATATTATGTTTGTGAGAATCATCTGCGTTGGTGCGTTGAGCAGTAGTTGGTTCACTCTTGTTTTATAGAATTTACTTCATGAATATACCACAATATGCACCCATTCTTCTATTGTGGAACTGCACGCACTTTATTCTTGTGAAATGGGTTGGTTTCCTTTGGGGCTATTACCGTTAATGCTGCTATGAGCATTCTAATACATGTATTTCGGTATTTTGTTAAATGTTTAATATATATTTAGAAGAATATAGGGGCACCTGGGTGGCATAGTTGGTCAAGTGTCTGACTCTTGGTTTCAGCTCTGGTCATGATCTCAGACTTCTGGGATTGAGCCCCACATTCAGCTCCACACCCAGCATGGAGTCTGCTTGGGATTCTTTCTCCATCTGCCTCTGCCCTTCCCCTCCTCCCCCTGCTTTCTCTCTCTCTAAAGTAAATAAATAAATCTTTAAAAAAATGTTTAAAAAAAGAATAAATATATATATAATCAGGTTTAATAGATGTTAAAAAATAGTTTCCCAAAGTTATTGCATCAGTTTATACTCTTATCAGTAGTATATGAGAATGACAGTTGCTTCCTGTCTTCACCTACCATTTAGCATTGTAGTTTTTACCATCATCATCATCATCACCACCATCATCATTTTAATTTTTTTTAGAAGTTTTTTAAAGTAGTCTTTATGCCCAATGCAGGGCTTGAACTCACAATCCCAAGATCAAGACCTGAGCTGAGATCAAAAGTCAGATGCTCAACTGACGGAGCCACCCAGTTCCCCATCAACATCATCATCATTTTAATTTTTTAAATTTTATTTAAATTCAATTTAATTGACATATGCTGTATTACTAGTTTCAGAGGTAGAGTTCATTGATTCATCAGTTGCATACAACACCCAGTCCTCATTACTTCAATGGCCATCACCCAGTTCCCTCTATCACCTTACCCACCTCCCATCCAACAATCCTCAGTTTCCCATAGTTTGCCTCCCTCTCTGCTTTCCTCTTATTTTATTTTTCCTTCTCTTCCCCTGTGTTCATATGTTTTGTCTCTTAAATTCCACTTATGAGTGAAATCCTATGGTATTTGTCTTTCTCTGATATTTCATTTAGCGTAATACCCTCTAGTTTCATCCATGTCATTGCAAATGGCAAAATTTCACTGTTTTGATGGCTGAATAATATTCCATTGTATATATATATACACCACCTTTTCTTTATCCATTCATCTGTCAGTGGACATCTGGGCTCTTTCCATGTTTTGGCAATTGTGGACATTTGCTGCTGTAAACATCAGGGAGCATGTACCCCTTTGAATCACTGTGTATTCTTTGGATAAATACCCAGTAGTGCAATTGCTAGGTTGTAGGGTAGCTCTATTTTTAACTTTTTGAGGAACTTCGATACTGTTTTCCAGAGCAGCTGCACCAGTTTGAATCATTATCATTTTTAGTTGTAACCCTTCTGACGGTGTTGGTGGTATCTCAGTGTGCTTTTAATTTGCATTTCACCTGATGAGTCATAATATTCAACACCTTTCCATATGTTCATTGAAGCCTAGTAATTTTTAAACTTTGGGTCATGATTCATTATTAGGTCATAAAATCAATTTCCTGCAGTAAGACCAACACTTTAAAAATCTGAAGTAGAGGGGAGCCTGGGTGGCTCAGTGGGTTGTTAAAGCCTCTGCCTTCGGCTGGGGTCATGATCCCAGGGTCCCACATTGGGCTCTCTCCTCCACAGGGAGCCTGCTTCCTCCTCTCTCTCTTTCTGCCTGCTTCTCTGCCTACTTGTGATCTCAATCTGTCAAATAAATAAATAAAATCTTTAAAAAAAAATCTGAAGTAGAATAGAAAAGAGTAAATTGCAAATCATAACAGTAACTTGGTATTATGAAATCTTTGTTTCCGTTTCATAATACATAAATATATGCATGCCTATATCTATATACCTACACATATATGTTCTTATTTATATCATAAATATATGTGTACTGAGTGACTGTGGAAATTTAGTATAAGAAATATTTGTTCTTGGGGCAACCTAGGTGGCTCAGTTGGTTAAGCAACTGCCTTCAGCTCAGGTCATGATCCTGGAGTCCCATCGGGGCTGCCTGCTCAGCAGGGAATCTGCTTTTCCCTCTGACCTCTCCCCTCTCATACTTTCTCTCTCATTTCCCCTCTCTCTCTTTAATAAATAAATAAAATCTTAAAAAAGGAAGTATTTGTTCTTATTTCTTACTCTCAAAAAGGTTTACAAAACCTTGTTGTCTTCTGTGAATTAAAAAAAAATCTACAACTTGATTAGGACAAAAAAACCATGCTTATTTCAGTTGCATTTAGCACAGTGGAAGACAGAATAATAAGCTGGCGTAACGGAGACACGATTCATGATGCTTTTGCTGGGCCCAACTGTAAGCAAACCATTAAGATGAAATATATAAAGTAAAAGTGAAGTCCTTCATACAAGAGTAGTCTCTGTAACTGAGCAAGGGAAGGTGACTCTGACAGCAGCACATCGGGTAGGGAACAGAACAGCCCTAAATACAAAGTCCTGGGCCTCCAGACTTCTTGAAAGATAATATGTGGAAGGCAGTCTGGGAATCTGTATGTTTCCAAAGAGTCTCTGTGATTCCGATATTATGACAACTTCGGGCTGGAGAGTCCAGTGGATTTCACCTGTGAGGGAAGATTTCTCACAAAAATTGGTGTGCTAAGTGTGCAGACCTTTCCCAAGTCACACGCTTGCCAAAGAGTAATCTCTCCTTGTTCTTTTACCTCTTAAATTATTATTCTATAGCAGCAAAACTCAGGAGAAGCCATTTCATTGAAGAACCATTACCTGTAATTTCTGTAGAATTGGAGTGGAAGGCAGGCAGCAGAATTCTTTTGCTTTCTAATCCCTCTTTATGTGGATTACAACTCCCTAACCCTCTTTTTCTACAAACCCCTTCTTTAATAGAACCCCCGTTGTGAGTTGCATACATTTCTCAATTATATAATACTTTGGTGCCTTTATCTCTGAGATTTACTGTATTTTAACATTTGTATGTATTTTAAAGTTAAATTCTGAAGGCTTTATAAGCACCCTGCTTTCTAATTAACACTGAGCATAAATGTTCATAAAATGTAGAGTGACAGATATGCACCATGCATATTAGGGAATTTTCAGAATCAATCTAGATTTCCCCTCCCCAAAGGTAAGATTTATACTGTACAGGAGAATGAATTTATACTATTTAAGAGAACGGATGTATAATTTGAACAAACACTTCCCTGAATACCAATATTACTTTATATACTAATTATGGAATTTTAAATGCCAGCGAGTTCTGTTTCCTTTGTGTGAATTTATGAATGTAATAAAACACTTTTGGAAAGCTTATCAAATGAAACAACCTAAGATTTAATTATCAGCTTTTTAAAGGTTTTATGAACCAGATCATCTGTATTGCCAAAATCACTTAGGTGGCTTAGGAATTACAGAATCCTCCTTAATCTTCTATTTTATTCTCAGGATTAAAATGAAATTAAAATGATGTTCATTTCTTTTTTATAGTTAACAAAAATTAAGCATAGAAAATTCCAAGTCCAAAGAAAAAATTTAAAACTACTCAAATCTCTTCAACTCAGATAAAACTCCTATTCGTATTTGGTAGATAGCCTTCTAGACGTCTCAACACACACACACACACACACACACACACACACACACGCTCATACAAACACCTACGTTTACATAAAAAGATTAATACAATATATGACGCTCTGCTACTTGTCTTTTGGGACTAGATAGTGTTTTCTATCCCCTTTTTTGTGTTTTCATGCCAGTAAATAGATACATATGTCAGAATTTTTAATGGTTACATTATGTATCTACACTCATATCCATATCTGTATCTATATATACACGCATATATACCCTACTTTATCTAACCTCCTATTGACATTTACACTGCACCCTCCCCCCATTATGTTTATTAATATCCTTGCACATTTTTTATTATGTTATGTTAGTCCCTGTACAGTATATCATCAGTTTTTGATGTACTGTTCCATGATTCATTGTTTGTGTATAACACCCAGTGCTCCATGCAATCAGTGCCCGCCTTAATACCCGTCACCAGGCTCACCCATCCTTCCATCTCCCTCCCCACTAAATATCCTTGCACATTAATCATTTTGTGTTTGTACAGTTATATTCTTAAATTCCTAGAAGTTGGGTTGCTGAGCCAAAAGGTCAATGTTCGTGTATATTCCTTACCAAACTGCTCCAGATCTATCATCCCAGTTGCAGCTTCCACTAAGCAAAATAATAAAAAAGAGTGCTTGTTTTTTCATACATTCTTAATATTGGCTTTTGTCTTTCTTAAAAATTGACAAATGCTCAAAAGTCACTTAAAAATTTGCATCTCTTTGATTATTAATGAAATTGAACATATTTCCAAGTGCTTATTGGATGTTCTTATTTCTTCTTTGTTTAATTGCTTCAGTATTTTTATTACAATGTTTGTCTTTTTCTCATTGCCCTGTAAGAGATCTGTGAATATTGAGATTTTGTTATTTGGGCTTGGAGTTTGTCATTTGACTTTTAACTCTGCACACAGTGGTTATTAATTTAAACTAAACATCACTTATTTGTTTTTGTGTATAAAATTATTGTCAAAAATTTAATTGTTACATCATTTTATATAAAGTTTTAAGCTTTTATATCATAGTTAAGAATGAGCATTGTCCTTCAAGGATTGCAGAACCACTCCCCCATATTTCCTCATAGTAGCCTTAGATTTTAACATTTTTACACTATAATCTTTGATCCATCTGGGATTTATTTTTGGATAAGGAGAAACCTAAGCCAGTTTTATTTTTACTTACCCCAATTGCTGGCCAGTTGTCAGACTTCAAGAATACATACACCGTTTTACTACTGATTTAAAGTGGTGCATTTTCTTATATTATTCCCTTATATATTTGAATCTGTTTCTGGGCTCTATTCTATTCAGTTGACCTGTCTGATTCTGAGTCATTATTACTGAGTTTTTGTTTCTGTGGCTTTGTACTATTTTTTTTTTTTTATAGAGTAAGTATCCCTTCAATTGTCTTCTTTTTCAGACTTTCTGTTTTTTTCCATACTTACTTGATGAACTAAAAAGTCATTTGGTTGATTGAGGAAAAGTCCTGCTGGAATTTTCCAGTACAGTTGTATATTGTTGTGTTGTATATTGTTTTTAGATCAATGGAAGGGAAATTGGCACTTTTATAATACTGGGTTGTATTTTCAAAAAATTTCCCTATGGATTCAAGCATTCTCTTCATTCTTTCAGTAGCATTTTATGTGTTCTTCATGTAGGCTCTGGCATTTAAAACATTTATCTAAGTATTTTAATTCCTTGATGGTTGCTATGAATAGAGTTGTTTCCTTTCATAATTCTAATTGTTGATGGATTTTTAAAAAACTATTGACTTTTGTTTATTTATTTTATTTCCAGACACTTTAATGAGCACTCGTATTTTTTAAAATCATCTTTTGGTTGATTTTAGCCTCTGAAAGTCTCACCAGGTGGTACCCAGTAACTGTAACTGCCTTACTGTAGGACATGACTTGATGTCACTAGAGAATGGAGTCTAAATTAGGAGTTTATGGACTATAATTTATACATCCAGGAAGGACCAAATATGGGCCGACCCACATCACTGAAATGCAATATAAGTCAGATTAAGTATATTAGAATATGAATAAGCATGCTGTGCTCACGAGATTATTTAATATTGTGAGATGTCCTTGGGTACTCGATTAATCTCTCAGGCTTAATCTTTGTGAATTCATGGGAGCATTCATGGGAGCAGTAGAAAGGCTGGATTTAATTAAGCCTGAAGATAGAATTTCCCTGTTTGAGTAAGGAGTCTGTTGAAGGATGGAGGGGAAAACTGAACCGCGTTAATCAAGAATAGGAGTTTATGAGGTTGTGAATTCCAGGCATGCTAATTTTTTGTATAACTCCGCAAATAAAATATAACTTCTCTCATCAAGAGTGATCCCCCTTCCTCCTTCCAGTAAACACCAACTGCCCTAACTACCCACAAGCCAACCCCCCAGTAAGTAGATGTAAGATGGTCTCACAATGCCATCTGGTGGCCACCTGGGGAACTGTAGGAACTGGCCTCTTCCCGTTGGACCTCTTGCTGGGGTTGGTATCCAGGAAGCTAGATCCAGGCTTGGAAACAAGCAGCTTGTGCCTGTGGCTACAGGCAAAGAGAGAAGATAATCAAAATCCAAGTCCTGGAAAAGGCTTGCTGAGGGAGCTCGGAAACAAGGAAAAAGCCAAAAGGCTGTGTGCATCCACAGGAGTTGTTAAAGAGCAAATTCGATATCTGAAAAGAGAGGTCTGCAAAGCAGTTCCAACAGGAAAAGTCTGAAACAAAACAAAACAAAACAAAACAAAGAAATGGAACAGCTCAGAGCAGGGATCAACTTAACTGTATGCTTCCAGTCAGCTCCAACACCTTGCTTCAGGGGTTTCTTCATTTACCATTTTTGTGTATGTGTGTGTTAATTTTCTTAAAATTTTTTCCATGACTTAAAACTCAGATAATTTTAGAAAATTCCCGAACAGCAAAGTCTACTCTGCATTTACCTTCCTTGCTCCCTCTTTCCCCTCTTCCTCCCTTGCCCCCTCTTTCCTCCCTCCTTTTCTCTTTTCCTTTCCTTTTCAGCTCTAATTCTAGTGTTCTCAGGAGAACTGCCTTCTTTCTCATCCTTCATTCTGTTCTGGAGCCAGAACTTAATCCTAGTTATGCCTGATAAGCCTAGGGATAGTGCTTGTGAGTCGGCTTGATTGAGGAAAGGGACCTAGCGGCTGTGAAATGAACCCGTGCTACTAACACCTGAATCCTTGGAAAGAATCAGGAGCCCCTCCCACATAAGCATTGGCTGGCCGGCCGTAGTCCTCCCATTCAACCCAACACGATTTCCCCAAGCACCTGCCTTCAAGATTCATATCTCCTTTATTCACTGCCATATTCCCAACTTTTAAAATAGCACCTGGCATACAGAAGAAACTCAATTAATATTTGTTGAAGGAATAAGTAAATATTCTTGGTGAATAAGAAAACGTGGCTGATTCCTTTTTATTAATATTTCAGTTTTGCCTTGTCGTAAGTGCTGCAGTGATGCCTATTTTCATTGTGAAAGTATGATTTTTTGACTTTTGTGGGATAATTTAGACAAAACACGTGAGGCTATTTCTAGCACAAAATAATTATTTTTAAAGTTCCAACCCACCAACTGAGAGACTTTCAGAAAATAACCTTTTGGTAATTTGGGGGTTCTCTACCTTTCCTTTTCCTGTGTTAAGACTGTATCTTTTATATACATCCATGAATTTAAAGAAACCAACAAAATGACAGCTTTTACTTGTCTTGGCTTCTTACGGGCTCTTTGCATTCTTCCCAAAGTAGAAGCTAAGACCATTAAATACACAGAGAAGAAAACAAATTTGGAAAGCTGAAAAACCATTAAATATTTAGCAAAAACATCTTGCTGTGTATGTTTTCTGTTTGCTGAATCTCTTTTGCATTGGAAATCCTTGATGGGCAGAGATGGAGAACTATTTATTCTCTGTGTAGAACTAAGCACAGAAAAAATGTTGGCTTCACCTCCTATTTTTCAGAATTGTGCCCCTTTTTTGTGATCCTTCTCAGGAGAGGAGAGACGAGGTAGGCTGTTTTTATTTTATAGAATTGTTCTTCTGATGTTACTCTTATGTGAGAATTTTCTGGGTGTAAAAAAAAAAATGATTACTTGCTACTTCCCATTCCAAAGCCCTAGAATTTCCTTAATATCTCACAAATCTCTGTGATCTTAAAGAAATGCTCTCACCACAGTGCAAAAGGGAAGTTAAAATGAATTAAAAGCCTGTCTGAATTAAGACAACCCAGGAGATCAGTGGGTGTGTAATATTAGAGCGTGGTAGACCTTGGTTAATGTGTGAGGATGTGTCACCACATTCCACGTCAGCTTGACATTTTGTTCCTGGCTGATTTCAGTGGCAGTGGTCATGGGGGGGGAACGGATGTTTAACCTTTGGTTCACTGACTGTGGGGAATCGGAGAGCCTGCAAGGTTGGAGAAAAGCATGGCCTGGCATTACAGACAGAGGGCGGCCGTCCCTCTGCCTGAGCCTATGACCTGGATGGAAGCAGGTAACGTCCCTGAGTCTTAGTTTACCTCGCTGTAAAATGGGCGTTATGATGCCTCCTTAGAAGGGCTGTCCTGAGGAATGGAGCTGCTCAGGAGGTAGAAAGCCTGGTAGCAGCCTTCGGCCTCTGGTTGCTCGGGAGTGATCCCAGAGTCACGTGCTCGCTTTCTACTTGTCCTCCAGGTACCTCGGGATCACGCGGCCGCTCACGTACCCCGTGAGGCAGAACGGCAAGTGCATGGCGAAAATGATTCTGTCTGTCTGGCTGCTTTCGGCCTCCATCACCTTACCCCCACTCTTCGGATGGGCTCAGAATGTGAACGACGACAAGGTGTGCCTGATCAGCCAGGACTTTGGCTACACCATCTACTCCACGGCGGTGGCGTTTTACATCCCCATGTCCGTCATGCTGTTCATGTACTACCAGATCTACAAGGCCGCGCGGAAGAGCGCCGCCAAGCACAAGTTCCCTGGCTTCCCTCGGCCCGAGGAGCCGGACAGCAGCATCTCCCTGAACGGCATGGTGAAGCTCCAGAAGGAGGTGGAGGAGTGTGCCAACCTTTCGAGACTCCTCAAACACGAGAGGAAAAATATCTCCATCTTCAAGCGGGAGCAGAAAGCGGCCACCACCTTGGGCATCATCGTGGGGGCCTTCACCGTGTGCTGGCTGCCGTTCTTCCTCCTCTCCACCGCCAGACCCTTCATCTGCGGCACGGCCTGCAGCTGCATCCCGCTGTGGGTGGAGAGGACCTTTCTGTGGCTGGGCTACGCCAACTCTCTCATTAACCCTTTTATATATGCCTTCTTCAACCGGGACCTGAGGACCACCTACCGCAGCCTGCTCCAGTGCCAGTACCGGAACATCAACCGCAAGCTGTCGGCTGCAGGCATGCACGAGGCCCTGAAGCTCGCCGAGAGGCCCGAGAGACCTGAGTTTGTGCTGTAAGGTCACTTATCACTATTCTCCTTTTATCCCCATCTCCAACCGCGCCTCCCCCCCCTCCTCCCATATGGACCCTCTCTGGGCATGTCCCAGAGGGCTCCCTGCAACCGTAGCCAGCCGATTTTCTACTAAGCAGATCAGATTGGAATTCAGGATACTCTGGACTCCAGCCCTCTACCCAGCAGAGTTCCCAGAGCCCAAGTCAGGTACTTAGAGGGCCTGGGAGACTGGACTGGTATGTCCAGGGATTGCAGCTGGTGTGATGGGCAAGGAAGGTCGAGTTTCCTACCCCTTTCCCGTAAACAGCGTCCAAGCCGTGTCCCGCAGCTCCCATTCTTGTAATGCTGGTGCTTTTTGTTGCTGTAACTCTGCAGTTGCGGCAGGGGCTGGGATCTGAGGGCCAGTGGTGATAAGGAATGGGGTGTCACATGCAACCCACTGACTAGTGAGTTTGGCATGGTAAAGAAGGAAGGAGACAATAGAGTAATTAGGGTTGTTAGCACACCGCCCCCTGATTTTGCTTTAAATCTGAGGCAGAGGCAACATCCTCCTGTTTGAAAGCTGTTTGAGAGCAAAGAAACTGGAATGGAAGATGGAAGGTGCTGATGCTGATGAGAGGGCGGTGGTGGGCATGAGAGGAGGAGGCACTCCTCTTCACTGGACCTGGTGGGCAGGAGTAGCCAGAGAACCATGGGCTGCCTGTCAGCCATGTTGTCCAGGCCCTTCATTTGACAGAAGAGGTAACAGACCTGGTCTGCACCCCTAGGTCTAGATCCCACCTCATCTGAATCTTATCCCTGTAAATTCTTCATATATTAGATTCATTGATGGGTAACAACCATGTCAAAGGACACCTTCTTCCCCCTAGCTGTCCCAGAAGAACAGCCTTGCTTCAGGTGAAAGCCAAAGTGTCCTCATGGATCACAATGGCCTCCAGAGGCTCTAAATCTAGGATACCCCCCCCAAATGACTCTGAACACCTCTAGGAACGCAGCCTGTTTTCTAACTTCACCAACATAGCATCCAAGGATATTTGCCTCTGGGTCGTTAGCTAGTATGGAGGCTTAGGTTTGTTTTCCTGTTAGTCTAAGACAAGGGTCAGCAAATTTTACTCTGAAGGGCCAGATAGTAAGTGTGTTAGGCTAGCTGTGAGTCACTTGAAACTACTCATCTCTGCCTTTTCAGTGAGAAAGCAGTCATCAACACAAGTAAGCAAATGATGATGGTCATGTACCAATAAAACTTTATTTACAAAAACAGGCTGCCAGTTGAATTTGGCCCACAGGTCATAGTTTGCTGCCCCTGGTGTAAGAAAATGACTGTTCTCTCATTACATCTCACTCTGTTTGATTTGTAATTATTGATTTTTTTTATAATAATAGGATATGAAAATCATTTGGAATGATTGGTCTAAATCTCCATTAACTTCAGGAAATTTCCATTAAGAGAGTTGGAATAACTGCTGTTTTAAAAAATTTGACACCAGGTAGCTTTCTATTCACTTTCCATAGGGGAGGACTCCTTTTGAAATTCTTGCTCCTAACTGTGCCATGCATTGTGAAGGATGCAGAAAATACATGATGTCTTTCCTGTCCTGCATATATTTCTGTTGGGCAGTCTGAATGTAAACACACATGTATGCACAGCCATCCTTTTCATAATGAAAGCAATGGAAAGTTGGAAAAAATAAAAGCTAAAGGATTCAAAGCAGAGGAAAATAACTCAGAGCTTACCCTAACCCTCATCAGGGAAGATCTTGGAGGATATGGGCTCCAGTATGTCTCTGAAAGAAGTCAAGCATTTGTAGCTAAAGGAGAGTAGAGACAGCATCCATGTAAAGGCACCAGTGGGGGGTCTTCTGCAGAGGACAGTCAGGCTGGCGCTAAGCTCTGGGGTGGGGCAAGATTTGGGGATCAGAGTGGAAAGGTAAAATGAGATCAGATTGTGAAGACTCTCCCTTTCTAGCCCCAGGAATTTGGGATTTTAGTGTAGACAAGTGGTTCTCAGCCAGAGTTGGTTTTACCACCAGGGAACATTTGGCGGTGTCTAGAGACATGTTTGGTTGTCACAGTTGGGAGAGGGGAGGACCTACCGGCATCCAGTGGGACACCGCTCAACATCGCCTAACACAGGGGCAGCTCCCCCACAACAAAGCATTACCCCACCACAAATTCTATAATGCTAAAGTTGCAAAACCCTAGTGTGGACAGAAGAGAGCTTCTGACTGGATCTCTGTGAATAGGAGAACGGGAATCACTGAAGAGATGGAGACGGATCCAGGGGCTCCAGGTGAGATGAATCAGAAGGCAGAGGTGGGAAGTAGTCTCTTCAGTGGCTGGTTTTCTCCAGAAACCTTTGAGGCCTGCTACGTACAAGGCATAATGCCAGGCATGTCAGGGGGTGGAAAGATGAAGAGGTGACAGTCTATGCTTCTGGAAGCTTTCAGTCCAGTGCGTTAGGTGGGGGGATGATGTGGCAGTCGTGGTTAGTGAGAGGCTAGTAATCAGAATATCCCATACTGAAGAACCTAAATGTCCATCAACAGATGAATGGATAAAGAAGATGTGGTATACATACACAATGGAATACTATGCAGCCATCAACCCCCACCCACCCCAAAACCCTGCCATTTGCAACAACATGGATGGAATTAGAGGGTGTTATGCTGAGCGAAATAAGTCAATCAGAGAAAGACAATTATCATATGATCTCTCTGATATGAGGAATTTGAGAGACAGGGTCGGGGTTGTGAGGGGTAGGGAGGGAAAATACGAAACAAGATGGGACCAGGGAGGGAGACAAACCATAAGAGACTCTTAATCTCAGGAAACAAACTGAGGGTTGCTGGGGGTTGGGGAGGTAGGGATAGGGTGGCTGAGTTATGGACATTGGGGAGGGTATGTGCTACGGTGAGTGCTGTGAGTTGTATAAGACTGATGATTCACAGACCTATACCCCTGAAGCAAGTAATACATTGTATATTAATTAAAAAAAAAAAAGAATATCCCATACTTGCATTTCAGTACATACCAGCTGGGTAGCCCAAACAACTCATAACTCTACAGGAGTCTTCTGGAAGAGTGACTGGCATCTAACCCGTAGCTCACAGCAAACCTTCTCAGGATCCTTTGTCCCCCCGACCCATCTCTCCAGTGCCTATGCTTCTTGGCCAGCCTACAGACTTGAAGTTCCTCCCTCCAGTCTCTCTAGCCCTTTCCTCCCTCTGTGGCTGCTTGGGTTCTAATTTTGTTCACTTATGCCCCCAACTCCACCTTCTTGGCTCTATCCCTACATAATGGTTTCCTTTCTTTTCTGCGTAAATGCTCTACTAAACTGTGTATTGCTCCTTCCAAATATCTACCCATGTCTTCCCATTTTCTTGATCAGCACAATGAGAGACTCAGGAGTCCAGCAGGCACTTGGGTAGGCAGTGGACAGAGAGAAAAGCTGTGCCTGCTTCCCTGCTCTGTTCTAAGTTATAACCTCTTTCACCTTTTCACAAGTATCTGAATCTGGTAATACAAAGCCAAGTGTGATAATGTGATATAGCAGGGATTCTTGTGTTTTTCTTTTTAATTTGACAACCTCACTTACGGAGTTGCTTTCAATTGCCATAAATTGTTTTTAAGGGTCACATCATGAGGATTTTTGTTCTTTGACACTGTTATTGTGAACAATATAGAAAAGCAGTTTTGGGCACACCTGGGTGGCTCAGTTGATTAAGCGTCTGCCTTCAGCTCAGGTCATGATCTCGGGGTGCTAGGATTGAGCCCCGCGTCAGGATCCCTACTCAGCAGGGAATCTCCTTCTCCCTCTCCCTCTGCCCCTCCCCTAGCTTTCGTTTTTTCCTCTCTCTCTTAAATAAATAAATAAAATATTTTTAAAAAGAGAAAAAGAGTTGCCGTTTTTTAAATACTTCCATATAAAATAATTCTATGAAGTTATTTTGAACTAGCTCTCCGTTCGCCTCTCCCTTCTTTTCCTTGGTGATCGTATTGCCTTTCTGTTCAAAAAGCCTCTTAGAATCCTGGTTGATTGCAGTGGTGAATTGTGACAGAGTCACCTTGGGTTCCTTTATGAGTTCTGTCAATCCGCTGCTCCCGGCTTTGTGCTGAAGCTTTGGAGTTTCAGGGTGATTCCTCCTTTTCTTTATGAAAACCAGTGGTTTAAAAAAAAAGGAAAAGAAAAGGAATGAATCCTAGTATGAACTGGGAGGAAGCACCAAGGCCCTGAAGCTCTGGGTATCTGTGCTGGGATGTCGCCTTAAAGGCAGAAACAAACGACACCTTTGCTATTTCATGGGTTCCCCTCCACGCCCTGTTCTATTTTCCTCATCATTAACTAGCTGTAATTCAACTCCTTGTTTTCATGAAATCATCAGTGAGTAATAATCACAGCTTGTTTGCTTTGCTGTTGCCTACATTCTCACTTTGCAATATCTCTTTAGAATAGGAAAGGCAGGCAATTGGCTTTTCTTGCTTCTTTGAACATGTTTTTTCTTTTTTGTTTTCTGAGTAGATACAGATAACACCAAATAAAATCAAGAAGTACAGGGATGTCCGGGTGGTTCAGTCAGTTACGCATTTGCCTTAGGTTCACATTGTGATCTTAGGGTCCTGGGATCAAGCCCTGTGTCTGGCTCCCTGCGTCTTCGGGGAGACTGCTCTCCCTCTGCCCCTCTTCCTCTGCCCCTCCCCCTGCTGGTGCTCATGCTCTGTCTCTCTCTCAAATAAATAAATATAAATAAATAAAATCTTTAAATAAAAATCAAGCAGTATAGATAGGTATATAAGAAATAAGCTTGGGGAAAGGTAGAGTTGGACCTACTCAAAGCAGATGGGACAGCAGGGACAGAGGGGCACAGATGTGGTTGGAGGCAAATAAGGAACACGGGGCAGGTCTTCAGCAGTACCTGGAAGCTGGGTTGATTAGAGTCAGCACGGAGGGCCTGCTGGGCAGTGTGGGTGGGGGAGAGAGAGATGAAGCCTTTGGAGCAGGGGTGAGACCAAGGCAGTGGTGTAGACTGGTTCACAATAGGAGAAGGGAGATGGGTTAGGAGACCATTATGAAAATGAGGTCTCCTGCCATGAGGGCCCACACGAGGAAGGTGGCGTTGAGACCAGGAAAGAGGCCAAGGATGTCTGAACGTTCAGTGGTGTCCTCACAGGTGGATGGTGAAGGGGGGCAGGGGAGATGGTGCTGAAGGGGTTCAGTCCATTTCATGAACCAATCCAAGTAGAGCAGTGCTGAGCTGCAAGGAAGTGCAGTGTCTCCTCTGTGCTGAGACGGTGGAGGCCCCAGCCTAAGAACAGTTGGGGAGCATCATCGGGGATACAGCTATTTCCGGTGCCCACTCCCAACAAACCCAGGAGCCTTGGAGGGGGTTTGAGCCGAAGCATGGTCCTTCTCTTTAGGCATCATTCTGTGAAGTGACAGACAAAGAAAACGAGAGCTGGGGTCTCATGGAGAAACTGATCCTTTCACCAGGAAAACCCATCTATCCAGTCCTGAGAGCCAAGTGAGAGTAGGACTATTATTGGGTTGGGGAGGCAAAGCCTGGGGGTGCAGTGCCAGGCCCTGGAACCTCAACAGACCTAGGTCTCAAGCTTGTGGATAGTGTTTGGTAAGTGAAGTCCTATGAATGTACAGAGTTAGGGGACGGTGGATCTGGTGGGAATGTGGCTCTGCCCAGGAGAAAGAGACTGTCCCTCAACGGTGGCAAGACTTCTCCATGACTCACGCCACTTCTGTGAATCTGGGAGGAAGGAAGTGAGGGAGATGCGGTTCTCTGGTTTTTGCACACATGTCTTTCTATGATGCACCCTCTAGGGCTTGAAAGGAAGAACACTTCTCATACGTGGTTGTCGTTATTCTTTTCACGTGGGGCAAGTGCAGTGGTATTTTGCAAGGATTTTTGAGAGTGGAGCCATTTTTGGCTAGAGCTGTATTATAAAAGTGAATTTCTAAATGGGTTATCTGGGGCTGATTTGTAAATATATTAAGGCACTGGCAACTTAGAGACACTATAAAATTTATGAAAAGAGCCACAGCACTCTTTCTTTCCTTTTAGAGAAGCTCATATAACCCCTTAGAAACCACACATGATTCAAGTGACTGAATGCTGTCAAAATTAAATCTACCCACCACAAAATGAAAACTTACATTTATGGTTCTGCTAAATCATTTTCTTGTCTTCTCTCTCTCCCTTTCTCTTTCTCTTTCTCTCTTTTTATAGACAAAATTCTGACTACTGTAGGAAAAAAAGTCATGATTCATGATCAAAAGTGGAATAATGAAAACGAAATCAACAAGGCAAGACAGAGGTGGAAACAGAACTCAACCATTTGCTGAGGCCACGAATGGAGTGCGGCTTGTCCTTTCCTGGGGTGGCTGAGACGTGACAAGCAGGGTGATCTGTTGTACAAAGCATGTTGTGAGAGAGATGGTGACCTCTTGTCTTTTTCTGTGGATCAGTGCTGTTGTGTGCCAAAGAGAATAGTTTTCCGTTTAAGACAGCCAGATCAGCTCAGCGGTAAGCACACAAACAGAACTGAGTCCCAGAAAAGAAACCGTTTCTGGTGCTTTGCGTGCGTCCAAGCCCCTACAAATGGAAGAAAGTTCCAATGCGCACTTCCCATGCTTCCAAGTCTAGGCATTGTGGTGAATATTCAGGAATCGTTCATGAGACAGAATGTATTTTGTGGCAGGACAGAAGGGTGTGTTTTTCCAAGCAAACTGTGGTAAGCGTAGCGTTGAATGTGTTGCATGTCCATGTTAGAAAACAGAATCCCGTCATCAGCTAATACAAATGATGTCCCAGAGCAGTGTCTGGTTCAAGCTTCTGTCAAATAGTTTCGCTTTTTTGCAGGGTCCCTGTGACTTCCTCACCGATGTACTTTTCTTTGTGAACTCTTGTATTGTTATGGTATCACTCAGGAACAGATCTCAGGATGGAGAGAATCATCAAACCTGAATAAAGCTTTTTCTTGTACTCACACTTCTTTTGAAGGGTTCTGAGAGGCGAGGAGGGGTTCCTTTGGTAGGCTTTGTACCTACCTGGATGAAGAGCAGGGGCCGCCGAACTGTGCTGTCTACCAGCATGGCTGTGGGCATGAAACTTTGGGCGTAGATATCAGGTTGACACAACTGCGGTGGGCTCCTAAGCTGGGCAATAACCATGTGTTTTGGGGAGGAAGTGTGGGAATAAGAAAGGTTTCCATGGAAGGTTATGATGCTTTCAGACATGGAGCATCCACATTGTTAATTCTTGGGCAGCGTTGTATTAAAGGGAACCGTGTGACTTGGAGGTTGCCTGGGCTGCTACTGGGAAACACTCAGAACACTATTCTCTTCCTTTAGGAAGAATTGTTTTCGTGTTCTCTGTAACCTAAATCAAATGTGTGCCTGGCCAGTTCTGTTCTTCTTCCCTCTCCCTCCCCAAAGTGGTATGACATTAAGGCAGGTAAGGAACCAGAAAAGGCCCTATGCAGATATTTTTTTTTTTAAAATGTACAAGTAATATGTAATAAGACAGGAACATGGTGGATCGGAAGATTACCTCCAAGGGGAGAAAGTGAACGCAAAGCTTCGTTGATAAAAGAGAACTGACAGAGAAAACTATTTCCTACAAGAAAGGTAGCTGTTCTCTTCCGAAGACTATGGAATTCCAATGTGGATTTTGGATATCTTCTGCTTCACTGAACATTGCATCTCACCAGACACAAGGAAGGGTCTGGAGGGGAGGTGGGCGCTGTCCTCTCAGACAAAGCTTGTACAGATTCCTGAACCATGGATTTGCTAAAGTGACTGTATATACTTATACTCATAATTTAAATGATTAATTCTGGTCGGATAAATGTTGTTAAATTTAAAATGTTTTACTACTTACATCAAATAAGTTATTGTAGCTGTAATAAAGCAAATTAAGTAACGATTTTTAATGGAAGGTCTGCTATCTTGAATATTGCTCTATGTAGAACAGCAGAAGGCCAAGTTTTGTATGTTTTGCTAAAATCCTAACAGGTAGTTAAGACCGTCTATAATTTACTGCGTTTCACTGTGAGGATTTATCCAGCTCGTAACTTTTTTTTTTTTTTTTTTTTAAGAATGACTCTTCATTCCTTGACTTAATTAGTGGGCATTTATTGGGCTTATGCCATATTCAGCACTGTGGACATCAAGGGAGCAAAGATGGATAAAGCAGGTCCTTACTCTGTAGAAATGTGCCATTAGAGAGAAGACATATGTTTCTCAGATGGTTGCCATATCACACAGTGAATGGTGTGTTAGTGTGTAGGGAATGTCCTGTTCCTTTCCTGTAGTAAAAGACAAGGCATTATGGTTAATTGGGTTGATTCAGGTTTTTAAATAAGTTTGTTTAATTTTTTTTTTTTTTTTTTTGGTCATGACCTTAGTTATTCACATCTGTTCTTTGTCATGCCTGACTTGAACGCCTGGTTATTGAACTCTGCTTTCTTGGGCTACAGGGTCTGGCCAGTGTGCACTGTGCTTTACGAGCATAGCTGCCAAAAGAAGGAGGGAGTAGAAACTGAGAGAGAATGAGAGAAATGTCAGACACTTTATACTGCTTCCCACATGACATAATTTGTGCCAAAGGTACAGCTTTTGTTTTAACCCAGAATTGGGGAAATCACTGAAAGAAACACTCTACACATATTTTATGAGTGTTCAGCAAGCATGGCTGTGATGACTCATGTCTCTTCTCACTCAGGGGTGTCAACTGTCAGCCTGCAGGGCTGGGTATTGGGAAATGGTGCTTAGGAAACAGTACTTGTAAGCTGTCACTTAATGATGGTTACTTAGTGTTTGGTTTTGTTATGTTCATATTAAGCAGGGGCACTCATAGAGTTCCTGTTTTCTGGAAATGGTTTCATCATTCTTAAAGCCTTTGCCACAGTGTCATGTGCTTGACATGCTTGTATATGTTTTTAGTGATCATATTTTCATGCAGTTTTATTAGATGCATTGATTATAGGCATAATATCAATGAAGATGCAGACAATTTTTCAGATAGTTTATGCTAATATACTGATTGCTTGAGTTGCCATCTGGAGGTGGCAGGCATTTTCCTTGCAACACTGACTCTCAGCAGAGTCCTCCATTTAAGGGATAGAAATGTTTACAAAATCCTGCATTTTCCAACAGTCGATGCTTCCCATCTCAGGACCTTCACACATGCTTTCCACCTTCTGTCTGGAATATTCTTCATGTTTTCAATTATTCATTTAATGTATATATCCATCATAGTTTAGTACATCTTCAGGGGTGATTATAGTGTCTGTTTCCCTCATCAATATGCCCAACACTTTGCACTGTGCTTGCAACATATGTAGGAAGCATGTAAAAAATATTTCTTAATGGGAAAGAAAGAAGGAGGTGGAGGGAAAGAGGAAGGCCAGGGTTTACTTCATATCCTTGTTAATTTTCAGAGGAGACTATCGAGGAAACTTGGTGTGATCAAGTGACATGTTCAATGAGTGGGACAGAAGGGGCTGGAATTAAGCTCTCCTGTGTGCAGTGTAGGGCAGGCCCTCCACGACAGGGTGCTGCTCCTTTTGCATGAGTTTCTCATATCAAGAGAGCAACCTTTTCTTAATTTTCTGCACTAGTAGAGCAGAGCTGTGTATGTGTTATGGCCCATATGTTGAAACTTGTTTATCTACAGCTAGCCAGATGGTCCCTCCCAGTGCACAAAGAAGCCATTCTGAAACTTTCAAGGGGTCAGTGCATTTAGGAAGCACTGGGAGAAATGCATGTTGTGATGTCATTCCTTCCTTAGTTCAAGCAGTGTAGATCACAAAAGGAAAACCTGGTCAGACAGTCAGTGTGAAGCAGGCAGACCTTGAGAACCAACTCAGGGGATCCAGTTCCCAGAGACAAAAGTTTATTTAACTGGATTTCTTTTTGAACTTGCTTCGTCTACATCTTCTCTGGAGAAGGAAAGTAATTTCTTTACTTAAAAAAACGTTGCTTTTAAGCTCCTGCTGGCTAAATAAGTTAAAAAAACAAAAACATTGCTTATGCAGTCCAAGCAACAGAGATGTGATGTGATCATCAATACACAATGTAAAAGCAAAATTTACTATGCGAATCCGAAGCAGAAAATGAGAGAGGTTGACAGCCATCAGATGTAGACTTGAAGATAAAAATTACATTGGGTATTTGGCATTAAAAAAATGCTGAGGATGCAAGCTGGTGCAACCACTCTGGAAAACAGCATGGAGGTTCCTCAAAATGTTGAAAATAGAACTACCCTATGACCCTGCAATTGCACTGCTGGGTATTTACCCTAAAGATACAAACGTAGTGATCCAAAGGGGCACGTGCACCCGAATGTTTATAGCAACAATGTCTACAATAGCCAAACTATGGAAAGAACCTAGATGTCCATCTACAGACGAATGGATAAAGAAGATGTGGTATATATACACAATGGAATACTATGCAGCCATCAAAAGAAATGAAATCTTGCCATTTGCGACGACGTGGATGGAACTAGAGGGTATCATGCTTAGCGAAATAAGTCAATCGGAGAAAGACAACCATCATATGATCTCCCTGATATGAGGGAGAGGAGATGCAACATGGGGGGTTAAGGGGGTAGGAGAAGAATAAATGAAACAAGATGGGACTGGGAGGGAGACAAACCATAGGTGACTCTTAATCTCTCAAAACAAACTGAGGTTTGATGGGGGGGGGGGGGGGGGGAGAGGGGGGTGGGGTTATGGATATTGGGGAGGGTGTGTGCTATGGTGAGTGCTGTGAAGTGTGTAGACCTGGCGATTCGCAGACCTGTACCCCTGGGGATAAAAATATATGTTTATAAAGCTGTAAAAAAAAAAAAAAAAAAGAAGAAAGAAAGGATGAATACCCAAGTTTTGTAGCAACATGGACGGGACTGGAAGAGATTATGCTGAGTGAAATAAGTCAAGCAGAGAGAGTCAATTATCATATGGTTTCACTTATTTGTGGAGCATAACAAATAGCATGGAGGACAAGGGGAGATGGAGAGGAGAAGGGAGTTGAGGGAAATTGGAAGGGGAGGTGAACCATGAGAGACTATGGACTCTGAAAAACGATCTGAGAATTTTGAAGGGGTGGGGGGTGGGAGGTTGGGGGCACCAGGTGGTGGGTATTGTAGAGGGCACGGATTGCATGGAGCACTGGGTGTGGTGCAAAAAAATAATGAATACTGTTATGCTGAAAAAATAAAAAATTAATTAAAAAAATGCTGAGGGAAGGGAATTAAGACATATTGTAACTATGGCTCTCGGAACACACATGAAATCTTAGATTCTAGTCAAACTATAAAATTTATGCTCAGAGATTATAGAACAAAGGGAAAGTAATGGACAAGAAATATTCAAGAGGCTGTAAAGAAAGGAAAGTCTGATGCATGGTTCTTCCTCTAAGAAATTCATTTTTCCACTTACTCATTTATTCCCATACGTATTTATTATATATGTCAGAGTCTGAGCACTAGAACCTAGTAGTGAATAAGAGAGAACCGATTTCCATTCTTGTGAAACAAAAAATCTATAAAGGAAGCTTAAGTTACACAAATGATTCTAATCCAGTGTGATATGTATTATGATAAGGCAAATACAAGGAGGTTCAGAAAGGAGTGCATGCTTCAAAATATTGATGAGAACATTTAAATCTTACTGGAGGAGAGAATTGATCATCCAAAGTAGCAGATGGTAAGAAATATCTAGACTTTATCTTTGATGTATATTATGTAATATTTTTAATAATGCCAAATTACCTTTCTTAATTACATTTTGATTGGGCTATTATTAAAATGGTCTTTATTCTCTTAATCCACACAGTCTCACAGTGGGAGAGATGGCACAGAGCAACTACAAGATAGCAGAAAGTCTGCTGTGAACATAAAAGTTTGTCACCTGTAGGAAAAAGATATAACTGTATCCACAGAGAATTGTAGAATCTCATGGATGATCTAGAGTAAACTCCTACTGTTTAGCAGGTGAGAATGTGCTGAAGTAGAGTTGTGGTTTTGTCTGAATTTGTTTAAAGGAGAGTGGTGGAAAGCCATGCTTTCTTTAGTGAAGAGGTTTTAAAGACTGTCGTGTAGCTGTGTGTTTGCAAAATACAATAAAATAGAGCGAATTAGAAGAAAACTGAGGTAAAAATACAAAATATAAGTTCAATTTTTCTCTTACTAGGTTTGGTAGACCTAAAATTACAGTTCAGTAAATATGGTCAGAACAAACCTAACGTGGAGAAACAAACAAACAAACAATCACAAACGCTGGCCACTGTCTCCTGCAAATGTACAGTTAGGGAAAACCAAGCCATGCCTGGACTAAGAAATGACCAGCACAATCACGAAATGCTTAGGACACTGTGCGCAAGGCTCTCCCCCAGCATGCTGTGGTGTGTGTGAAGCAGAGGTGCTGTGCCGACGGGGCAGGGGAGGACAACCCCTGGCTTATGAGCCATGCAGAGAGGTGGTCCGCAGAAACCAATCAGAGCCTGCAAACAACGCAGCTTTCCCCCTGTGTTCCTCCTCCTTAATTATCCCCCAATTAAACTGAGCCCAGAATGTTGCCCTGAAGGCACTGAAAGGTATTTAATTTTTAGAATGATTATATTAACCAAACTGTGCTTAAATAGGCCATAAAAATAGACTAAATTTTGACAGTGTCAACAATAGTTTGAAGGTGAAAGTTTGTGATATAGGAAAGGTGAAGCTTCATATGAAGTGACCACTCTGCCTTCTACCTTAAACCTACCATGTTTGAAATTTTACTTTAAGTAAAAATTATCTAGTGAGCTTATTCTTTTTTTTAAGGAATTTTTTTTCTTTTGAAGGAAGCTCCATGACCGACGTGGGGCTTGAACACATGACCCCAACATTAAGTGTCACTCAGTTGCCTGACTGAGCCAGCCAGGCACCCCTAGGGAGCTTGTTAAACATGAAAACTCCTGGGCCCCATTTTCAGAAATTCTGATTCATTATGTCATGGGGTGCCGTGGAGGGTGAAGAAGGCCATTAGCCAACCTACCGGGTGATTCTGGTACAGCTGAGGTGGGTTCTAAGCATTGAGAATTGCTATTCCCAAACATGCTGGCAGAATGAATCATGTAGCTCATTCTGTGTGCAGTTAGTGTGGAAAAGCATAATGAATATGAAATAATAGTTTCTAAATCTTTTGTATATAGTTCGAGCATCTTGTCAGAGAAACACACAGGACACAAATTCTCTCACAAAGTCTTTAGTTCTCAGTCCCTGCACCAGAAATCCAGCAGTTTTGTGGAAGAAAACAACCCCCAGATCACCTTAGATCGTTTTCAGTTATATGTAAGGACATATGGATTTTGTTTTTAAGTCCAGACCTGATTAATTCCTACAATATTGAGTAACTCCAGGAATTAACTAATTGATATTGGTGGTAGCACAAGATCAGCGGAAAATCAATGCCTCACCTTTCTGTCCCCATGCCAAGCAGCTGATCAAATGTTTGTCAACAAAGCAAAAACTAGATCTTTGGAAATATGTGTTGGATATTAGCCATTGAGAATGAGATGTTGACCTTGACCACGGTCCGCACTTTTACTCGTGTGTGTGTGTGTGTGTGTGCGCATAATGTCAGTGACTAATACAGCTCACATAGGTTGAGTGTTTCTTACTCATCAGTCATTCTGATAATCCTCACAACAGCCCTAAAAGGGGGTTTTTATCTCCATTTTGTGAGGGACCTGATGGGTATGGCATTCAAGGACATGAACCTGAGAACAGCCCTCTGGCGGATGTGTACTTTTTCTTACATCCTTCCTTCCATTCCACAAAATGCATCTCAGTGATACCGACTGATTTTGTGGGACTGGAAGTATGCATCTGAACTCTGAGAAACTCTTGGGTCACTGAATTCCCCATAGTAGTTGTTCAAAGTTAAAGCCTGGATAATGCGAACAAGGCAAAGGTGTCATTCCTACTTCCTAATCCTATTCTTGGTTTCCTCCGTATCTGGGTACCTAACATCTCAGTGTTTTCTCCTGGTTTGTAATTCTATTGCAGCTTGCCTGTGTTGGTTAATTTTCTGTGTTAATTTGACTGGATCACAGTGTGCCCAGAGATTTGGCTAAGCATGATTTCTGGGTGTGTCTGTGAGGGTGTTTCTGGATGAAATTAGCATTTGAATCCATAGACTGAGTAAAGCAGATCACCCTCCCTAGTGTGGGTGGGCTACGTCCAATGCCTTGAGGGTCTGAATAGAACAAAAAAATTGGAGAGTGGGAGAATTAACTCTCTGCCTGACTGAGTGAGCCGGAATATTGGTTTTCAGCTGCCTTTGACCTGGGGCCACCAGCCTTCTGGTTCTCAGGCCTTTGGACTTGGACCAAACTACACCACCAGCTCTCCTGGGTCTCCAGCTTGCAGCCAGCACATTGTGGGACTTCTCAGCCTCCGAAATCACGTGAGCAATTCTTATAATAAATCTCTCTCTCTCTCAATGAAACTATCTACGTAGATTATATGTGTGTATGTATAACTATATCAATAGAATATTGGTTTACATTTATATAAAGGTATATATGGGACATATATATCAATAACCTATGTATAATATATATATAATAACCCATGGTTCTGTTTGTCTGAGGAGCGCTAATATGCTTCCCCAATTGCTATTGCCCCTATAACATGTGCCTTTATATATTCTCCTCATTAAAACTTATCTCTTCTGTGCCCCACTCTTTTATCTTTTGCTGTCTCTAAACTGTCAAGCCAATGAGTCAAATACAAGAATCCATATTCAGGGGCAATGTCCCCTTCCTTCAAGGTACATAGTTGAGACAAGCAGTTCCTTGGATCAATGTCCGAACCTGAGAGAGTGTGAGTAGGAACTTCAGACAGCGTGACAAGTTGGTGGGGGCAGTAGCCCCTCACATTATACCTGTGTGCCTCCTTCACTGTCTAGGATTCACAATCCTATGGCTGCTTCATTACTTACAGACACCAGGGGCCCCTGCACCTGAAAGCTTGCTGTTATCCAGATCCATCTATGTGACTTGGGCAGGTCTTTCTTCTGCTGACAAGGGAGCTAACAACTGGCTTTTAATGTAATTTAATTAATTAATTATTTTTTTAAAAGATGGTATTTTTAAGCAATCTCTACTCTCAATGTGGGGCTTGAACTTACAACCCTGAGATTAAGAGTCACACACTCAACCCACTAAGCCAGCCAGGCACCCCAACAACTACTAGCTTTTGGAGAGGGGAAATGAATTAAATAATAGCTGAGCTATATCAGGGAGGCTTGGCCAGTTGCCCCCAGCCCGGTCTCAGTGGAGACATGCTCCTGTGAGGCTTCAGCTGCTCTTCCACCGGAAGAGAGCAATTCCAGGGAAGAATGTTTACTGTCATCCCCATTTTCCCATCAATTTCCTCATCAATGGCTCTGTATGAAATGTTAGAATCTATTTTGGAAGTGGAGATAAAATTACCACCTGACACTACTCTGGGTACCTGAATCAAAGATTACGCTTTATACTGTTTATTCTCCTGGCTCTTAGAAATATAATTGCAGCAAGCTTTTAAATATTGGCTTTTAACTTATCTGCAATAAAAAAAAAAAAAGATTTAGTTAATTAAATCAGTTAAGGGAGAATTGGACCTAATTCCCATTCATCCATTTGGATTATGCAAAGCACAGACTTTTTGGATGGAAACCATCCCTTAAATATTAAATATTATAACAAAATTTGTAGTGAGGCACGCAAGTTTACGGCCCTACTGTGTAATTTAGACTGAGATAGAATGTCTTCACTTCCGTATTACCACACAAAAATAAAAAGGAATTTATCTACCATTGGTGAGGACAGATGAGAAAAAGACTTATGTTTTCATGAGAAGAATTCATAACCAGAGTTTTAGAATGATCTTACTGGACAAGTATGAGCTTCTGAAAAAATAAAGCAGAGCTTTTAAATTTGATATTTCAAAAAAGTGGAAAAGAATGAAGTGTCCTAAACACCCTTTCATCTATTATATTGTCATTTTGTCACATTTTCAAGTCCTTATTAATAAAAAAATTAGTAATAATAAAGGGCCCCTTATGTCCCCTTTATTATTAGAGGTGTCTGATACTGGGAAAGTTGTCTAATCTCTGTATTTCTGTGCATCCATCCTTTCCTCTGTAAAATGGAGACAATACTGTCCAGTACCTTCTGGGGTTGTTGAAAGGCGTGAATGAGTTAACAGTGTAAAGAATGGAGAACGGAGCTGAGCTTCATGAGTGCCCTCCTGTACCATTGTTCTTACCCATCCTCTTCCATCCCATTCCCCTGAGCTTCATGAGTGTCCTCCTGTACCATTGTTCTTACCCATCCTCTTCCATCCCATTCCCCTGGCATAAGCAGATACTTTCTACATCCTTCTAATCAGTGCTTGTCTGCTTTTAATACACGATGGTTGCATTTTTAGAAATTTCCTTAACTATCTATCTTACACATTTGCCATACTGTGTCTGCCATCCGTCTGCGACCTGCTTATTTCTCAGTGCTAGGGTTTTGAGGGCTCTTCCTCTTGGGAGTTACAGATCAGGTTTATCCATTTTAATTGCACTGTAACACTTGGCTAGCTGAATATGCAGTGACTCAGTCCTCCATTTTTGCTGTGATGGGCATTTAGTTTATGTCTAGATTTTTGTAACTATTAAAAATGCTGCTGTGAGCATTTATGGATGTGCCACCCTACATATATTAGGGGATGTTTCTGCTATATGGGGCTTCCCAGCCCTTTTCACTTGGGTCCCTCTGCCAGATGTCACTGTGCCTCTAAATGAAGGCTACCCTGAGAGCTGAAGAGGTCAGTCTCTTGTGGCACAACCGTAACCCATTTACCCATTTAGTGCAGACCTGTTGGGAAACTCTGCCCAGAATACTGGACTTCAAATTAAGGGATGGGCACTGTGCCATTACCAACACCACCCCCCCCAACCCCTGTCCCGGCTTCATATGCACATAGGCACACGCGCACACACACACTGGAATTTCCCCAGTATGATGGCTGTTAGCATAATGGATTTCCACATTCTAAACTTGACATGCCTGAGGACCACCTGTATTGTCCATCTCCTCATTCACTAACACTTCTTTCCATTGTCCGAAAGAAAGGTCTTTTACCCATCTAGGATCTTAATATAGTGCTGTGCCCCAAAGGGACAATTCGAAATATTTTGGGACCCACATAGTCTGCTTTAATTAAGGGCCTATAAGTCTGCAGTAGAGCCTCATGTCTTTCCTTGCACATATTTCTGTTAAAGGCAAAAACTTGGGTGGAATTTAAAATTCAGGTAAAAGACAGGATGCCTAGTTAAATTTGAATTTCAGATAAACAGCAGGTAGTTTCGTATTATTTTGGTACAAGTATATTCTCAAATAATATGTGTCAGTAGTGCCATGGGAACATTTATATTAAAAAATTGCTGAAATTCAAATTTAATCGAGCATCCTGTGTGTGTGTGTGTGTGTCTGTGTGTGTGTGACAGAGAGACAGACAGACAGAGTGAGATAGAGTAGAAAAAACTCATGTTTCAAGTAAGCTAGTGTTTTATATCTTTTCGAACATTTAATCAGATTTGTAGAAGAAATATTTCCATTACCTTTACAAAAAGATTATCAGACATTATAAATCCATATACACTCTCCATTTGGACTTAAATTTCCTGCTCATTATCACCAATTAACCAATTCTCAGCTCATTTGTTCATTTTTATCATGTACTTACTAGATTTATGTAACTTTGGTATATTTAGTGGAATTTATTATAAAAAATGCAATTAATCATTAATATACTATTGGTAAGCTTCATACTGCTAGTGACCCCATTCCTTTTATTTTGTTGTTAATTTCATGAGTCCTGTTTCATTTTAGCAATAAGCAATATTCATAATTGGATACATGAACTAAATAAAAAAAAATTGTCCATTCATTCCATCATAAACATTTCCAATCAAAATTTACACTTTTACATTTAATACTTATCAATATGTGCAATACATTTTGGTTTTGGCCAATAGTAATTTAGTAGTAATTCATGTAATAGTGCTGTGCCCCAGCACTATTGTGTAATAGTAATTATGTAATAGTAATTAGACATAATAAGAATTAGAAATGTGAATTACTACTTAAAATAGTTATTTATTGATAACTTTTGAAATCAAGAAAAACATTTTTTTTGAGGAAAAAAATTCTTTTTTTTTTATTTTATTAATTTTATTTTTTTTTAAACATATATTTTTATCCCCAGGGGTACAGGTCTGTGAATCGCCAGGTTTACACATTTTACAGCACTCACCATAGCACATACCCTCCCCAATGATCATAACCCCGCCCCCCCTCCCCCCATCAACCCTCAGTTTGTTTTGTGTGAGGAAAAAAATTCTTAACTATCAGAGTCTTAAAGGCACATTTTTAAATTTTTTGCAGTTTATCATTATACACACATATCTGTAACAGGTGATAAGTTGATCAAAATAAGATGTTCAAACATAAGAATACATTATGTTAAGATAAACTTCAGTGAGATGTGGAATGGAAATACAAGTTTTTAAAAAAAAGATAAATTTTCCAAATGTTAAACAAGAGCTGTTTGTGTAATTTTAAAATAGTATTTGTTATCTGATACCACTTTTGAATAGATTTAAATGAATGACATCACTGTTTTATTTTTTAAATGTCAGTATTTCTAACAATTGCAAACTTACATCTTCTGCAACTATTCACGTTTGTGATTTAAAGTTTTACATGTCCAAAATTTGCAAGTGGCTGTATAGTTTTTCAGAATTACCTTATGGAGTACATGTGCAAAAAATGTAAAAGCCCAACAGCTCCATAGCTCGCCTGATAGCTGTGTAGGAGGCAGTGTATATCCTTAACGAGATTTTGCCAAATTCTGAGTCTTTGCCCCATTTTACACTCCCACTAACAGTATATGAGAGTTCTTACAGTTTCACATTTTCTCAAACACTTGGCATTCACAAACACTCAACTTTTAAGGTTTTGCCAGTCTGAAGAGTGTAAAATGCTATCACTTTGTGGTTTTAGGTTTGTGCTTTCCTGATTATTGGTGGGGTTGAACTTCTTTATCATGTGTGGTTTGGCCACCAGTCATTTCCTCTTCTGTGGGCTGCCTTCCTCATATCTTTGACTATTTTCTAACTGTTAATGTATATGTCTGTAACATGGGGAACTTGTTTTTTACATGTTGATTTTTGCCGCTTATTTTGGGGCAAACACCTTTATACTACTCTACCTACTAAGTATGACATAAAATGTGTGCCTCAAACATTGCATATGCAGGCAACTGGAATTTCTGGGAATATTTGTCCAGGGCTGCCATTGCAGGTAGGTGGGATTTTCTAGACTTGAATGATTTTGGGTGGGTGGGGGGATGATATAAAGATGAATATAGTTTCTTATTTTCCACAACAATGTTTATTAATCCATTACCAAATCAAAGTAGAAAACCCTCAGAATGGGATTATTTTTCAGACAATTCTCATTTTAAATGCATTTTAAAAAAAAATTTTTTTTTAAAGATTTTATTTATTTGACAGACAGAGATCACAGGTAGGCAGAGAGGCAGGTAGAGAGAGAGGAGGAAGCAGGCTCCCTGCTGAGCAGAGAGCCCGATGCGGGGCTCGATCCCAGGACCCTGAGATCATGACCTGAGCCAAAGGCGGAGGCTTTAACCCACTGAGCCACCCAGGCGTCCCAATGCATTTTATTTTTAACTCTGAAATATTCAAGAATTATGTTGATAAACTGCTTGTTCGAGGGAGGTGGGCACCTTTGGCAAAATGCCATCACAGCTGATCTTTAGGGCACACTACAGATAATCAGGTGAGAGAAAGTTCTAGAACAACTACCACAGTCCTGGAAACTGATATCTTTGCATGAGGAACAGTTCTTAGAATCTGGGAAATGGAGGGGAGTTTGAGAGAGGAGAGAGTTGCAAGAGATTTTCCGGTATAAACAGTACACGGGGTACAAAGCAGTGACTCTTTGTGATCCTTTTTAATCGCTTTTATTTCTGGTAATATATTGGTTTTTTTTCCTTCTTGACAAATTTCAATAATTACAATAATTGGGAAAAATAGGATTCTATTTGTTGAAATTCACCTGGCAGACATCTTTGAAATGATGTTTTTGTTCAAAAAAAGTTTAATTGAATTTTTCCACAACCAGTTAGAGTCAGCATACTCCTTTTTGATAACTTTCAGAAGACTCTGTAATTGATCAGAGGAAAGCGAAACGATAACCCTTCACCCATTCCTACTTGAAAAGAATATGCCTGGTTTTCAATGCAGTGTGTCGTACGGTGTCTGGTAGAATTGAAACCGTGAAAATTGTTAGTCAGATTCTAATGATTTAGGGAAGTTCTGGCTTGCTTCCCACCACTGACATGCAGGAATGTGCTGGGGTTCTGACCACTGACATGCAAGAAGGTACTAAGATTCTCATTGCTGACATGCAGGCATGTACTAAGATTGGCCTCATGCACCCAGTGTTCAAGAAATAGGTTCACCTAAATAGGGTTAAAACTGTATGAAACCCAGGAGTCCCCAGTCTTCACAGATTCTCTCCTTGGACACCCTGAGTCACATGGGGCAGCAGGGAATCCTGTCTTCATTATCTTTCCCTCCCCAGGTATCTGAGAAATTTGCAAGTGGCTGCTTAGTTTTTCAAAATGACTTTATGGGGGTACATGTGCAAAAAACCTGTAGATGGCCAACAGCTCTACAGCGTGCCCAAAGTGAGAAGCCATCCACGTCTCTCTTTACCCCATGTCGATTGTTCCTCATCACTTCAGTCAACTGTCCACCGGTTTTAGGTCGCTTCTTGACTCTTTGTGGCATCTTCTCCTTCTTGCTCCTCTTCTATTTCTGCTACATGGCAAAGGTAGGTTTGGATCTTGGCTTATGTCAGAGATGAGATCAGGCTGTCACACCGAGCAAACATTGCATGTGTGTCTGTAAACAAGGGAATTACAAGATAGAAAATATGACAGTGGATCACTGCCCCACAGTCCACTGGCCATGCCTGTCTACCACTGGGAATTTTCCCGAACTCCCAGCTCCACCAGCCTCTCCCCACAGTGGGAAGGCCTTGGACAGGCCTTCCTGCTGGCATGTAATGTGAAGGAAAATCAGTCAGTTCTGAAGCTGTACCTATTACCTCATCTATTCTAATATGCCCCTGGTTACAAGATGTGGATTATTTGGCGGGCCTCTCGCCCGGTTGGGGATTTTTTCCACAGGCGCTGATTACAAAGGTGTGGGGGAACCACAAAGGCAAGTTCAGAAACCCAGGGCAAACATCAGAGAAGCTGTCACCACCTCAATAAAAGAATGAGAAGTGGGAGATGTTACAGAAACCCGTAAAGAGAGAGAATGGTAGAGCAGGCTGCCTGAGTCAGGTACGGGCCAGGGAAACACCAAGGCAGTGTGTGTTCTGCCCTCCCTCTCCTCCTCCTTCCCATCCCCCACCGGGCCTACCCATGGGTCCTGCTGGAGCTGAAGCAGAGGGCACAGGAGCATGTCTGCATGGTGTCAAGATCACAAGAAATGTGGAAGGAGGACCTGGACGGACAAATAAGAGACTTTTAAGAAGTCAGTACAAAAGACCTTTAGGAAGCCGGTTAAACTATGAGACACTGCTCCCTAACCACCTAGATTTTTAGTTTATACTTACTTAAAGAACACTGCTAGACATATAAAGAAAGGGATTTATTTTTATCACGTTGTACATTTATGAATTTAAAATAACTTTACAGGGGCGCCTGGGTGGCTCAGTCATTAAGCATTTGCCTTCAGCTCAGGTCATGATCCTGGGATCCTGGGATCGAACCCAACTTTGGGCTCCCTGCTCAGTGGGAAGCCTGCTTCTCCTACTCTCCCTGCTTGTATTCCCTCTCTCACTTTCTTTCAAAAAAATCAAATCTTTTTTTTTTTTTTTAAGATTTTTATTTATTTGACAGACAGGTCACAAGTAGGCAGAGAGGCAGGCAGAGAGAGGAGGAGGAGGCAGGCTCCCTGCTGAGCAGAGAGCCCGATGTGAGGCTCAATCCCAGGACCCTGGGATCATGACCTGAGCCGAAGGCAGAGGCTTTAACCACTGAGCAACCCAGGCGCCCCATCAAAAAAATAAAATCTTTTTAAAAAGTTAAATAAATAAAATAACTTTACATGTCAATGTCATATAATAGTGTAATCATTCTGAAAATATTTCGTGCCAGCTATTTTTTTTTCCAGTGGCCACAATAATAGTTCTTGTCCCATCTGTGCTTCTAGAACCTTACTAATTCCACATGAAGAAGGAAAGCCTATTTCCTCCAGCTTGTATCTGGGAGAGTTTGTGACTTGCTTGTAACGCATAGAAAGCATCAGCTCCGGCATGATTTCTGAAGCTAGGTCTGAGAAGATGATGCAGGTGCCCCTTGGCTTGCTAGAATGTTTGCTCTGGAACCCAGGCCCTCCATGTTAACAGTCTCAGTGGTCTGTGGCTACCATGCTGAGAGGAAGCCCAAACCCCTCCAACTCCTGAGGAATCCTGTGGAAAAGCCCACTGCATGAAGGGAGAAAGAAGCTTTGCCCGTTTCCAGCTGCTCCTGCTTCCCCCACCTCTGCTGTGTCCATTCCAGCTTCTAAGGGGCTGCAATCGCATGCAGTATTTCTTAACCAAAACTACCCAGCCAAGCCCTTCCTGAATTCCTGGCCCATAGAAACTGTGAGAAATAACAAAGGGATTGTTGTTGTTTTAAGCCACCCAGTTTTGAGGTGATTAAGTGATACGACAGCAATGAACCAAAGCAATTTTAAATGTCAATTACACTCAACGGATGTAGAACCAATAATGTGTCTAATTAACAGAAGTCATGGCAATATGAATAACCATGGCCAAGTTTGCATGTGCACAGGCAATGACAACGATGTCATGTTGGTCCCCTGGCCAACAGCAGTTGTGAAATGCCATCTATTTTAAGATGCATGGCAGTGGAAAAAGCCTATGCTACTTAGCATTGAAAAAATGTGGTAAAATTGGTGCAACAGAGGGACAAAGACAGTGAAAAGAGGCAACTGGTAGGTAAGGTGAATTATTTTGAAAAAACTTAATATTTTGTCATTAAGATGATACATGCTCATTAACAAAAAATAACAAAACAAAGCGTAGGAACAAGTGCAAAAAATCTACTAAGGCAGTAAAATCACCCAAATCTCACCATCCAGAGATAAACTCCTAGATTTCTAAATGTACATGAACACACATATAGAAATGTGGGCATATGCATGCTTTATAAATAAATTCATCCTACACGACAGCCTGTTTTTGTCTCACTTGAAAACATGTTGATTTCATGTTTCTACCTCAATAGATAAGACACTACCTTATTTCTTAATGATAGAATATCTTATTCACTTAACCAATCATTTAATGATGGAGATTTTGTTTTGCTTCATCTGTTTGATTTTGCCTATACGATGATGCAGCCAGGTACATCTATGCACATATGTTTTCCCTCTCGTGTAACTATCTCTTTGTGGGGAATTTCTAAATACAAGATTTTTAGATTGAATGGGTTGCCCAGTTATAATTGTGGTTGATAAAAATGCCTCCCAAAAAGGTTGTATCCATTCATACTCCTATCAACAGCTTTTGAAAATGTCCTTATTCTGTCTCCTTTGCCAAAGGAGCAGTGCAGAGCATATTACCCCAAAGTGTGCTGTTTTAATATGTTGATTATTTTGAACTAAAGGCACTTGAAAAATGGCAGTTGCAAGATGGGCACTCTGACCCTCCTTTTCATTCCTGAAGATAGGAGATAAACCTCCCATGTGAAAGGTGTCCTCCCTATACCAGGAGGAAGGAAAACATTCTTATCACCAGTGCCAGGGAACTGAGGTTGAAAGAAATCTGTTCAAGCAGACCTTGTTAAAATACATCTTATCTTCCCTTAGGCTCCCCATATACTTACTTCTCTGCAATTGCCTCTCTTTGTTCAACCTACTGTAAAGCCTGTAGGTTTTACCAATTCTTTGGGTCTCATTCCTTAGGAAGGCTCCTATGTCATGTAAAACTTAAAATAAATGTGTGTGTTTTTCTCCTGTTAGTATGTCTTATGTCAGTTTAATTCTCAGGCCCAGCTGGAAAACCCTAAGAGGGCAGAGGTAAAAATTTACCTCCCCTACAAAAATGTTTGGGTTGTCATTCATCTGATGCCAATATTATGGTTTTAAAAGATTCTTTTAAAAAGTTGTAGGATATGAAATCAAGATACAAAAATCCATTGTGTTTCTATATTAATAAAAAACTATCAGAAAGAGAAATTAAGAAAACAATCCCCTTTATAGTTGTATCAGAAAGAACAAGTAAGTGAAAGACCTATACACTGAAAATTGTAAAAGATTAATGAAAGAAACTGAAGAAGACACAAATAAATGAAAATATACTCTGTGCTCATGGATTGGAATAATTAATATTGTTAAAATGTACATATTATCCAAAATAATCTTCAGATTTAATGCAACCCCTATCAAAATTCTAATGTCATTTTTCACAGAGCAAGAACAAACAATCCTAAAATTTGGATGGAACCACAAAAGACCTCAAATAGCAAAAGCAATCTTGAGAAAGAAGAATAGAGCTGAAGACAGTGCTTTCTTAAATTTCAAGC
Source organism: Lutra lutra (assembly GCF_902655055.1). Lineage (NCBI taxonomy): Eukaryota > Metazoa > Chordata > Mammalia > Carnivora > Mustelidae > Lutra > Lutra lutra. Next base: position 52,670,403 of record NC_062291.1, on the reverse strand, counting down.
TATATTCCAAAGCTATAATAATCAAACAATATGGTTTTGGTATAAAAAAACACAAGATCCATTCGACACAATAGAGTATCCAGAAATAGACCATGCCAATGTGGTCAATTAATTTATGACAAAGGAGCGAAGAATATACAGTGGGGGAAAGGACAGTGTCTTCAGTAAATGGTGTTGGGAAAACTGGACAGTCACATACACAAAAAGAAAGAAACCGGACCACTATCTTAACACCATACACAAATATAAACTCAAAATGGTAAAGACTTGAACATAAGGCCTATAAAACTCCTAGAGAAAATACAAGCAATAAGTTCCTTGACATAGGTCTTGAAGATGATGACTTTGGATTTGACACCAAAAGTAAAAGCAACTAAAGCTAATAGACAAATAGGACAACATCAAATTAAAAAGCTTTTGCATGCAAAGGAAGCCATCAACAAAAGGAAAAGGCAAACTACTGAGTAGAGGAAAATATTTTTAAAATCATGTGTCTGGTAAGGGGTTAATATCCAAAATATAGAAAGAACTCCTGCAACTCAAAAGCAAGAAAATATGGTTAAAAAATTGGCAGAGGATCTGAAGACTTTTTTCCACAGAGGACATATAGGTATATGAACAAAGATATGTGAAAAAATGCTGATCACTAATCATCAGGGAAATGTACCTGTTCAAACAGTTACTGTCAAAGAGGTAAGAAACAACACATATTGGCAAGGATGTGGAGAAAGGGAAACCCTTGTGCACTGTAAGTGAGAACATAAATTGATATGATTATTATGGAACACAGTATTGGAGGTTCCTTAAGAAATTAAAAATAGAACTATCATCTGATCCAGCAACCACACTTCTGGGTATTTATCTGCAAGAAACAAAAACACTTAAAAAGATATATGCACTCCCATGTTTATTGCAACATTATTTATAATAGACAAGATATAGAAACAACCGAAATGTCCGTCGACAGATGACTGAATAAAGATAATGTGGACTACATATACAATGGAATATTATTCTGTCATAAAAAAAAGGAATGAGGGGCTCCTGGGTGGCTCAGTGGGTTAAAGCCTCTGCCTTCGGCTCAGGTCATGATCTCAGGGTTCTGGGATTGAGACCCACATCAAGACCCGCATTGGGCTCTCTGCTCGGCGTGGAGCCTTCTTCCCCCTCTCTCTGTCTTCCTGCTCTCTGCCTACTTATGATCTCTGTCTGTCAAGTAAATAAATAAAATCTTTTTAAAAAAGGGGGGGGCAATGAGATCTTGCCATTTGCAACAACGCGGATGGACCTTGAGGGCATTATACTAAATGAATTAAGTCAGAGAGAAAAAGACAAATACTATATAATATCACTTATATATAGAATCTAAATACAAAAGCAAACAACTTAAAAACAGATAAGCTCACAGATGTAGAGAACAGCTTGGTGGTTTCCAGAGGTAGAGGTTGGGATATGAGTAAAATGGGTGAAGGCGGTCAAAAAGTACAAACTTCCATTTATAAATAAATAAGTCATGGGGATGTAATGTACAACATGGTAACTATGATTAATAATACTGTTCTGCATATTTGAAAGTTGCTAAGAGAGTGAATCTTAAAAGCTCTCATCATAAGAAAAAAGAATTCTATAACTACATATGGTGTTGGATGTTAACTAGGCTTATTGTATTGATTATTTCACAATATATACAAATATCAAATCACCAAGTCGTATATCTGAAACTAATATAATGTTGTATGTCAGTTATGCCTCAACAACAACAACAAAAAAATGGGAGGCGAGGGCAAGTTTACCATAAAAATAGTTTCATTTGCATTTCAGAAAATAAACTATATGTATCATTTTTTGGTCCATTGTAATTTATTTTATTTATAAATTGGCTATAGTCTTTGACCATTAAAAAAAAAATAATTGATTTGTAAGAGCTCCTCATAGGGTGGTAGTAATTCTTTGTCCAACATGTGTGTTACTAAATGGTTTTTCCTAAGTCTCTTAAATTTATATAATTGTTGTATTTTGTTCTTGTTTTCGCTGCCAGGAAATATTTAACTTCTATGTAAATTTCTATGGTTTCTGGCTTTGGTGTCAAGTTAAGAAAGAAGCATTCCACTCTATTATTCTTGGGAGTGTTTTCTCATACATTTTTTTCTTTTTTCCATTTATTAACATGCTTTATCTAACTGGAATTTAATTTATGAAATGGACTTTTCCCTAAGCTGGCTAGCTGGTTGTCTCAAATTACTTAGTGAACAATTCCTTCCCCTGTGATTTGAAATGGCACATTTATTCTCTAAATTCTCATGATACTTGAGCATTTCTGGGATTTTTGACTCTGCTCCTTGGCAGTCTGTCTGTCTTTCCTGTGCCAGTACCATGCATGTTGTTCTTGTGGTTGTCCTTACTATTATTGCTGGATACAATAGGGATGAATATATATTTTTTATTTTTTTTTATTTGAATTTTTGTTGTTAGTTGCTATGGTAAATGTGGCAATTTTCTCACTAGTTATGGTTGATATGTGAAAAGAGCAATTGCATTTTTGTATCTTTATTTTGAAATTAGCTATCTTACTGATTCTCTTAACAGTTCTAAAAGTTTTGCAGTTTGTTTTCCTGGAGTTCACAAGTAGAAAATTATATTAGCTGGAAATACTAATAATTTTGCATTCTCCCTTCAAACATGTATGCCTCATTTCATTTTCTTGATTAATTGCATTTTCTTCAATGTTCAGAATGATACTGAACAATCACACTGGTCTGAGATATCTGATTTCTGGCTTTAAATACTTTATTATTTAAAGTATTTAAATACTTTAAATACTTCCATTATTTATCCACTAAGCATAATGCCAGCTTTACAGTTACAGTGTAGATTATTTTTTAATATTCATGCAATAGCCATTCAATCCTACGTTACAGTTGTTTTTTTTTAATCTCAAATACATTTGGAATCAAACAAATGTTTTTGGCAGCTAAGAGAGTATGGTATATTAATTTATTTACTAGTATCAAATTATCCTTACAGTCTAGAATGAATTACACTTACTCATGATCTCTTATGCTTTCAGTATTCTATTCAGTTAAGTGTTCTAATATTTTATTAAGGATTTTCTTGGTCAACATAAGTTAGTTGCTTTCTTTTTGTTAAGGTTTGGCAATAGTATCATGTTGCTTTTAACATATATTTGGAATGTATCCTTTTCCTTTAAACTGTTCCAGAGCTCAGTAGAGAAGTTTATCCTATTTGGCTCTTAAAGATTGGGCACCTGGGTGGCTCAGTCAATTAAGTGTCTGCCTTTGGCTCAGATCATGATCCCAGATTCTTGGGATTGAGTCCCACATCAGACTCCCTGCAGGGAGTCTGCTTTGCTTCTCCCTCTCCCTCTGCCTCTTCCACCTCTCCCCACTACTCCTGCTTTCTTGCTCACTCTCTGAAAGAAAGAAAGAAAAAAAGAAAGAAAGAAAGAAAGAGAAAGAAAGAAAGAAAGAAACTCTTTAAAAAAAAAAAGGATTTGCTCACATGATTATACTGGGTCTTTTTGATAGGTGGCTTAAAAAAAAAAAGGTTTTGTTTTTTCTTCTGACTTTGCTTTCAAGGTAAGAAACACTATCCAATTTAAATTTTATTTAAAGTGTTTGATCACATCTTTGTATTGCCTGTTATAAATGTCTATCTTTAGCTAATTTTGTGCTTGTTCTTTAAGTAGCTATTATATCATGTTTTGGGTTAAATACTAATTAAATATTTTATGCTAATATTTTGATAAAGGATGTATTTTTCAAGCAGCACAATAACTCTAACAACAAAATACAGGGCTGAGTTGGCCATAATGGAGTTAAATTTTAACTGGTGACAGTTATTCTCATTTCAAAGTTGAATATTATTATATAAGAATTGCCCTCTGTATGCAAGTCTCAAAAAAACCTTTCCTCTTTACAGATTTTTTTTTAAGCTTTTTCCCTTGGGGCACCTGGGTGGCTCAGTTGGTTAAGTGTCTGCCTTTGTCTCAGGTCATGATTCCAGGTCCTGGGATCAAACCCTGTATTAGGCTCCCTGCTCCCCTGCTCAGGAATCCTGCTTCTCCCTCTCCCTCTGCCTGCCACTCTCCCAGCTTGTTCTCTCTCTCTCTCTCCCTGTCAGATAAATATATAAATCTTAAAAAAAAAACTTGTCCCTATTTCTCTTTTGGGGATACATGGTTATCTGATTTCACAATTCTTATTCCTGTTCCTAAGCCAAGAAGAGAAGCCCATGTTCTCTGAAAGAATTTGTCGTCATGCAACAGCAAGACCTCACAGGCAACCTGACTGGCTTCTGGGTGAAGAACCGCTAGTGCCCTGTTGCTTCATGAATGCTAAGAGACATCACAGGTTAGAGGAAAAGAGATAAGAATAAGAGAATAATAAGCTGCAGAAGTCTGCACTACTGATCTGGCCACAATTTCCCCACCTTCCTCTTGCAACCCAGGACAGCTTCCAGGAAAGCTTGTACTGGATCTAGACTTTCTGTAAGGAATTGCTCACTCATGATGAGATTCAGCAATCCAACCTTAATGTCAGACTATGTGGTAAGTGCTTTCTTGTGCTGTGCTATTACTCGTAATGATGAAAACACAATTTTCTAAAGCTGAAATGGAATGCTGATGATATGAAAAGATTTTGCATTGATATTTAAATGACTGAAATATATAATTAGTATTAAAACGCTTTTAAAAATAGAGTTGATCTAGGCATTTGGCTTGGGAAAATGATCAGAAATAAGGTAAAGATTTGTGTACAAATCAATTTATCTCAACATTATTTCTGTAACCTTTATAGAGCCACCATCCAAAAGTGGTTATATGAGCAAAGAAACACAGATTAATCATAATAACAACCAGACACAATTTCAAAATAATTCAGATTCTGTATTCATTGGGTCCTTTGATTATAAGCACCAAAAAAATAACTGTGGCTAATTTAGGCAAAAAGGGTATTTGTTGGAAGGATGTGGATAAACCGTGGATATGAAGGAAAAGTTGGATATCTAGTAAAAGATGGGTCAAAGGAACAAATGAATGATCCCCACAGGGCACCAGCTCAGGATGCACTAGTCCCACATGCTTCCCATCCTTTTGTCACTTTACTCAAGATTCAAATACCTAGATAGAAGATTCTGAACAGCCTTATTTGTCCATTGTTTGATCGGGACAACACCGCCACCTCAAGTAACAGTTTTGTTTGTTTGTTTTGTTTTGTTTTGTTATGGTTTTACCACAAATCCATAAAATAGGAGGGGATGGCATAGACCACATTCACGATTTCCCTTGCAGCTGAGTGGGGACTAAGTAACTGAATTCTCAGCAATGGAATGGGGTGAAAGTGATGGATGCCATCTCCGCTCTGGCCCCTTAAAGCTCCTGCAGGACTGGTGTTCTCTCTGTTTGCTCTCCACCCCGCAGGATGTGGAAGGACAAGTGTAGGACTCAGAGGCCCTGGGGGATGTCAAATCCCTCACATGGAAGTTGCTGAGTTCCTACATCATCACATGAAGGCCACCCACTGAATACCCACTGGACGGTGACACGAGCAAGAAATAAACTTTAATGAAATCTGAGGGGTTGTTTGTTTCAGAAGTTAGGGGGCCCTAATTGTCAAAGATTAATGTTGGGCAGGCAAACAGAACAAAACAAAACAAAAAACTGATTCCACTTCCGTTTTCATGCTTGGCATTTTTAAAAGCACAGTGAGGAGGTTAAGAGAGACCACTGCAATAGCCCTCCTCTCCCGTCCCTTTATCTCACATAGCTACTCCTGCATCTTATCCTCAAATTCTTGGAAGAATCCTCCTCTGGTCCTAGCCCACACAACCTCTTATTCTTCAACCTCAACTTCACTTCTTTCCTTCCAGACCGGCCTCACAAAATCTCAAAGAATCATTAAGCGAAACAGGACTCTCCTCTGAGGGTGGGAGAGAGAAAGAAACTAAACAGCTTTCGGCAAAAGGGAAAATAGTGGGGAAATTCATACAACGTGGAGGGTTTGGGGTAGGAAAGGAATAAAGGAAACAAGATGGGATCGGGAGGGAGACAAACCATAAGAGACTCCTTATCTCACAAAACAAACAGGGTTGTGGGAGAGGGGGTGGAGGGGTGGTTGGGTTATGGACACTGGGGAAGGCATGTGCTATGATGAGTGCTGAGAAGTGTGTAAACCTGGCAATTCACAGACCTGTACCCCTAGGGCTAATGAAACATTATATGTTAATTAAAAATTAAACAAATATATAAAAAATATTGTAACATTTATGACAGTGAAAACTTGGAAGCTGCCTAAATGTTAAAAAATTAGAAAGTGGTTAAATAAATTATGGCATACTTGGTACTGGCTGTATGAATAAGATAGAGTCCCTGTGCTCATAGAGCTTATATTTTCCAACCATCAACAACAAACATGTTTCGAAAATATAGTTAACAAAATGAAAAGAAAACTAATGGTGCAATATCTAGTGAAAAACTCCAGGTAAGGAGCTGCGTATACAGTAATAAAATCATAATTTAAAAAATGATATATGTAAGTTCTTATATATATGTGTATATGTACATATATGTGTAAGTGTGCATATCAAACTGTTAAAAGTGATTATCTCTGGATATTGACATTACAGGTGATTCTTTTATTTATTTAAATTCTTTTATTTATTCTTTTATTTTGTTTATTATAAATATATTTATTATAAATAAAATAATATTTTATTTATTTATTATTTCCTTTTTTATACTTATCTATATTTTCAAAGCGTTAAAGATAAGTAAATTTTTAATAGTGGGTTTACAAATTATTATTATTCTTTCCCTGTAATTTCCTACATTTTTAAAATGTTAATAGAGTGTATAATTGGAAAAAAGCAGCACTTTACAGTATTTGATATCACCATGTACTGAGAGATGCAGAAGTGGCCTCCTGATTTAGTAGACTTTTGCCTCCAATAGCTCCATAGACCTCTGTGCGTGTGTGTAATCTATTATGTGTTATATATATAATCTAATCAGAGTTTTATAACAGAGTGGAGTATTCCCAAAGCGTAAACAACTTGCATATGTTTACTTTGCCTATGCCACCATGGACTAATGAAATTGAGCTTACTTCCCCTTCAAAATACAAGTTTCATCAGATGGCTTTTAAGCAAGCAAATTCATATCCTTAAAATATGGAGATGAAAATATTAATAGCACTGGGCAATTCTGTTCAAATTTATTTAGAAATTTTGCTATGCTTTCCTCTTGCCAACATAGAAATCTATAGAGATATTAAAATGCAATTTACATTGTACTTAAAGAAAATGACTTTTGCTTAATACAATACAGAGCCATTGAATGCTAACCCCACGACATGTGTGTCTCCTTGAACTACCAAATACCATTGAGAGGAGTGAGTGAATTATCGTAGGTGATTTTAATTTAGATTACTAAAACATTTCCATAGACATAGAAGTCTGAGTTGATTAAACTTTAAACTTATCTGATTATAGCACTTATTATATTATGGTTGAAGTTACAGGAAAGTACTTCAATTGATTGGATAATTATGAATAAATAGGGAAGGATATGACTTAGAAAATTTGTTTCAATTATTTAAGTGATTGCTATATGAAGGAAATTAAGAAACTGAAATTGTCTTAACACTGTATCAAATTGCCAGGCAGAAGCTCTGACCAGGAATAACTTCATCGTGTCTATAATGCCATCTGTTTATACATAGGTCTTAATTATGTTCTTAGTTTACAGTTTACTTAGTTTAAGAGATAAAAAGATAAGAATAAAAATATGAAAATTCAACCAATAGAAGCATTTCACCAATTGGCTATTCATCTCTAGCTCATTTCCTCAGCGGTTTTTGAGAAGTCTCCCTACAAAAGTGTCGTTAGATGTGCTAAACAGATCTCAGAGAAGGAACCATAAAAGATATTTTTACTGGTTCATTTGGTCTCAGACTTCTAACTCCCATTGACAGAGGGGATCTTGTCTTATGATTTAAATACTCATAAGATGTTATCCTAACGAACATTTCCTTTTGCTGAAGAAGGTTGTGGCTATTAGTGGTTGGATAAATTCCCCGCCACGTACCTAGGAGATGGTGGAAAGGCAAATCAAAGGCTGCTTTTTAGATTCTAAAGCCCACCTGTCCTCCCAATTCCCAGGATGTGTGCTGCTATGTCCCATTGCATCAGACCTTGATCAACTCGGAAGAGTTTTTTCAGGTTCATCAAATCTCTCTTGTCACATGCTACAGATGACAACATCACTCATTAGAGTCATATATTCATTACAATTGATGAACCAAAATTGATGAATTATTATTAATTGAAGTCCATAGTTTAAATGAGGGCTCATTCTGTGTTATATATCCCATGGGTTTGCCAAATGTGTAAGGACATGTAACCACCCTTTTAGTATCAGACAGAGTAGTTTCAATGCTCTAAAAATTCTCTATGCTCTACCTATTCATCCTTCCCTACCCCAGACCCCTGGAAACCACTGATGATTTTGCTGTCTCTATAGTTTTGCCTTTGCAAGAATGTGGTATAGTTGGAATCATGCAGTATACAGACTTATGAGACTGGCTTTTTTCACTTAGCAGCATGCATTTAAGGTTTCTTCATGTCTTTTCATGGCTTGATAGCTCATTTATTTTTAGCACTGAATAATATTCCGTTTTCTGAACGTACTACAGTTTATCCATTTGTGTACTGAAGGACATTTTGGTTGCTCCCAGGTTCTGGCAAATTAGGAATAAAGCTGCTATAAACATTCATGTGCAAGTTTTTGTGTGAACAAAACCACACGAAAGTTTCCATTCCCTTGGGTAAATACCAAGGAGTGCAATTGCTGAATCACATATAGAGATATTTTTAGTTTTGTTAGAGACAGACAAATTGTCTTCCAAAGTAGCTGTACCATTTTACATTCCCACTAGCAATGAATGGGAGCCCTTGTTGTCCTACATACTTGTCAGCATTTGGTGTCGTCAGTGTCTGGATTTCAGCCATTCTAATAGGTGCGTAGTGGTATCTCATTGTTTTAATTTACATTTCCCTGATGATCTATGATATAGAGTATCTTTTTATATGCTTGTTTGTCATTTGTGTGTCTTCTTTGACAAGGTGTCTATTAAGGTCTTTGTCCCATTTTTTTAAATTGGGTCGTTTGTTTATTTATTTAATTATTTTTTGGTGTGGATTGTTTGTTTTCTTATTAGGCACAATCTAATTTAATGTAGTTTTCAATCTTTATAAATAAAGTCTTTTACCTTGTTTCTTGCATAAACTCTTTCTTGCCTTCTCAAATAAATTACCAGGTTTGTTTTGCTAATATATTAAGATTTCTTGCATTTACCTTCTTGAGTGAGATTTGTTTTATAACTTCCTTTTGTTGCAATGTATTTAGCAAACTTTATAGTGAAGTTATTATGACTTCATAAATTGTGTTGGATACTGTGTGTACAGTTGAAGTCTTTGTACATTCTTCGGTAATCTTGTCCTATAAAGTCAAGTTTCTGGGAGACTATGATTTTTTTTGTACAGGTTTTTAATTATAGATTTAGACTTTCAAATTGTTATAGACTGTTCAGATTTACTATTTTTTCTGTATCTGTTTTTGTACATTTTATTTTCCTAGGAATTTATCTAATTCATCTCTTCTTTTTTCTTCAGCTAGTATCTTCAAGAGTCGATAAGTTGTATAAGTTTTTTTAAGCACACAGGTTTTGGCCTGGTTCATATTTTCTGTTGTAAGTATTATTTCTAATTCATTAATTTCTTTTCTTCATTATCTTACATTTTCTTACTTTATTTTAATTTGCTATGTTTTTAGACTTTCTTGAGACAGATGTTTATTTCACTGAGTTTTAGTCTTATTTGCTAAGACATTTTAAAATTATACATTTGTCTCTAGTTGTTTTGTGAGTTTTGACATGCCATTTTTTAATGAAGTATAGTTGACTCATAATGGTACATTAATTTCAGATGTTCAACATAAAAATTAGACAAGTTTGTACATTATGCGATGCCCACCAGAAGTATAACTACCATCTGTCACCATACAACCCTGTCCTGTTGACTATATTCCCTATGCTGTACCTTTCATCCCTCTGACTTATTCATTCCATAACTGGAAGCCTATACCTCCTGCTCCCCTTCATCCATTTTGCCCATCCCCCTACACACCTCTCCTGGTAACCACCAGTTTGTTTTCTGTATTTATGGGTCTGGTTCTGCTTTGTCTGTTTTATTTTTTAGATTCCACGTGTAAGTGGTATCATACAGTATTTGTCTGTATCTCTCTGGTTTATTTCACTTAGCGTAATACCCTCTAGGTCCATCCACGATGTCGCAAGTGGCAAGATCTCATTTTTTTTTAATGGCTGAATAATATTCCATTTTATGTATATATCACATCTTTATCTATTCATCTATTGATGGGCACTTAGATTGCTTCCATAGCTTGGAATTCTAAGGGGAGCCTTTTTCCCATCTCCTTCCACAACCAAGATCGAGAGAGTCATGTATTCTTATTGTCTCCCTCAAGGGTGAAAATCTTTGGTAGGGGAAGGAGTATCAGCTTCAGTTAGTCTCTGACTGACTTCTCCCCTTGTTTTCACAGATTTGTTTCCGGTCTCCCTTAGGTCTGTTAATTCCCAGGTTCCAAACCTCCTAGGGTTAATGGTAAGCTAATGCCTGCCTTTTAACTCTTACATACTTCTTTCCCCACTGACTCAGCCGTGAATTAAAAAGGGTTTAAAAAGATTTCATGCAGCATTTTAAGTGTTAGGGCTGTTCCTAGAGCAGTTTCTGTACAAGTCGAGTCAACCATTGCTGACATGGATGTCTCCTTCTCGTCAACTATAATTTTAAGTGTTAGGGCTGTTCCTAGAGCAGTTTCTGTACAAGTCGAGTCAACCATTGCTGACATGGATGTCTCCTTCTCGTCAACTATAATTTGTGTTCTAAAATGACTTGATTAATTATTATATTATAGTTACATTCGTTACCCTTCCCTATCTGCCTTTGCCAAGGTGTACATGAGTCCAATACATTTTGACTAAAAGGAGGGGAAATTCAGCCATGATCTGGAAGTTTAGTACGTTGTACACATCAAACATTTCTTTCTTTCTTTCTTTCTTTTCAGAATTTTTAAAAAAGATTTCATTTATTTATTTGACAGAGAGAGATCACAAGTAGGCAGAGAGAGAGAGAGAGGAGGAAGCACGCTCCCTGCTGAGCAGAGAGCCCGATGTGGGGCTCAATCCCAGGACCCTGAGATCATGACCTGAGCCGAAGGCAGAGGCTTAACCCACTGAGCCACCCAGGCGCCCCCACATCAAACATTTAGGTAATTATTAGATTCTTCCGTCACTAAGATGTGCAGTGTTTTTGAGACACGGCAACAGTCTGCATGTCCTGACTTATGACTATTGTTTGAGATAGAAGAATTATTCATTCATTTTGGTCTTGGTTCATCTTGTCATCTTACTGCTGCTCTATGTTTTGTTTAAAAATACCAACCACATTTTAAAAATAGGAGGCATTATTTTAGGACTAGAGGTTAGTATAAGAGGACAGCTGAGCTATGGTGGCATATAATTCTGATTATAATCAATTCCTTTCTTAGCATATTCTCTTGAGGATGGGATAACATAGCAGAGGACATTAGTATGACCAGTTACACTGATATGTTGCTGAACTTTTTATTTTGGAGCATTAGGAAAAACCTGGAAACCGAAGACTAATCTGGGGTTGTTAGGGAGTTCACTAATGATGATTTCGGTTATGATTTATTAATCCCATTTTACCCACATGGAATTTCAGAGCATTAAATCAGATAATTTACCAACATATTGAGAAGTGCCATAAACTAGGAGAAAAATAGAAGTGAACACATCAGTTCTTACGAATAAACCAAGCTTCTTCCTAGAATTTTCTTCAGGCAGTTTCTAAATAATGAGACGTGCCAAGTTTATAGAACAGGGTCCCACTGCTTTTATTGTTCCACTTGTTCTACAAGTTGGAATGAAATTAACACTTGTTCATTAATGTCCATCTGAGGTCAACAAAGCACAATGAGCACTGGAACAAATTATTGTTCTAAGCTCTCATTGGCGTCCACCAATATCCTTCTAGTATGAAAATGACACACAAGAGTAATTCACCTTAAGAGAGTGGTTAGGGGGGTTAAGTGGGTTAAGCCTCTGCTTCCGGCTCAGGTCATGATCTCAGGGTCCTGGGATTGAGCCCCGCATCGGGCTCTCTGCTCAGCAGGAAGCCTGCTTCCCCCTCTTTCTCTATCTGCCTCTCTGCCTGCTTGTGATCTCTCTCCCCCTCTGTCAAATAATTAAATAAAATAAAAAAAAAAAGAGAGAGAGAGTGGTTAGGGTTTGGGGATTGACCTCAGCAATGAAGACAGATTTAGTCTAAACTACTCGTACCTGCCAGGTGAGTAGCCCAACACCTCATCTGAAGACAATAATAAGAGTAATAATAAGCCAGCTGACGTTGCTGTAGTGTTTTATAACTTACAAAGAGATTGTCCAAGGTGGCACGGTATCCCAAACAAGTTCCTTTAATCCTTCATCAGGGATAACCCTACCGCACATCCAGAAGCTGAAGGGATTCGAGAACTTTCGGACAGCGCAGGATGCTGTGGCAGTGCAGATCCGATGGCCGGCTCAGCTCCTGCCTGCAAGTTCCCTCTCCCTCCGTCTGCTGTAAATGCCTGCCTGGAACTGTGCCCGAGTGTGGTATTTCCCCGCTACAGTCCTGGTCCCATTAAGGTGTTACCTTCAAATGCCAAATACCACAAAAGTGTAAGTGGCCAGGAAGAGGTTTAAATCCCTTCTTTAGAAAACTGAAGCAGAGGCTCCTTCTCAAAGGTGCTTTCCCTAAGGCCATACAGTTAACGGTGACCGCTGGGCTGGAACCCAGGGATCTTGGCTTGTGGTTTCTGAGGCATCCTGGGCTGTGAGTCCGTGACCAGTTAGCGAGGTCACTCTCAGTTCCCCGTGTGTGGAATTTTGCGTGCGTACCCCATGTAGGTGCCTGGGCCCTGCCCTCAGTCTTCCGAGCAGGTCTCTGCAGACTTGGGAATCACCACGCTTTCTCATCCCCTGGGGCTTCATGATGCAGGAAGGAGATGAAGGGCTAAGCTCATCAGAGCACAGCCATTCCCTTTCTCAGGGAACTCATGAGTCTGTGGGGTAACCTGAGGTCTGCCAGTTAGGCTTGTATAAGAGGGGAATGTTGGAGAGGGCTAGGGATGTACTTCTTATAGAAATGTTAGTTATCTGTAAAAGGAACAGAATGAGGCTCTTGAAATGGACCCTCTACTTAGAAACAGTAACCGCCACAAGTAGATCTGAGAGGAATCCCAGACAAAGGTCTGGGTGTGGGGTGATGGCGCACTGAGGTCTCAGTCAGTTCTCCCTCCCCCACAGGTTACTGCTCTCCTGCATGGCTCCTTAGACTTCTGCTCAGGGTCAGTCCCAGTTAGTCATATTGTGGGGAACTGTCGTTGGTCCCTTTCTAAGCCTCTGTGGTTGGGGCTATTTGTAGCTTGGCCCTGGATTTCCTAGTACCTTTTCCACAAAGGCCGTCACAGAAGGAACTGGTAGTTTATAACTTAGTACAGCCTTTATTACCACAGAATTTCCCAGTACTGTTAAAAAATGGTTCCTCTTTCTTCTAACTAAAGGATCTTTTTTTTTTTTTTTCTTAAGGAGACTGGATTGTGTTCTAACTATATAAAACCTTCAAATTAAGTAGAAAACTTTCTTAAAAGCATTGTTTACAGACTAGAGAGAGCCCTTTGGGGACAGAAGTTTTATACTACTTGTCTCATCCCCTTGGGATCGATGCCAAGCATGTGACTTAGTGAGCATTTGTGAAGTGTAGTTGTCCTTGCCCGGGTGATCCTTTGGTTCCTAACACTGAGGACTGGATGAATTTACACTGAGGGGACTTTGATGAAAATCTGACCTAACCTTTATAATATTTTATAAGTGAGGAAAGGAAGGCCAAGCATGAGATGGCAGAATAAAAGTGGATTGGGTGCCTCTGAATAGAGGGGGGATCCAGGTGGGAAGAGGAGGGGGTAGGTTACCTTTCAAGGTGTTTGTGATTCTCTGATGAGCCAATCTCCCAGGCTTGCTTCTCTGGGGTCCGTAGGCCCACAAGACACTAGTTCTGAGATTCTTGGGTTTTAAATCCAGGTGATCTTCTATCGCTTTTCTGAGCCCCTTAATTTGATCTCCTGTCTGTTTCACAAACAAGTGATATAGAGAAGGGGAGGGTCCCTGATTTAGAAGGGCAGCAATCCTCCGCACGTTCATGACTTACTTTTTCTTTTAAAGAGAGGAGGTTGAGGTTTTAGCTAATAGTGGTATCGTTTCTCCTTGACAGAGAAAGGAGCCTCATTTCAATTTATCTTGGGTCTCAGTGATAGCGTGTATGTGTGTGTGTGTATGTGTGTGTGTGTACATATATAAAATAGATGTTTGTATATATAATAGATGTGTGTGTGTGTGTGTATATATATATATATATATAGGTGTGTGTGTGTGTGTGTGTGTGTGTGTGTGTATATATATGTGTATGGTAGATGGTTGTTGTATATATGTGTGTACTAAAAGTGTCTGTCTGTCCCTAGAGTTGTGGTTGTTGCCTAATTTTATGGCATTAGTGTCTCCTGGCATCTCAGCTGAGGATTCCCTGCTCTAGATTTCAATCTGATCCCCCCCTCATGACTCTTCAGGCAAGAACAATGGTGGGTATAGGTAGATTGGACACCAGGGCTGACTTAGATGGGGATCCCTTATTAAGTATGCTCAAAAGGATAATTTTGACACTCCATCCTTCATTACAACATTTCATCTCTTTATTAAAAGAACAGGGCAAACTAAGTCTGTGATATCCTTTAACACCTTTTTCTGTTTCTCTTCACTTTCCTTCTTATTTCAAATTAGTTCTGGTCTTAGAGTCAAGACTATTCCCAGCGACTGGGCACTAAGAGCTGACTTATCTGTGTGGGGTCAAGGCATTTCCGAGCTGCTCCTCTCTATTTCCTAATCACACTACCTCAACTCCCCCAGTTTATTTGTTCCCGCCTGGCCTTCTGGTCTCCTCCACTCCACCCTCCACTCCTTAAAAGCAAGACCCTCCCAGACTGTTCTACATAAAATAACAATCCCTTACCTCCCCTTCTTCAGCACTTGATTCTCCTTTCCTGCTCATAAATTTGGTGTCACCACTCTCTTTCTTAGTTTAATTATTGTCTAGCTGGCTCCACTGGAAACTGAAATCTGTAAGGATAGGAATTTCCATACGTATTATTTACCACAGCATCCGTAGTCCCTAGAAGACTACCTGATGCACAGTCATTGCTGAAAAAATGTTTGTTAAATGAACGAAATGTGGGGGGAGGTGAAATACTTAAAGTACTCCAGAAGCAAAGGAAAAAGAAACACATAGATACAAGCTTAGCATCTCCTCTTCTGCTGCTGGCTTTTTAGCCCTTCCAGATCCCATCTTCTAAGACGTGGGACCAGAGTCTGTGTTAGACAAATAGGTTAAGGACAAAAAGGCAGGGGGCATGTTATAAGGTCTCTTGTAACCAGGAAACATAGGGTTATGGCTGGGGATGATAAATAGCCCCGGAACTGTGACTCTCCAGATTTTTTTCTCAGCTTCTACAGTACTTCTTGGCTTCATTCTTCTAGTGTCCTCACATAGCAGAGGACATGGCTTCTGGGAGCTCTCCAATAGTATCTTTAGGGGCACCTGATTGGTTTAGTCAGTAGAACATGGGCCTCTTGATGTTGGGGTGGTGAGTTCAAGCCCCATGTTGGACATAGAGCTTAAAATTAATTAATTAATTAGTTAATTAATTAAAAAATAGTACCTTTATAGCTCTCAATCAAGGGGGAAAGAAAACATATTTTTCTCACTGTTTACATATAAAATTCTAGAAAGCAACTCCATTTAGTCTAACTTGACCAACTCTTCCAACTAGGGTCTAGAACCAGTCCAAGCTCCTCTGCTTGCAACACAACAGGCCAGTAAGTCGAGAGGCAAGATGTTGGGGTAGGAAAGTGACTTTGTGTGGAAAGCCAGCACACCAAGGAGATTGGAGACTATTTTCCCCCAAAACCATTTCCCCTCAGCATGAAACTAAAGCTTCTTCAATGTCAGCAAAAAGGAGAAGTGGGAGAGGATTGAGTCAATAGGTGACTGACGTCTGTCGACGTCCGAGGAAGGTCACGTGACTTCCTTGGTCAGCTGATCTTTGGGTACAGGGATCTGGTCATGTTGTTCCTGTAAAATCTTAGACATAACATAGTCGTATCTGTATGTATTTCCTTCTCTCCCCAAGAGAGGAAGGTTTAGGGCAAAACAGCAGCTTTTACAAATCTTGGCTGTAAGCAAAATTCCTTCAGTGATTAACATGCCTACGTGGAGGTGGAGGGCCCATCAGAAGCTTCTAAGCTGTAGGTCCCAGCACCAAGGGAAACAGAAGCAATGTGAAGTCAGACATGTTAAGTTTCTCCCCATCACAGACCTAAGCTCCAGGAAAACAGGAACATTTTCACTTTTGCTCACTGCTGAATTTCAAGATCTTAGATTAGTGCATAGTGCAAAGAAGGTGCTCAATAATTATTGAAGGGATGAATGACTTACTGTGACAGGAGCAAGATGCTAACTGGCAGCTTTACTGTAAACAGATGAAATGAGGCAGCTGTTGTTACTCCCGCCCCCCACCCCCACCAAAAACATTGAATAGATCAAGAGAGGGAAGGGTGCTGGACTGTTAGAACATTAGGGGACCACCTTGGAGTCTCAAAGTCTTTATAGTTATTTTTTCAATCAGAAGTAGTAATTTTCTATTTCAATCTTAAGAGTCTTTTTCTGGGAAAGCTTTGATTGAAGGGGTTAAGGAATAAGGTTGAAAGGAACCATGGTCATCTTCTAGGTACTAGCAGGGTGGGACAAAATGCCATTTTTCTGGTTACAAAATTTTTGCAGAAATAAAAGGATTAAATGTGTGAAGGGACTAAAGGATGGATACATAGGCCCACTTTAATTATTTTAGAAGTTGGTTAACGATATCACACTTGATTTTTAAAAATTTAAAAGTAGAAAAGAGTATTTATAGTACATTTTCATAGATTAAAAGAAGGGAATGTCCTTCATGGGCAACTTGCAACATTTATTAAAAATCTCTACAATTGTTTGTATTTTTTGATCAGTGAAACTAGTTTTTCTAAAAAAAAATCTCCTAAGGAAATAATAAGAAATGTACAAAAAATTTATGTGAAGTCACAGTTATAGTTACTTATAGTAGAAAAAAAAACCCACAACAGCTAAAAAAAAAACAAGAATTAGCTAATCTTGGTATATTCATCTACAGAATAAGACAAAAGTGTTTTAGAACACCAATAACATAGAAAATTATTCCCGGTATACTGTTAATTGAAAAAAGCATGACTGGAGATCATGATGTGGAGCATGATTCCAATTTTATTAAAAAAAAAAATCCTATCATTTGAACAGTATGGTCCTCTGGACATAAAGGATTAAATTATCCCTGGTGGATTTTATTTTCTTCTTTGTGCTTTCAGTGAATTTTGAATTTGTATAATGAAGACATATTTCTTTAGAAACAACATTAAACATAAAAAGACCTTAACATTTTTTTTGTTTGTTTGTAATTTTCCCAATATTCTTTGTATATAGGGCTTAAATAGCTAAGCAATCTTATGAAGTTCTCCTAGTTATATCTGACGTGTTGAAATTTACACTGAGGCCTTTGGAAATGCATGTGTCCTGTGGATCTTTTCTTTTTTCTGGCTGGAGGGATTTGGTCCTGCAGCTTTTGTTTCTACCATAAGTGCACGCGTTTCCACTTTTCAAATGATCTGCACTGAAATTCCCTGTAAGAAAAAAGTGTCTAGGAGTTATTGCAGAGAATCCACAGTAAACATTTCTGGATGTGAACCTTTAAATGTAATAGACATGTGGATTTGCTTTCCCTTGTATAATCTACCACCAATGGATGCTAGCAAGCCCTGTGAACTGCTCAAGGGCGGGATCAGTGCATAGAATTAGAACAATGTGGGAGGAATGGAAAAGGTGATTTCAAGAGGACTAATTAAAGGAATAGCAGAATGGTGTGAGGCAGGTGGGAAATCGGGAACATTTCTTGTTCTCAAGCAAACAGGTTTGGGGGGAAAAAGAAAATAAATAGAAGCTGAAACAAATAATCCACTGTATTACTGAAGAAGGTTTATTCCTAAATTTATCTTAAGTGTGCTGGAGTGATTCCACAGGTCCAAGATGGTTTACTCTTTAATTCAAGCCACAGAGAACACTTGATATCTACTGACCTGTGTGTGTGTGTGTGTGTGTGTGTGTTTACTGTTTTGTTCTTAAAGAAAGTACAACTTTTATTTTAGATTGTTTTGTTGATGTTAATGGTTCTGCATTTGTGTAACAAAAAGTTGACAGAAAAATATGTTGTTTACCTTGAGAGGAACAAAGCGGTCAGGAAATAATTATAGGGAAGGATTAGTCACTCAAAAAGGAACATAGATTTAAATAAGTAAGAGATGCAACAAAAATCTTTAGGGTTTTAATCATCTTAGTTTTGCAAGAATTTACCATAGTTTCAGCAAGAAAGTTCAAACTTAAGACAGATTTGTTTAAAATAAGTTTCCTGTGGATAACTATCTTAAAGAAACAATGATATGGGAAGACTACTTTGGTCAGAATAGTTGAGAAGTTGGAAAACTTTGTAGTTCTAGTAATAGCAATGGTTATATGATACTTTGTCATATATTCACTGGTTGTAATAGGATAAAAATATTAAAATGGTGGTTATGAACACTTGCAGTAGCATATAAGTATTTGCACCCTAATGTTAGTTAAAATGTATATGTAGATACAGATAGGTAGCATATTAAAAAAATTAATGGAAAGAAACACTCCAGTACATGCTTCCATGCCATTATTTTCATTTTCATATACATGCTAATAATATCACTTAGGATAGGGGTGTTTTAGTCTTCATTTTCCAAAATTTCTGTACTGTTATTATATGAAAAATAAATTTTAGGGGCCCATGGGTGGCTCAGTGACTGGGCATCTGCCTTCGGCTCAGGTCATGATCCTAGGGTCCAGGGATTGAGCCCTGCATTGGGCTTCCTGCTCAGTGGCAAGCCTCCTTCTCCCTCTCTCACTCCCCATGCTTCTCTTGCTCTCTTTCTCTCTCTCTCTCTGTCAAATAAATGAATAAAATCTTTTTTAAAAAATGAATAAATTAAAAAAAATTCATTCATGTTCAGAGCACCTGGGTAGCTCAGTCAGTTGAGTGTCCGACTCTTGATCTCAGCTCAGGTCATGATCTCTGAGTCATGGGATTAAACCCTGTGTCAGGCTCCACGCTGGGTATGGGGCCTACTTGGGATTCTCTCTCCCTCTCCCTGTGCCCCTCCATCCCCCACCACCCAAAAAAATCCACTCATGCTCATCCCAAGATTAAAAGAAAAAAAACCTGCACAAACTACTCTGAGTCAGCTCTCTCCAAGAATCCTTCTAAGGGTAAGCTGACCTCATGTTAATTTTGTTATTTTATAAAACATGACATAAAGTATAAAGTTCATTATATTTTTGCATTGGTGTGGAATATATTGTTCCCCAGGAGTCTACATATCTTTCAAGGCACAGACAATTCTTCTATTTAGGATTAGAGGAGGTAATGCATTTGGAAATTATTTTTTAAAAAATACTCTTGAAATAGAAGCTAATATTATCATCTACATCTCTATTATCCATGGCATAGGGTTGTGAATACAATAGATACATGCTCATAAATGCATATCAAATAGATCAGTGAACTCATAAGGACCAGTGGCACCTGAGTCAAAAGATGGTCTTCCATGACTGCTTAAAGACTGCATAGCCGTAAGTGAAAATCACATTTAAAGTTGTCTGTAGGGGGATACAGGTATATCCCCACATCCAAATTTATATCTGGTTTAAATTGAATTCAAAGGAATATCAAAGGAAACTTGTATTGAAACACAAAGACTCAAAAGGCAGTCTAAGGGCGCCAAGGAAGGCTGGAGGGGTAGATCTGCTCACCTAGGTTGGGAGATCGGAGGGAAAGGGTAGTGGGCTCAGATGAGCTTCAGTTCTGTAATTACTTTTTTTTTTAAAGGTTTTATTTATTTATATGACAGAGAGAGAGAGAGATAGTGAGAGAAGGAACACAAGCATCAGAAGAGGGAGAGGGAGAAGCAGGCTTCCCGCTGAGCAGGGAGCCCGATGTGGGGCTCAAACCCAGGACCCTGGGGTCATGACCTCAGCCGAAGGCAGACGCTTAACCATCTGAGCCACCCAGGCACCCCTCTGTAATTATTTTTATTTAGCAGTACCTGGAAGAGCAAAGTCCTCCGCAGGCCAGACCCCTGAGGAAATTGCGGCCAGGTACACCTTCGGGGGCTGTCCCTGTTCACCAGCAAAGGCTGCAACCAAGAGTCCTCAGTCTGCTAAGAGTAGGATTGGGGTAACTACTTGGATAAGTCAAGTCTTAATTTTTGTTCATTTGTTTAGGATAGAGAATCTTCTCGCCTTGATAGGATTTACTGGACTATTTGAAAACTGTGTCAGCTGGGTAAGGCTGAGACACCAGCTGGCCTATCTGAAAAACATAGTTTAATTAGTGAATAAAAGCATACTTCACCTTAAGGGGTTACAAAAAGTCAAATATTTGTTGCAGAAATGACCCTTTGTCAATAGATATGAGGCCACATTTCCCCTTAGTTTTTTTTTTTTTTTTTTAATTTCAATATTGTTTTGAGAGGGAGAGGGCCTGTGAGTGGGAAAAGGGGCAGGGCAGTGGGAGAGAGAGAATCTCAAGCAGACTCCCCACTGAGCTCTGCAGCTGACTGGGGGAGAGGGGCTCAATCTCAGGACCCTGAGATCATGACCTGAGCTGAAATCAAGAGTTAGATGCTCAACCCACTGAGCCACCCAGGCGCCCCGCATTTCCCCCTTAGTAACCAAATTCACTACCTGTAGAAATTCCAGAATACTTACGTATTCTCTGGGATTCCCCGGGAAACACTTGTAGTACAGAAATCGGTCAGAGTTGTTGCCACTTCAGACACCTAACTGCTGCTCTCTGTCCTCTGCCAGGTCATTTCCTGCTGACTCCTCTGAATCCCGCTGTTTCCATGGATCTTGTCCGTCTGTAGCTGGATGCCTCTTGACTATTCTTCTCCAGGTGGGCACAGTCACGTCCCTTAATCCCCCCATAATTGCCTGTTAGATGGTCTGAAGCTTTATGAAGGTCTGGGGGTTTCGAAAGGAAGTAACAGCAAAGAGAATGCAAAAAGAATTTTAGTTATGGGAGCCTTCAAAGCCCCTCCATGAGCTCATCGACAAGGTGTGTCTCTTTCCCCAACTCCCCTTCCAGTGAAGCCCCCACCTTGCTGCTTAACCAACCCTGGGGCCGTGCTCTCAAGCACACCTTTTTTTACTCCCAAAACCTAAAGCACCCCAAAATCCATGTTTCCCCATCTCCTTCAAGGAGAATAGGAATATTCATTCCCTAAAAGAGAAGAGGCCACAGGGATGAGGTTTTTGTGGTGTCTCTCTTGATCAGATGGGGCCCCCAAGGTGGGGGCGACCCACCCAGTTGGGTGCAAGCCAGCGAGTGGCAGGGTCAGTGAAAGGACTCACCCAAGGCAGAGCAAAGGAGATACAAATTTATTGACTACACTGCAAGGGAGCAGTGGGCAGGACAGCAAACGAGAGACTGTCTGTGAGGTGGTGAGGGGCCATAGTTACAAGCAGAGTGAAGGAATATGGGGAATGTGTGGAATTTTCCCTTTTTGGTAATCTGAGGAACTGTGCCTGGTTGTAATCGGTTAGGGCCTGTGGCTATTTCAAGGTGAGTCGCTTCATGAGCCTGTTTGCGTTTAGCTCTCTGGTCGCTGTGGGCCCTTTAACCTTGATCAAGTTTCCATGGCTCCGGACTGTTGCCTTAAAAGCAGCCTTCAATTTTCTTTGAAGGCTCTAGAATACATCAGAACTCTGAAGTTTAACAGCATACATTTTCCTAATTCAGGGTGTTTCACTGTTTATGACACCAATTGTGTCATAAAGCGCCCAGGCCCAGGACGGACTGTGCCAATCTCACCCTGTTCTTGTTTACGATCTCTGTGGCCTGGGAGGGTGAGGGGACATCAGGACCCCACACAGCCTTCTCTCTGAGGCTGGCTCTTCCATCCCATCTCTGTGCCACATGTGCTCATGTATATGAATGGGACGTTAAAATGCCACACTTAGGAAGAAACATTTCTCTGTTGGCTGTATAAACTGTAGAAACCTAGATCTCTTTTTTTAAAAATCTACCCCATTTACATTTCTAAATAGAACCTTTGGCTTCAGATGGAACAGAGTGCATGTGGGTTTGCATTCTAGTTGTTCCCTGGCGGCTATGGGTGAATATCGCCTATCCCTAGGACCCTCTCAAGTGTTTTTTCACAGAACAGGAGCATTTACCCCTCAAAGCAAACCCAAGCCACCATCCTTGAAGAGAGAATCTGCCTGCAACTTTTCTAGCTTGAAAATAAAACATATTAAAGAAAAGCTAGGGAGAAAGACTAGCCCTACCAGATATTGAAATGCATAATAAAGTTAGAGTAATTAAATCAGCTTATAATCAAGGTAGAAGTAGCAAATCAATAAAACAGATTAGAGTCTAGAAATAACCTGCATATGTTTTGAATTTGACATGTAGGTTAGTATTTGGAATTAAAACACCAAAATTCGATTATGTAATAAATTGTATTTGGGAACAATATATAGTTGGTTCTTTACCTCATGTCTTACACCAAAATAAATTCCAAACGATTAAAACATTTACACTGAAAGAATTAAGTAATAATAGTGTTGGAAGAAAATACTAGTAATTTAAAAAAGAATTTGGAGTGGAGTAGCACTTGGGGTCTGACATAAAACCCAGATGTTATGTTATGTTTTAAAAAATTTGGAAACTTCAGTATTATAATCATACTGTAAACCAAGTATGAACAATTCAAAGGATGAAGTAGGAAAAAAATGTGAATATATATGATAAAGACATAGTAATTTCATATACATATGGATATATTCTTACAGATCAAGAAGAGTAAATGAACAATCCAAAAGAAAATGACCGAAGGATATGAATAAGAAATTCATGAAGGAAATGTGTTTCTGGGTATGTATCTGTGTTTGTTTAAATAGGGCATTATAAATGCACACTGAGGATTTATAATGAGTGGGTATATTCCCAATTTTCTTCATAATTAAAGAAATGAAAATTTAGTTAGACAATAAAATACAACTTCCAGCTACTGGTGAATACTGCGTGTTGTTGGCAAGGATGTGGAAAAGCCAACATTCGACTTTCCATTATTATTGTTGAGAGAGCAATATGATTTCATCTGTCTAAATTTACAACGTGCATACTTTTTAAGCCAAGGATTCCACTTCTAAGATATGCTTGCTCAGGTTCACAAAGATATATGTACAAATAATTTAACTGCAGCATGGTTTGTAATAACAAGCAACTGGAAGTTACCTAATGACCACTAAAGAGAGGACTCATTAAATTATGGTCTGCCCAAACAATATTCAGTTCTTATGAAGAATGAATTAGAGCTGAGTAGATTTGCTGAGTATATGGACATGGAAAAATGTCCAAATATATTAAGTTAAAAAAGCAAGTGATGAAACAGTACGCTCTGTGTGATTCCCTGTGAATATTTTTAAAAGTATTATATACAGATTCAATTGCATATGCATAAATCACTTCTTGAAGGATATAAGATAAACGGTGCAGTGTGGTTACTTGTGGCCAGGGCACATGGTGGGGGGGTGCGGAAGAGGAATTTTACTTTTCACAGCATACTACTCTGCATGAAGGAAGATTTTATTCTGACTATGTAATATTTTTACAATAGATATCAAATGTAATCTTTGGGAACAATCTTGGCTAGGGCAGCAAATTATATGTGGGAGACGTAGGTGTTTGTGTTTGCCTTGGAGGCTGAGGAAGCCAGATGGGGTAAGGAGCACACGTGATCATTTCGGAAAGGACTTCTTTACCCCTTGCGGTCCTAAGGAATGCAGTGTCACTGAGCACCTTTGGTCTGCCCTGCGGGGAAATGGGAAAGTCGCCAAGGAAAGTTATTCCCATCTTTCCTCCTCCCTCCCTTTCCCTCACTGCAGCTCTGCCCTGCTGTATGGAGCAGAGGGTATGGAGCAGAGGGTGCCCCCGGCACAGCTCTCCTTCTCTGGGCTCCATGGGGACCACCCTGGGTTTGGCACCAGCCTGACACTCTACTCCACGTCACACCCCCGCCTCTTAAAAAAGGAGATGGTACAAGAGAGTAGCCATTGTAACTGAGGAGACTCAGCCAGACTTCCTCTACTAGGCTCCAGCATTAAGGTTCTGGAACAGAAAGAAGTATCCCATGTCTAATTACTATAAATGTGCTTGTGCATTAGAAAACATTAGAGTCGCTTAATGGCAGCAGCTTGCGCGCTGCTCAGGGCGTATTAGGAAAAGCGCAAAGTCTTTGATGTAGCCTGCACTTGTTATCACTGTGGAAAGAACTCTGGAGTTTGATGACTCTTGAGTGTTTTTGTCGTTCCTCTTTCCCCTTTCTTCTCTGGGAAACCAGACATCATCCTTACAGCTCAGTTTTTGTAACTGTCTGAGGAGATGGCTGCTGCATATTCTCTCAACTTTATTTCCTTTTCTTCTGTACCCAAAGCAGCATTTAGACTCCAGTCAATGGTGTGGAAGTGACAGGATTCTCAGGACAGGATGGGAGGCCAAGGACCCAGAGAATTGCATTATCAATAGGTCACTGCCCTCTAGGAAAAGCTGGATAGATGTTCAGTTTGACTTCGCCGGAGAGGAGGGCACTGTGCGCTCACTGGACACACAGGGTAGCTGCCTCTTGCCCGCACATTTTCTCAGTCCAGGATATGTCCTTGAGAATCCACTTCCCCATCGTTGCAGTAATGTGTTTGAGGTGCAGAGCTCCCAGTGGGTGGGAAAATGCTGGGGTGGATAAACTAGATGCTGTGTGTGTTAGGAGGTGGGCATGTGTGTGGGCTTCGGAGAGGGAAAACTGAGACAGAGTATATTAGTTCTCCTTTGGGCTCTGGTTCAGGAGGCTTCCTGCTGCAGATGGCTTGTTGGGAAAGAGTAGATTCTTAGTCCCTCTCCATGTGATGCTGGGATACATCTGCATGGTCACATGGTAGAGTGGGCGTGTGCATGCGTGCGTGCATGTACGTGTGTGTGTGAGAGAGAGAGAGAGGAACAGATGGGGAAAGAAAGGGATAAAACTAGAGATACTCTGAGAAAGATAGAGGTCTAGGCTATATGGGAATAAATTCAGACAGATGAATTGGTTTTTGCCATATATTTGTCATGTCATTTGTGGTAAGAGCTTATATTTCTTGTGAACTCTATGAATTAAGGTCTAAGCTAACTTCTCATAAAGTTGTGTATATTTGTTTCTGGAATCAAAGAGTGTTCTCCAAACCATCTTACTGGTAATTGTACTATTCTTGGTGACAGCAGTGTTAGAGCCAAGGAATTCACAACATCTGCCTCCCACCTATCCAGCCCCATCTCCCATCCTCCCTGGAATTTTCTCTGGGAAAGCACACCCAAATGGAGCTCATGGAGAGTAAATGGCCAAAACCACATGTTTGGCAGTTGGTTTCAGGCTTGAAGTCTCAGTCCATAGAACTCCAGTAAAGTCAACAGGACTGTATGAGCCCAGTGTTTCAGTTCCCTCCCAGCTAGTCACACCCAGTCCACCAGCTGCCAGCTTCGCAGGAACAGAAGGACAGGGAGAGACAGAAGGAGAGACTATGGGAAAAATGCAGTTATTTCCATCCCGGTGCCTGAGATGGCCTCAAAGCTGCATTTGGGGGCATGGGCTCAGGCTTGGCTGTTGGCAGAGAAGAGGAAGTAGAGCAGCTCAGGAACCAAGCCTGGGGTCCACTTCCCACTCCAGCTGCATGCCTGAGAGCAAGAAAGGAAAGCCACTTCTAAGTGCATTCCACTCCCAAGTGAGCGTTCCCCTTACAGTGACCCTGCTTCATTGTGTAAATGGCCCCCTCTGTGTCCTGGAGTCTGACAACCAGACCAGTTCAGAGAGTCACCCCTGCCTCCAGTGGCATTTGCCATGGGAAGGGGAAGAGACCAAGAAGCCTGTGTGTAGATAAGGTAAAGGGAGTAGAAGAAGCAGCTTCTAGAATTTGAAGCTTCTGGAAAAACTTAGAAATCACCTAGTCCTATCCACATGGTTTTGAGTTGAGGGAATTTATTTAAATGGAGTGAATTCTGCCAGCAGGACCAGGATTAGAGACAGTGTCTTTAGCCTGGACATTTTCAGTTATCCTAAACCACTTTGTGTAAGTGAGAGACACTGAGGTAAGTGCAAATCTCGGGAGACAGAGCTCAATTTGGAAACCGGGTGCTGCTCAGGTCCACCTCCGCCCGCCACCCTGGGGACCCACCATAAAAACAAATATCCCACCAACTGACAGACTCTCCCATGGTTTAATAATCATGACATTTGCTTTTATGGTACAAATTTATTTATATATGTAATATACATACATACATACATATATATATATATACACATACATATATATATATATATATATATATATATATATATTTTTTTTTTTTTTTTTTTTTTTTTTTTTTTCCTGAGCACATCACCTAGTCCTGGACATTGTAGAGAAGAACTGTTAATAAATGAGAGCTAATGATGGGTATTTTTCTTTTTAGTTTGGGCTTCCAGGTCATGCCCATTGAAATATGTAAGAAACCAACTACTGCATGAACTGTGGTGGTTTTAAAAGCTTACAACCACCTTTTCACAAACTGCTGTCCTCATTTAGCAGGCCCATGGAGATGGAGAAGGTAGGATCTTCCCTACCTAATGACTGTTCTTCAGAATAATTTCATAAAAATAGACCTAGTGCAGCCCAATTATTTCTACTCTTGTCTGAAAAGCAAGTGAAGGGTCTGAAACTTGCCTTCAGGAACCAGTCCCGGGGGTGGAATTAGCATTGCTGTGATTCTCTTTATATTTCTGATTATGAAGCCTATTTATGAAAATACCCAGAGAAGGTTTTGGAGGAAAAGCCATGAGCTAGGAGATGATGGTGAGTGAGCAAGGAAAACTTGCTCTGTGTAAACAGTTGAGCTGCCATTAGACCCACGATACAAGCACACCAAAACCATTATAAGTGGAGACTCCAAAATTTCAGAGTTCTGTTAAAACCTGTTGATTTCTGGTTCAAGCAAGATCAAGATCTAGCTTATTCTTCATTTGAACGAGAAGTTGGGGTGCATCTTTATCTCAGTGGTATAGAGGGGCAATGAAGTTGTCCTTCTATATATATATAATAGTATCTGTTGCTGTAAACTGGTCAAAAATTGTATCCCACACCCCTACTCTTTCCAATTATGAAGGTCAAGACTCTATCCTCTGCTTAAGTCAGCAGTGGGGCACGTGAAATGCTAGCATGAGAAATCTTAGATTTCAAATCTTCATCTGGGAGTTTAAGTTCTGAACTCACCACTTCTTGGATAAAGGACCTTGGACAGGTTATCCCTTTTCTGCTAAGATTTCCCCTTTGGAAAAAAGGGATCTGCTTTACCAGGTCAAAGAATATGTGTGATGATTATATGAGAGAAAGTGGGCATAAAAGTGCTAGTGTAGAGGTTGGTACCTGTTAAGCCCAGTAAATGCTGGTATCCTGGCTTCTGGTACATGGTATGAATTTTAAAATATTTGCCTCATTTCCCTTCCTTTCCTCCTTGCATCCAATAATCTACCTCTTAGGATGACATTGCTAATGTGTGTAATAATCATTTTAAGCCAATTAAATGTTTTTATCTGCAACACATCTTTTATATTTTATGACTTATTTCACCAAATAAGCACAAGTATTTTCTGTGACTAAGGAAGATTCCTTTAGTACAGGAAGGAAAATGCCTGAGTGGAACAGGGAGTCCAGGAGGCTCTTGAATGTGTTGAGATTAGAATAACACAAGCGATTGGAATCTTCAAGATATGGAAAAGTCAAGAGTTCTTTTCATTAAAGTTATTTGGAAAGGCAGTCTGAGAATAACAAAAATGAGGATCCTTGGCCCAGAAACAAGCTAAGTATTTCTAGAAACTGCATACATTCTTTCATATAGTGAAATGTATTCTCTTCATGAGCAGAGCACAACTGACTTTCCAACGCCATGGTGATGAGCCCTACTCTTGCCAGGGTTCATGTGGCACATTGCTAGAAGATATCAGAATTCTTCTCTGAGAGGGTCACTGACCTATGGGGGACACAAAAGAAAAACTTTAAAAGAAAAACTGGTGATCATCAAATCTGAGTGCTTTTAGCGATAAAAATATTACATGAAAATGAACCTCAGAATGAAGGAATATTCAGCACGTTTCCATTACACCCTTTCCAACCATCTCTTCAGCATTTCCTTATACCCAGGCATCCTGCTAGTACCTCTTATATGTTGGTGCATATAATTCTTAAAACAAGAAGATTTGAGTGCATTATTACTTCGATTTCAAACACAAGGGAACAGAGGTTAAGAGATATTCAGAATGCAGCTTATTAATGGTGGAGCTCAGATATGAATGTACATCTGACCCCAAGGATCAAATTCTTAACCATTGTACTGCATGACTTTGTAAATAACTTTGAGGTACATGCTTTGGGTGGATGGACCTCTTTCCCTTCAACCGTGATCGAATGCTGGTATTACAGTCAACAAGTCCTGGGGCAGCTACAATAGTCTTCGAAGTATAAGTTTGAGCCAACGTTTCCCTTTTCTGTTATGTTTTCAGATTGCAAATCCTGCAGAAGGAATACCAGAATAATTTGCATAAAGGTGCTATGGGTTTCCCTCAAACCAGAATGGAACCAGACTCAGAGAACTCTGTTGTTCCAAGTCATTCACTGACCAACTTTCACTCTGTGTGTTCGGTGCCTGCTCTATGCTGGGCTTCTAGGCACTAGCAACACGTTAAGTGTGCAAGGTAAATAAGGCCCCAGCTCTCCTTATATTCTGGGTTAGTTCTAGACCCTGAAAGCTCTAAAATCATCCCAGCTCTCCAAAGAGAAATGGCTTTCATTAGTTCGAAACTCTGCAGTGGAGATGGTCCAATGACTTGATTGCTTTTGTAGATTACAGTGAAATTTCCTCTGTGTTCCTTGGGTCTATGGGAATACTGAAAGTTGAAACTGGAATGTTTCTATCAACAAAACCATACTGATTGGATGTTGTGGAATAAAATGGGCTCGGCATCCCTCATCCTTTGGGTATGCTGCTCTGTTTGTATTATTTGTGACTTTGGTTGGTGCTTTTGGTATTCACTGGATTCTTAAGTCATTATAACTATAAGCACAAATGGGGGCCTTAACTATTGTTTACTCCCGCTCTGAAAAGTCAGACAAATGTGTCCAAAGGTTCTCTGCTAGACAAACATTATGATAATTATTATAAGGAGTCTTTTTTTCCAGTATCAAAAAACAACATCCCCCCCCCCAAAAAAAAACAAATGGAAAACACAAACACAGGGTTTTCTGAAATCCACCTTCTCCATGAACCCTCAGGTAACTTGCTGACCATTTCTTTCTTTATCTCTGAGGCCAAGAAGAGGAGGACAGTCAACATTAAACTTCTCTTCCAAGAAACAGTTGGAATAGAGTAGTTCAGCTCAGGGATTCTGAAGCTGGAAGGCTTGGATCCAAAATTTGCCTCTGCCTCTAACTAGCTGTGTGACTTTGGCTAGTCACTTAACTTCTCTGTGCTTCAGGGTTCTCATGTGTAAAACATGGATGATAAGAATAGTACCCATTTCATCATTTCCCTGTGAAGGTAAATGAGTAAAAACATGTAAAGCATTTAGCACGGTACCTGGCCAGAGATGAGTGTTCAACCAATGTTAGCTGTCATCGACTATGGGGTTCCTTGGGCTGAGATGCTTCTGATCAGCCTGACTTTTCTCTGTGTCCTCTCAGACTTGTACCTGTGGGTCCCTACAGTAAGACATGCACTTAAGATTAGTCTGAGAATTCTCTGACCTGCTCTGTTTCTTAAACCTACAGGGAATTTTCTGTGAGAATCTCCCATCCCTAGGTTCGAGGGTGGTTGGGGATGCAGGAAGGGACAGAAATGATATACGCTGTTTCTTGTTTCCAGCACTAAATGGGCCGTTGTTTCTCCAAATCCTTAAATAAAGGATTTGCTTTATTTAAGCAAATAAATGAGCTTTATTATTTGGGGAGCAAAGTCCGGAACTAAAACATAAGCTAAGGAGCTATAAAATTTCCGTGTTGTACATAGCGGAACCAGAGGCCATTTGTTACCTTGAATTTGCCTTGGATTTAAAATGTGGCAAATCTTATTTTGAAGACTGAGGTCTCTGTAGGTAGGGTTTAGATAAAAAGTCTCACTTAAAATGCACAAGATATTTGCACAAGGTACTAAGGCAGCAGTATGTAACTGTATTTAAAAAATACTGCTCAGGTGCCTGGGTGGCTCAGTTGGTTAAACGATGGTCTTCGGCTCAGTTCATGATCCTGGAGTCCTGGTATCGAGTCCCACATTGGGCTCCCTGCTCGGTGAGGAGTCTGCTTCTTACTCTGACCTCTCCCCTCACATGCTCTCTCTCTCAAATAAAATAAAATAAAATAAAATCTTTAAAACAAAACAAAACAAAAAACCCTACTGCTCTTTTTAAATGTTCAGTAAGGCTCTAGTAAGGAATCGTCCTTGCTAAGCACAGGTTAGCCGGAGACACTCCAGTGTCATAGCAAGGAACTCTGTGGGCAAGGGAAGGACGGCTGTTTGAATGAACCAGAGACGTGGTTCCCTAATAAGTTTTGCAGCAGCAAGTTGCTAGTGGCTAGAATGACCATTCTGGGGACTCTGGGGATTTCAGGAGTCTCCGTCATTCTGATTCTGATGCAGAAAGAGAACAAAT
Source organism: Lutra lutra (assembly GCF_902655055.1). Lineage (NCBI taxonomy): Eukaryota > Metazoa > Chordata > Mammalia > Carnivora > Mustelidae > Lutra > Lutra lutra. Next base: position 52,639,276 of record NC_062291.1, on the reverse strand, counting down.
ATGACATCACCATAGATAACACGATCCCCATGGACAGATAGTGGTTTGCTTTACCCATGGCAAGAATATTTAGTGAGAACTGGCCTCCCTTTAACTCTGTCAGCAGGAGGAGGCACCATGTGTTATAACACGCAAACTGCTAATAGCGAGGAGGGGAGGCCTGGGCTAAGACAACCAGGTTTTTTTTTGTTTGTTTGTTTTTCTTATTTTGAGGAAATGAAAAATTTTCTAAGCTAAGTTTTAATTAAGTGGTGATGGAAACAAAATTTAGTGACAAGAGTACCATTCTCTCCCAAATGTTTTTATTTCAATATCATTTCAGCTTACTTCCCATGCGACCAAAGGTTACTTTTCCTTCAGCGCCTTAGTTTCCTAATAGGTAAAATGAGATTACAATGGCATGTCTTGCATTGGGTTTTTATCAGGATTATATCAACTGATAAATGCAAAATGCTTAGAAGAGTACCTGCTTGCTCCCAGTAAGTGGTCTAGTAGAGCTGACCTTTGAAAAATGTGGGGGTTAGAAGCACTGATCCCTGAGCTTCCAAAAATCCACTGTAACCTTGACTCCCCCCCAAAACTTAACTACTGATATCCTAATGTGGACAGGAAGCCTTACCTATAACATCATTCGTCGAGGAGCACAATTTTGTTTGTTACATTTATTAAATGCTGTATTCTTAAATAAAATAAGCTAGAGGAAAGAAATTGTTAAGGGAATCACAAGGAAGAAAAATACATTTTTATCAAAAAAAATCTGCATCTAAGTGGACTGCCTAGTACAAACCCATGCTGTTCCAAGGTCAATGGTATCTGCTTTTATTTCCATTATAGACTTATGCTTCATGAGTACTGTGTTATTATTCTAATAGTTTCTCTGGAGGGAAAAACCATCAAGAAGCATGGACAAATGCTTCATCTCATTTTCCTCAGCAACTTATGCCAAATGGAGAACTTCTTGGTCTGGTCAACACACCCAGAGCCAACTTGGGTCTTTGAGGAAGGGAGTAGTCTGTGTAGAGCTGATCTTTTATTTTTAAACCTATTAAGTGATAGCAAACATCTTTCATACACAAAGAAAAACCCTAGTTTAATGACTTGTTTTATTTATCAGTATCACTAATTCCCACAAGGGACATGAGAAAACCATTTTAGGCTGTTATAGATACTACCTGAAATTTTAGATGAGAGTCTGAACTTTAGAAATTCAGCAGCACAATAAGGATACATGAAAAGCGTGCCTCTCCCGGATCTATAATAATTCTTGACTTATTGTTATTGGAGAGATGTATGGGTTGCACTGTTCCTGTACCATCCGTTTTAAAAGAATGGTTGGCAGACTTAAAGTGCTAAAAGAGCCAAAAAAAAAAAAAAGAATAGCCAAGATGTATTCTGATTAAGCAAACTGCTGAGCCATATTTTGTTTCATGGAAACAGAAAGAGGTAGGCTCTTTTCTCCTTATCTCAATGTGATCCAAAATCCTTGTTTTCACCTTTTTCTCCCAGCTGCTTTGAGGTTTGGGCTCCTACCAAGAGCAGCAAAGCATAGGGAGAGGGAGTCCTCTTTTTCTCAGGAGAAAGATGAGAGGGAAATAAGACAGTGAGTCAGCAGGCCAGCAGGCATCCAGCACACGGGGGAACTCTGAGTCCTGCTCACTCCCTCCTCCACCTGCTGTTCTGGCTGTCCCTGGATTAGTTTCTATTGCTCTGTGCTGTGCGACAGACTTGACAGTGGGGTTCTGGGTTCCCTGCCCCAATCTCCCCCAAATCCTTGGCACTGACTGTATTCTGTAGCCTACTGAGGAATATCAGATGCTGCATGAGGAGCATGGGGGACCAGAAGCATGGAACTCCCTGTACCTGGGGGCCCTCTGCTAGTGCAGTACAAAAGTTGACAAATAGGTCCTGAAGTGTTACCTAATAGCAATGCATTAACATAATAGCATCAAAATATAGGTTCCTGCTACCAATATAGAATTAAACTGATTAAACTGGTCAGGATTAATCAGAAGAGGGGGAAATAGAGGAAACTATCCAATAAGGAATAGTGATTATCTAGTTGAATATATATATATATATAGTTACTCAGCATATTTGCAATGATACAGTATGGAAAATTCGCCACTCAGACATGGGCATACCTCCTCTCGACATTTCTCATCTGAACACAGAAAATGATTTGGATGACTATTTTTGCAGTTTTCCTAAGGATGACATAGAACATTCTAGATGCGTAAGAGAGAAGTTAATTTTCGACGTACAGTAGATGCTTCAGGGCATTAGAGCTTGATTCTCTCAGGTTAAGAGAGGGTCCCCATCATTTTTGCACTTCAAAGATGTATCTTTTTTTTTAGTGTTTCAAGTTTTTATTTAAATTCTTGTTAGTTAACGTATAGTGTAATGTTAGTTCCAGGAGTAGAATACAGTGATTCCTCACTTACATGTAACACCCAGTGCTCATCACGAGTGCCCTCCTTAATCCTCATCACCCATCTGGCCCATCCCTCCACTCACCTCCCCTCCAGCAATCCTCTCTTCTCTATAGTTAAGAGTCTCTCTAACGGTTTCCCTCTCTTTTTCCCCTTTTTCCCCCACATCCATCTGTTTTGTTTCTTAAATTCCACATACGAATGAAATCATATGCTATTTTTCTTTGACTGACTTATTTTGTTTAGCATAACACCCTCTAGCTCCTCTTGCCATTTATGTCATTGCAAATGACAAGATTTCATTCTTCTTTTTTTTAATCACGGAGTAGCGTTCCATTGTGTATATACACCACATCTTCTTTATCTATTCATCAGTCGATGGACATTTGGGCTCTTTCCATAGTTTGGCTATTGTTGATGATGCTGCTGTAAACATCAGGATGCAGGTGGCCCTTTGATTCAGTATTTTTGCATCCTTTGAGGAAATACTTAGTAGTGCAATTGCTGGATTGTAGGGTAGTTCTGGGTTTAGCTTTTTGAGGAACTGTTTTGCAGAACGGCTGCAGCAGTTTGCAGCCCCTTCTCCCTTTGCTCCCCTTTCTCTGCATCTTTGCCAGCACCCTTTGTTTCCTGTGTTGTTAATTGTAGCCCTTCTGATAGGTGTGAGGTGGTATCTCATTGTGGTTTTGAGTCGTACAAATCAAAATCAAAAATTTTGATTTGTATATATTGTATGTCCCTGACATACATATATATTGTTGATGTTGATGTTGAGTGATATTATGATATCAATGATATTGATGTTGAGTGACATTGAGCGTCTTTTCGTGTGTTTGCTGTCCATCTGGATGTCTTCTTTGGAAAGATGTCTATTCATTTCTTCTGCCCATTTCTTAACTGGATTATTTGTTTTCGGGTGTTGAATTTGATAAGTTTTTTATAGATTTTGGATACTAACCCTTTATCAGATATGTCATTTGCAAATATCTTCTCCCATTCCAAAGGTTACTTTTTAGTTTTGCTGATTGTTTTCTTTACTACGCAGAAGATTTTTATCTTGATAAAATCCCAATAGTTCATTTTTGCTTTTGTTTTCCTTGTCTCAGGAGACATATCTAGTGAGAAGTTGCTATGGCCAAGGTCAAAGAGGTTGCTGCGTGTTGGTCTCTCAGATTTTGATGGTTTCCTGTCTCATATTTTGGTCTTTCATCCATTTTGAGTGTATTTTTGTGTATGGTATAAGAAAGTGGTCCAGTTTCATTCTTCAGCTTGTTGCTGTCCAATTTTCCCAACACCATTTTTTGAAGAGACTCTTTTTTCCATAGGGTATTGTTTCCTGCTTTGTTGAAGATTAGTTGACCATATAGTTGTGGGTCCATTTCTGGGTTTTCTATTCTTAAAGATGTATCTTTTCACAGATAGTAACACAGACAGTCCATGGGTGGGAATGCCTGTTTGGTCAGGGAGTAAGGTATATTTCCCTCATTCCCTGGCCCAGGGCAGGTTGCAGAGTTCATATAATTGTGAATTGTCATTTGTTAATTCACTCAACAAATAACTATTCATCTCTTTTCCTTTCCTAGGCATTGTGCCAAGAACAAGAGATATAATGATGACCAAGAAACAGATACAAGCAAATAAGTGATGATCCTTGCTACGTTGAGGAAAAACTCAAAGGAGCCAGGAAAGAAAGAAAAATGATGGATTTGGGAGCATGGATGAAAGGTGTGTTGGGAGGTAGGCATACTTCCAAGGGGGGTGGTTACTAAGCATACACAAACGTTGACCCAGCTTGGCTGATGCACCCATCTGGCAGGTGGTGGTATAGCCATTCAGGCAATGTTTATGCATTTATGCACAGAAAAAAATGTTATCCCTCTGCCTCACCAGTGTTTTATAAACACAAGCAATTCCTTCAGAGGGCCGCTGCCCAGATGCTGGAAATAGCCTGGGACATAGCAGGCATGTACTCATGTTGGTTAACACCACTAATGAACAAATGAGAGGCACTTTTAGTACAATAGGATGTTGAGTTTATGATGTCATAAACTAAATCAGTTCCACATTTTGTCTATTTATTGTTGAATTTGGGCGGTAATAAAACACCTTCATTTTCTTCTTGATCTTATTTACTGAAATGAAAGCAATCAGGGAGACTGTAAACTCCTACGAAAGGTTGTACTTCTCTTATAAAAGGAAAAAGCCCTGCAGATTCTGACGTAGCGTGTTTTGCATGTGTGCTGACTTTAGTTGTGTTACTTCCGTTCTGGAAGTCGTGAACTTCTGAAGTGATAACAGTATCAGACATCTATCCTTGGAATGCTTTCCAATTCCAATTTATTTTTACATTTATTCCTATAATTTATTCCTATATTTAAGGACCTTGCAATATCTTAGAGCTTTTCTTTTATCTTAAACAACTCTAAGGCTTGTGACACAATTTCCCCCTCTACTTCTGAAGGCTCTGTGCTCTGTATAAAGCCATAATTTTGACATTTCTTGCAATTACTTTAGAACAAGAAAAATCACATATTTATTAATCTGGTAGAATGAGAGGTAAAGAATTAATTTCTAGAAGATCAACAATTTGAGATATCGCTAAGACTGATGCATGATGGTTAATTTTAGTTGTCAGCTTGACTAGACTATTATGCCCAGTTGTTTGGTCAAACACTGGCCTAGATGTTGTTGTGAAGGTATTTTGTAGACGTGATTAACATTTACAGTTACAGATTGATTTTAGATGAAAGAGACTGCCTTTGACAACGTGAGTAGCACTTATACAATCAGTTGAACATCTTTGGTACAGAAACTGAGCTTTTAGGAAGAAGAAGGAATTTTCTCTCAAGACTGTAACATAGAAATCCTACCTGAACTTCCAGCCTGCTGGTCTGCTCTATAGATTTTGGACCCAAGACTATGTGTATATATGCATATACATATATATACATCTATATATATGTGTGTATATGTGTGTTTATATATGTGTATATATCCTATTTTATATATTATAAGTATATTTATATAAATATATATATATATATATACACATATATATATATCTTACCTCTGTTATGGATATATATCTATATATCCATAACTTGAAGCTTTCTGCTTTTCTGGGGAATCCTGATACAGAGTGTTTCATTCTCTCCTCAAGTTGTGTCTCCAGTTGTACCAGGGAGAAATTGGTAACAGTTTCTAGACTTCTACTGCTTTATGGGAGATCAAAGGGTTGAAAGCAAGCTGAGACAGTATTCCACATTTCAAGCTGCCCCCTCCCAAAAGGAAAAGAGCTTGGAGCTGGGGAGAGGAACGCTGAGCACACCCATTCATATGATTCACTGGTTCTATATTTAGCAAAACAGAAAAATACGGGGAAGATTTTGAACCTTCATAAACTCTTCTGGCTTCCTTCTGATAACACTGTATTTTATTTTATGCCGAGGCACATCCCCATCTTTATAAAGATTGTATTATGCTGTTAGCATTAGCTAGGGACCTATATAAGAGGAGTCAGGGTGGACTTCGTGTTCTCAGGGCAGGGCTATTTATTTATTTAGTTATTTAACCAGAACTTTACATAATATTAAGGTAGCTAGAAGCTGGATTATTATTTCCAGAAGAATAGGAAAGACAATGTATCTCCACTGAGCTCCCACAAATGACATTCATATGAGAACAAGTTCACACATTTAATTCTCAGTTTTGCAAAAAAAATTTTTATAAATGAGCCCATGACCTCAAATTATCCTAACAGATATGCCTGTAATGTGACACAGGTAAGTGATATGGATGGCTCAGAATAGACTTATTCCCATTGCTGTGGAAAGCACTGAAATGATGCCTTCCATAGATATTGGGTTGGGAAGACCATCCCTCTGTACAAGAAAAATAATGCTCCCCTTTAGTATTACCACTCTTAGACCAGCCTTGATCATGGATCTTGGGTGATTGAAAAAAAGAAAGATGTACATAGAAGTTAGTTTCTGGTACCCAAATATTCTATTGTAGTTCAATCAAGAGTGCTTATCTTATAGAGGGCATGTAATCATTTTAAACATATAAATTAGTAAGATGTTGCCTCCTAAAAGTATTAAGCTATTAGCCAATGGTACGTTCTTGCCGCTTCCATGGAGCTAATGGTGGGAATGTGTGATAATTGCTTAGGTTTGGGCTCTGAACATTATCAACCCAAATAATTGCCCAATCCCTCTCCCAGTTTACTTCATAATCAGGAGGCATCCCTATCCCATCGCTTCAATTGTAAAAGCATGCGGTACCACTAAAAGAAAACTTCTGTGAGTCAGATGGACCATAACACAAAATACAAACACAGATGCAAAAGCGCCACAGACACCACACTTTTTGAAGTAAAATGTGGTAGTTTTGGACTAGTTGATTGTGGCCATACCTTCTTTCACACTCTAGGCCTCCCATCCTGCAGCAGAATTCTTGCCCCATGTTTTGTCAACCTAAATGGCCAGGGTTAGTTCTCTACTCTTTCCCTTCTTGGGATCTCTTTTCCATTCCTCTTTGTCCAAGACCAACTTTATTCCACATTTCCAAAAACATGTGTCTTACCAACTTCTCATGTGTTTACTTTTTCTTGATTTATACAAGCTCTAAAGAGACAACCACAGACTTTCCATAGGGGACACAACCACTACTAATTAAACCTATACCTAGTTGCTACTCTCTTACTTGATGGCTGACAACAGCATGACAAATGTTGGAATTTTACTATTCTAGAGTATGAAAGATTGCTTGGGTTGTCTCTCCCAACTTTGGGGGGTAGTGGTAAAATGATTTGTAGATAAGAATGAATAATAGAACTGAAATGGATCTCAAGATATCTCATTGCCCTAACTGCTTTCAGGTAGCTTCTAGACTAGCTCTGGAAAAACAAGTTTTATTTTGCCAAAAACAGTCTAAATGATTGTGGGTAACTGCCAGGAAACCCAGGTTGATATGAACTCTGTGTTCAAATTAATAATTAATTAGTGATGTCTGCCATGGGTGAGGGCTAGGAGGGTGTGGACAGTAATGGCACATCGTTTCCATGTTTTGTATAAAACCAACAAAGATGGAGAATTAGTTTTCAGTTCAAAATTACTTCAAACACTGAGAAAGTATTCCAGGTGAGAAAGGCAGGGGAAAGGAAAATTCATCTTGGTATAAATGAGGATGTTGACAAACAGTCATATTTTTTGAGTATGATAACCTTTCTGAAGAGTGCTAAAATATAATAGTGCTCTTGAGATGATGATGTGGACTGAAATAGAAACTTTAAAGGCTAACAGAGTGTCGTTGCCTCTTTTTCTAGCTCAAAAGAGCAAAATGCTGAGTGAAAGTGTATAGTAGAAGAAAATTGGCCTTCTTCACAACTGAGTGAAGATGCTCTTTCTGTATTCAGAAAACATTCTTGAAATGGACTTTTCAGTGATCTAAATTTAAACATGTAAATTAAAGAAAAAAAACCATTTTGCCGAGAACCCTATGAAACAACCATTTAGTGGGATTTTCCATTTAATAGAAAATCCATTTCCTTGTGAAAACCTAACTTGTTTTTCTTGGTTCAAATATCTTCAGAAAAACTTTTTTGTTTTGTTTGGTTGGAAAATGTCAATACCCTATGCTTTGCTTACAAATAAAACAGAAGCCCCAGTAAATTTCTTTCAGAGAAGTTAGCCTGGAAATATGATTATATTATAACAAAGGCCCAACAGAATGTCTGAAGGACTAATGAAGTCTTATAAATGCAATGGGCTTAGAACTCCATCCCTAAAATGTGAGTAGTGACAGCAATAATAATCATGACCACTTATTGAAAAAGAAGCTATCATTTATTATAATATGCCTGCTTGCTTTCTGACATCCTTCTTTCCTTCTTTCCTCTCCCCATTCCTCCTCCTCTTAGTTCCACAAATCCTGAGTTCCTATTATGTTCCAGGAACTATACAAAGCTCAAGAAATGATGATATTAGGGATCCAGATAGACAAGGGTACTGATTGCACAGAATTTACACTCTAGTGGGGAAAAAGTAGGTATTCATCAAGTAATGACAGTAATGTGTTGTGTCAGGATGGACTGAGAGGTCTCTTTCCCCTTTGGGGGACAAAGGGGAAATTTGAGGACTAGAAAAAGAGTGATTTCAGTGTGCAACGAGTTGCTGCTTTTTAATATGAGGAAAGACAAGTGGATCTTTACTGTGAAATGATCTGGATATTATTTTGCAAGGAATCGGGCCAGATTCATATTAATAGGAGAAATTAGACTTTTAAAAAATATGTAGACAAGCTATAGGTGTCTCTAGAAAGACATTCCACCTTATAGCTGTAAGTTTTATTTTGCTATAATGCACCAACTGCCAAGAAATGGCTCTAGACTCAGTTTCCCACTCAGTTTCTCTGTAATCTACCTATAGGTCTCTCTTGATTTCAGGAGGGTGGTTAAAGATGATGAATGATATTGTGCTCTTGAAGGTAAATATTTTTACTAAGCAAACTAGTTTGTCATGAACCTAGTATAGCTTAAAGAGTTTTTATCAAAAGAGCATAATTTTGTGTTTTCCAGAGTTATATATTAATTTAAAAAACACAAAGGACTATTGCAAAATTAAAGATGAACAATCAAAGCCCGTAGTTTCTTTAAAAAGAAAAAGATATGGGTGGCTCAGTCAGTTGTGACTGACTATTGATTTCTGCTCAGGTTATGATCTCAGGGTCCTGAGATCGAATTCTAACTCAGGCTGCATACTGAGCAGTGGAGCTCAGAGAGAGATTCTCTCTCCTTCCCCCTCTGTCTCTCTCCTTCCCCCTCTGTCTCTCCTCCTCTGTCACCCCCCACCCCACTTGCTCTCTCTTTCTCTTTCTCTCTCTTAAAAAAAGTAAAGAAAAGAAAAAGGTAATTGTTGCTAATGAAATAATCAATACATTTTGGATTAGTCCAATTTAAGAATATCCAAATATCTCAAGATATAACATGTATGTACATCTTTTGTTCTCATGGACTTGTGTGAACTGGGATTTTTAAATAATGCCACAGTGTAAACAAATATAAGAATAATCTTGGTACTGCACCAGGATCCAAAATATACCTAACAGGATAAGTGATAAAGAATAAAAACCTCACTTCTTTTTTTTTTTTTTTAAGATTTTATTTATTCATTTGACAGACAGAGATCACAGGTAGGCAGAGAGGCAGGCAGAGAGAGGAAGGGAAGCAGGCTCCCCGCTGAGCAGAGAGCCCGATGAGGGGCTCGATCCCAGGACCCTGGAATCATGACCCAAGCCGAAGGCAGAGGCTTTTAACCCACCGAGCCACCCAGGCGCCCCAAAACCTCACTTCTTTTATTAAAATATTTTTATCCCAAGTTTATAACAAAAATGTAAGATTAAACGTATTATTTTACTCTTAATGAATAAGATGATTTAAACTCTCCAATATTTTTGTTACTTTATAAGATAAAATACACTGAATATTTCTAGCATCACTGAACACATTTGAACCATTCATTCAACTATGGAGTACACCTCATGGGCATCCCTCTGAATGTTTAATAAGCTACCCTTTCCAGAAAACCATGGTCAAATGAATGGGGTAGGGGGTTGCTGCTTTAGAAGGAAGGCTCTTTGAGACAGTCTTATCTACTCCTGGTTTTATAATTGTTAAATAATTTTATAATTGATTAGAAGAAGCTTAGAGAAAAGAAACAATTATAAATTTTAATCATGCAGTTATTTGAGCAGGAACATAAAGGAATGAAACTGATCCTCTAATGGGGCCCATTGGTGGAGAAATTGCGTTGAGCTGGACACACTTGTCATTGTTGGCTAATTCCCTCTGATGGCTGATAAATCACCAAGCAGTTAGAGGGCGTTCCTTGTGGAAAGTTGCAGAGAAAGACCTTGTTAGAAAGCAGGCCAGGGGTGCTAGGGCAGTGCCCCAAGGAGATGGCCTTGGAGTTTCTCAATCTGCCTTTCAACACCTTGAGTTGTAGTTGAGAAAGTTAACCTCTGAATTATTTCATTCTGTACCTTCCTTTGAAGCAACATAACCTTTAAAAAAAATTGAATCCTTTAAAAACTATATTGTTAATAAAAATAAATTTTTAACTTAATTTCTTTATATGTTTTATATGTGCATGTATATATAACTTTGCATAAATGCATATATAGTACATAATTTTTGCATACGTGTGTATGTGTATATACATTTTGAATTTTACCTGGCTTTTCCTTCGTGTTCTTCTTCCTTCACCCAGTTCTTTGACACATGATAATCCAAAATAACCTTCTGTATATCTTTCCATGCTTACAAATCTCTCTCCCTCTTAGATATTTGTGGGGTTTTTTGCTATTGTTTTAAGAAATGAGCTATTATGCCCACTTCTGTGCATTTTGCTTTTGTCACTCAGTGATTCCTATGGAAATTTCTCCAAGATATTTGGGTTTTCAATGTATAGGAGCATTTATCAACCATAACATATTATTCCTTTTTTCTTTTTTGATGCGTAGATTCATTATTTTACCTTTTTTTAATTTCCAAATTGGCTAGAACTTTCATGATAATAATAAAAAAAATTTGGTATTATATATCATTCCATCTGTAATGTCTGATTTTAATTAAACTACTTTATGACATTGGGATATCAAATGTCTTTTCAGCATCTGTTTAGTATGCTATAAATATTTTGATGCATTGTCAGATTCTATTTACTAACATTTGTTTTTAGTTTTGGCATCTATATCCATGAAGAAAATTGGTCTATTATTCATTCAAAAGATGTTTATTGAGCACCTGCTTTCTGTCATGTAATAGTCTGGGTGCTGAGGCCACAGTATTTAAGCATAAACGTCCCCATTCTTATGGAGCTAACATCTAGAAGAAAGTTTTCTTTCTCAAAGAAAAATCTGATTATCAGGTTTGTTTATGAGATTTGATATTAGAATAATTTTATCTTCCAAAAGTTAACTGGATACATTTTCATCTTCTTCCTAGAAATGGAATAGATTAAATAAATATTTGTCTGTTCTTTAAAAGATGGCTAAAACATAGCTATGAACCCAGATGTTCTTGTGCTGTTTTGAATGGTGGACTTTTAATTTCTTTTCTGATTTTAGGGTCATTGGAATATTTATTTGAGTTTTCCTTTTCTTCTTAGATCCATTTAAAGAATTTGTGTTTTGCAGGAAAACCCTCTTTAAATGTATCTCCTTAGTTTCATTTTCTTAGAAATTATCTTAATTGCTCCTACATCTGTGGTTATATTTCTTTTCTTAATTTTAATATTGCTCTATGTTTGCTCCCTTGTTTTTGTTTTTTCAAGATCCTTGTGAAAAAATTTACCTATTTTTTCCCTCCAAAGAGGGGTTTCAATTTTCTTTTTTTTTTTAATCCTCTCTAGTTTGTGTTTTCTGGCTTTATTAGTTTCATTTTTTATTATTAGTTCTATTCCTATTGTTTCTTGGCTCATGTTGTGTTTTTTCCTCTCCAGTTTCTAAGATTAGTTCTTAGACTCTTTGCATTATTTGTCCTTACTCTTTCTTTTGTAATAATAAAGGCATTTAAGAACATACAGTTTCTTTGGAGTAGAGCTTAACATTTGTCCATAGATTCTACATGAATGGTTCTCCTTTTCTTTGCTTTCTAGATGATTCTGATTTCCCTTTTATTGTAATGCTCCTTTGATCTAGCACTTACTAGAAGTATGTTTCTAAATTGCCAGTAGTAATTCTTGTCACTTTTATATTACTTATTTCAAGTGTCATTGGCATATGATCAGAAAAATGCAGTTTGTAAAAAATCTCCAGTTTTAGAATCTGTTAAGGCTTTGAGTCAAGTACATGATTAATTTTTCAAAATGTTCCCTGAGTGTATGAGAAAAACTATGTTCTCTACTTAAATGTAAATTTTCATGTATAGACTCAGTGGTGTGCTGATAAAGTTGAACAGCCAGCTCTCTCTGGAGATGACCATTTGCAGTATTTGTAGCATTGTTCTTCTTCCTTCGCCCAGTTCTTTAACACATGATAATCCAAAATAACCTTCTGTATATACACGTTTCCAGGTGTATCCATGGCCACCACAGCCTGTATTCTAGCCACCAAACGTGACATCATTCAGTATGTGGGAGCGGTAGACCGACTTACAACTGGCTTTCCAAAGCTGGTACCATCCAACTCCTGCGCCCCACTGCATAGGTCTATTAAATCAAGTTTATTGACTATATTATTATATTCTTCTATCCTTACGTACCCTTGATCACTAGGTTCTGAGTCAACTGTATGACAATTGCATTTTTGTCTGGTTTTCCTTATATAGATAGTAGTTTTCCCTCCACCTGTTTAGCTGCCATTTTTTTAGTACATATAGTCTATACTGATTTCCTTTTTATTTATTTCCTTTTTAAAGATTTTATTTACTTGAGATAGTGAGAGAGAGAGCACAAGCGGGGAGGGATAGGAAGAGGGAGAGGGAGAAGCAGACTTCCTGCTGAGCAGGGAGCCCAGCTCAGGCTGGACCCCAGGACCCCAAGATCATGTCCTGAACCAAAGGCAGATATTTAACCGACTGGGCCACCCAGGTGCCCCTACAATGATTTAGTGAATTCCTAAACTGTGCTTTTTATCAGTACGTAATGATTCTTTCAATCCTCTATAATGTTTTAACCTTAAATTTCACCTTATCCGGTATTCATATTGCCATATCTGTTTTCTTTTTGTTTGCATTTGTCTGGTATCTCCTTGCTGATCTTTTCATTTCCCATCATGCTTCATCACTCAAATTAAGTGTGTTTTCTGCAAATAGCAATATAAATACAACCTAGGCTGTCAGTCTTTGTATTTGACTAGGATACTTTGGTGTATTCATGTTAGGTGTAATGACTTTATTTCTTCAGTCTTTGCATTTCATTACTCACTTTGCTTCCTTTTTCTGTTTTTTGTTGATACTCATTCTGTTTCTTTCCCTTTGTTAATTTGGAAGTGGTCCTGTATTTTTCCCTTTTCTTAATGATCCTCTCCCAGCAGATGAAACAATTTCCCTATTTATAAGAAAATGAAGCTTTCACTGTGGGATGTTCTGTTTCTCCAGTTGCCTGCACCCTACAGGATGAGACTATTAAAATACTTTTCCTTTCACCTTTCTTTCCTCTCTTTCTACCATTAAACTTTTGGAATCCTTTCCTTTTTCGTCACTCTCAATGTCTAGATTTTGCTGGGAATTTGTATGTATTGGTGTTCTCCTCTGCTATTTCAAGCATCTCTCTTAAACCTTCTGTTGGACAATATCAGATTATTTATCCTCATTTTTTATACTTATATCTTTAGTTCTACATGTATCTGTACCAGGATTTATGTACAAATCAATCAGGTTTATTTGTTCACTGTTTTTTTATTTTACTCTTTTTTCATCTTGAGGTTTCCTTTTGGTTTCACTTTTTATTTAAGTGAATGTTCTTGAGTATTTTCCTTAGATGGACTGTACGCATGATTCACTCTCTGAAGTCTTGTACAACTCCATGGAAGGGTGATCATACGTTCATAGGGTATAGAATTCAGTTGCAGTCTTTGCTCTTATCTGTAGATTTCATTCTATTGTTTAACTTCCAATGTTCTATGTGCCAGTCTGATTTCTTTTCTTCCCATGTAGGTAGCTTTTTTTTTTTTTTTCTTGGTGGTATTTAAGATTTTTTCTCTTTATCCTTACTTAAGAGATCAGAAATTTTATGAGGCATGCCTAAAAATACTCCAGGCTTGAAATCAGAGAGGCTTTCAATCTTGTAGACTTAAGTCTTTCATTATCTCACAAATATTTTATTTATTTATTTGTCTAACTACTACCTCCTCTTCTCTATCTCCCTTTGTCTTTCTAAAGTATTTGTTACTCATTTGTTAGGTCTTCTGGATACAGAGATTTTAAATGTCTAAAATTTTCCTTCATAATTTCTATTTCTATACTGTTTTCTCAGGTCTTTGAGATATTTCTTGCAGGCAATTTTCTAAGCTACTAATCTGGGTTTCAATAATGATCTTCCCCCCACCACCAAAAAAAAGTGAAATGCTACTTTTGTTTGATAAAATTTCTCCTTTAAATTAGCCCAAATCTCCAGAAACATGGATGAGTTTTGAAGTCACAGACACCAGGTGTTGGCATCCTCGCTCATCCCTTCCTAGCTCATGACTTTGGACAAGGCGGTTACCAGTTTAAAGCTCAATTTCCTCATCTGTGGGGAAGGAACTGCTACCACCCATGGAACTGAACTATAATAATGATTACATGATAGGAAATAGACACTTTTTGCAAGGTATTGGGTGCCTAAAGAATGTTCCATAAATATTTAGGGTAATATTTGATTAAACATCATGTTGACTAATATAAAAATGAAGTCTGTGGGGGAAATCACAAGGCTTTTTTCAACATTAATTATGTGTTCTTATTTTTTTGCAGCTTTTCATAGAAATCTTTTAAACTTTGCTAATAAAATCATAATGCCTTACATTTGTATAATACTTGACTATTTATCTATAGCTTTGTGACTGAAAACAGGTATTATTATTTTAATGCTCCTGCTGAGTTAAATGATTTTCCAACGCTTACCGAGCTAATAGGCAGCATAGACAGCTGTCAAAATCTCTGAAGTAAAGCCATTTCTCCAGCTGACAGTCAATTCTACAGGTATCAATAACTTATTATATTTCTTAAAAATACAGTCATCAAAGAGTTTCTGGATGGATTTTTTTTCAATCAGTTATGCATTCAATGAGTAGAAATAAAAAATATGTATGAAAGCACCTTATTGTATGCCCTGCATGGCTCAGAATGCTGAGGATAAAATGGGGAGCAAAAGCAGATACGGTTCCTGCTCTTGGGAAGCTTATAATCTAGTGAAAGGGATGGCCATTAATCAAAAAACCATATGCATACATGTAAACTGAGAGCTGAGAGAAAGTACATCTGACAAGAGGATTTGATATCGTCAGGAAGGTTAGAAAGGGTCCCTGAGGAAATAATGCTAAGGTGAGGTTCGAAGGAAGAATTTCCCTCAGCCAGGCAAAGGAGGGTTAAGTGGGGAGAGGAGGCTTCAAGAGAGAGGGAATAGCAGACACAAAGGCCCTGTGTTGGAAAGAAGCCCTTCAGACTGAGAGATTGAAATTGGGCCGGTGTCACTGGAACTGAGAGAGTGAAGGCAAGTAGGGGAGCTGCCAAAGTAAGTGGGGGTCAGGTGACATAGGATTCTGAGACTCATATGAAATATTTTGGTCTTTCTTTTAGTATAATAGAATGCCAGTTAGAGTTTTGAGAAGAGTGTGTGTGTGTATGTGTGTGTGTGTGTGCATGCACGTGTGCACACGAGGTGTGGATGCTCCTGGCACTGTGTTTACTTAGCAAACACCACTCTGGCTAAGGTGGAAAGCAGACTAGAAGTCCAGAATGGGTACAGATAAAGCAATCAGGAGGCCACCGAGGATGTCCAGTTGAGAGACAGGGGGCAGTGAAGACTGAGAGGAAGGGGTCAGATCTGTGTGGTAATTACGAGGTTAAAACAATTGCCCCTGATGATGGATTATATAGAGAGGCTGAAGTAGAGAGGCTTTTAAGAATGAACTCTAAATTTCTAGCTCAAATAACTGGTAGATGATAGATGTACTTATTATTGTAAGGACAACTAAAATAAGGCCAGATTTGGGGGGATTAAGATGATGAATTTGGTTGAATATATTCAATTTGAGGTGTCTTTCAAGCACCAGATGGAGATATGAAGTAGTAGTTGGCTGCATATGTCAGCTGCTCAAGGAATAGGACTAAAGATAAAACATGTTGAGTCATCTACTGTAGATGGTTATTGATACCGTGGGTGGAGCTGGAGTAAGATTGTCCTTCCCATACTTTCTTAGACATTTATTTCTTAATTTGTTTTGACCGCTTAATTCAGGACACTAGGGAGCAGGGGCCAGCATAACACCCTGAATCTCCAGGATTAGCTCTACCTTCACAGACACCAGTAGAGAGTGCCCAGGAACCTGTCTGTGCCAATGACATGTACGCTGGAGAGCAGTGAGGGAAGTAAAGCAGGTAGACCAGATGGCTCAGCCCTACCAAGCAGCAGATACACAATAGACTTCCCCTCTACTCTGATACTATACTGTGAAGAGGGAAGGAAAGGGAGAATATTGAAATTAAAGAAAGATGGAAAAACTTCTCTGAATGTGAGTTTGAACTGACTGTTGGTTCAAATGAAATTGTGGCACTGAAGGTTAGATCTAACTTGAGGTTAGATCACTTTGACTTATCAAATTTAAGTATTTCATTTTCCCCAATGGTCTTTCCACTATGGGAATGAGAGCCTCACAACAATGGGGTTAGTTGTGGGACAAATAGGACTTTTGCTTGTTTTGTTCCTATTGCACATCCAAATCGTATTGTGCAAATCAGTGCCCTTCCACACCAGAATTTAAATTGTCTGACCCCTAAGCTTGTTACAGACCTTGCTGTGTCTTACAGAGTTCACAGAGCTATCCAGTGGCTGAGCTGGGCAAGAACAAAGCTCTTGTTATGATGTTTCCCCTCATGATTAAATAAAATCTATATTCCTTTTAAACATATGCTTTGGAGAATTTTATGTGCATTTTGTGTATTAGTTCCATCATGTGGTATAGCATACTTGATTTCATATATGAATAATTTTAACTTTTGTGTACTTTTGTGTACATGCATCCAGTAATTGGGGTCTGATATATATATATACACATATAATGTCAAATATATATTATTTATTATAAATTATATGATATATGTTATCTATATTGTCCTATATATTATATACTGTATGAATTATAAGTCTATATATTTTTTTCCTTTGGATTTAGCTCTCAGCAGTTTCCAGCATCCAATAGCAGCAAAATCCAGAAGGGTAAGGAAATCTCAACGGTATTCGGATAGCAATGATTAAGAATACTCAAGACAACAGAAAACTGAGGACAGTTGTCTCTACTCCTCACCTCATGCAGGGGGATTGACCAGGAAATGGAAAGCTTCAAAGCACTGGCCTTGAAAACATAAATCCATAAATTATTTGCAACCATTCTTTTTCAAGTGAACGTCCTGCTCTCGCTGTCACTGTGCACCTGGGAGTATCCTCTGCGTGACCTTTCAGCTAACTCCCGGCACTGATTCAGAGAATCAACAAGCCAGCCCGGTCTCAGGCAATGGTCTGCACCCATCTATGCTCTCCTCTGATGGATCAGTTTATACAGCCCATGGAATTTCAGAAAAACAGAAGCCCAGGATTGAGAGATTTATTCCAGATCACACAGCCAGTGACTGGGGACATATTTTATGCTGGAGTTCATATTCTCTCCAGGGTCCCTGCTGCCTCTCCTGCCATGATGAGGATGAGAGCCTTGGACTCAGTCCTGGGTTCACATCTATTTCCACACTGCTTGGAAAAGCTAATTAGCATACGTGAACTTCAGTTTGCTTATCTAGAAATAAGGGATGGTAATGCTTCTATGGCAGAGTAGTTGGGAGGAAGGAGAGGGCAGAGTCCACACACCCTTAGTGTGATATCTGAAATATGGCTAGGACCCAACAAATAACATTTGATTGGCACTGGTGTTTTATTTTTGCTATTATTTATAATGCCTTCAGAGGAAAATTCCTTGGACTCTACCCCCAAAGTTCCAAATTCTTAAAGAGATCAACACCTGACCCATAGCTTTCTGCAAATGACTTTTGGTGCTGATCATATGAGCCATGTGGGTTCAGTGGGAAGCACTTCAGTGGAAAGTCCTCCCTCAGACTGGGTTGAGGATGCATGCCACTGTTTGGGTACAACATGGATTTCCTCAGCTAGTTCAAGCAATGACCTTTTAATATTTTCACCATGGGAAATGGAGACAAATTAACAGGATTTGAGTCAGATAAAACCCTGGGAGATTGGTAAGGGTAAAATTGTTCCCGACAATTTAGTAAAATCATGAGTACCCTGAGAAGTTCTGTTCAGGGCACGAATTCTCATCCAGTATTAATGTCTAAATCTTCCGAAACAGGCATTGCACACTGAGGAAGCTTGTTCCTGCAACTTGGGTGGGGCATTGTGGTAGAAAACATGGATTTGGATGTCTGCCGGTTTTTCTTTTTTGAGCACTGTGCCCCTCACCCTGGTGCAGGAACCGAAGACCTGAGGCGGTATGCATCAAGAATGCTATGCAATGCACAAAAAGGGAGCCAGTTCTGGGTCAGAACTGGTTCTTTGGTTCTATGGCTTAAAGGCTATCTCTGTGCTGCTTGGTGAGGAGGACCTGGAGACCAACATCAGAACACTAGGCATCTCTCTTTCCAGTGTGCCAGCTCGCATCCTAGCAAGCAGCTCTGTCTTTACTGACACTGTCCTCTTCACCAAATCCTCCTGCAGATCAAAACGAAACAAAACACCACAAAACATCATTGGAACAAGGGAAATCTGCTTAATGATTTCAGCTAAGGTGCTGATGCTCAGTGTGGGAGAAACTGGTATATGGTCACCCTGCCCCCTCATAGAAAACAGTTTAATGGGGCTTTCTTCTGTCTCTGTGTGTGTGAAATACTACTCTTTTTTAAAGCAGAATCCATTCATGGCTTGGTCTCAGCACTCAGGAGACTAGACTTCCCCTGACATTTTGGAAGCATGTTTGGAGTTTAATTTAATTGCATTTAATTGGGTCTCGGAGCAGCTCTAAACTTCTGAGACACCCCTGGAGCTCACTTGGGCTTCTGCCCCCCAGGAATTTACTTAGGCAGAATCCCTTGTAGGGGACTAACAGAGCCCACCAGAGTCATTTAACTTCCTCCTAAATGTAATGAAGGAACAGGCTGCTGGGAGGGGCTTTCTCCCCATTTCTTAGCCCCCTTGAATCTAATACCATGATTCTTAATCCTGCTAGACCCACCACCTACTTATAGCAAGCATCTTATAATGTCCTCTTTACTATCCTAAAATGAAATCCCTATTCACACAATGAAAACATTAATTTAGCATCTTAGCAGTAATATAGGTGAGAAATAAAAAGAAGGAAATTTCTACTAAAACGAGATGTTTCAATATGTAAATTTTCAAACACAACCTCAATGAAGGTGTTGCATACTGGGATTCATATTTGGAAACTCTGTGAATGCAGAGGATGAAAAAACGGGCTCACAGAATCTAGGACCCAGAACTACCATTTGTGCTGTTATTAGATAAGTACCATCCAAAATGGTGAACAACTGGGAAGTTTCAAACAATGGAAACTCTTTCTTTGATTTACATGGTGGTTGGGTTTCTGCAAAATTAGTATCCTGCAAAAGGTACTTTGTATTTATAAGTGAGACAGAGTTGTGTTCTTGGCTCTGATAATTATGTATTATATATAGGTTTTGTTTCTCATGGCCCTCTGTGTGAAGTGATGTGTGAAGTTTGTGGAAAGTAGGACAGTTGTTTGTTGAGTGGAACTGTCCCAGGAGTTGTGGGACATTTGGCATTTCTACCTCTTCCCATCATTGGGGCAACCAGAACAGTTGATTGGACAAATTCTGCTCTTCGTGGATTTCATAATTTAGAAATTAAATTGGCACCATTAACCCATAACCCATACTATCTGTTCTTAATGATGTGGCAGTATGCTCGGACTTCTGCAAAAAGTGGTGGAGAATTCTGTTTTTATTTTAATAGCCTTTCTAGTCTGCTGGTCTTTGTCCAGGTTGGAGCTCAATCCCCAGGGCACTTCCTTGAATTCTACCCTGTTATAAAAGGGCATTTCCACTCCCATCCCTGTCCCCTGCTCAATGTCTGCCACCTTCCTGCCCTCACTGATTTGGTGCTGGCTCCTAAGGACCACCACAAAGGCTGAGATGGCCAAACCTGGTCATCCAGGTCAACCCCTATTTGATATTTTTTCTGTCCATTCCAGGAGAAGCCTTTAGACTAAAAATGGTAAGTTCTTTTTCTCTAGTCGCAAATCTTCCCCTAGAAAGAAGCTATTAGCCATCAATAAATTGAGCCCAATGACAAATGGGATTAAAATAGGTCAAGTCCAATACTTTATAGCTGTTATTTCTGGCAGTGGAGGGATGATGGGCATTTTAATTTTAAGAGAATGGGATGCCTGTCAGGAGTGTTTCCCACTGCTTTGCTCTTCCAGTCATCCCCTTTTGGAATGGTCCTGATGGGCCAGCCTCCCTCCAGCTAAGTGCACACTCTAGTCCTTTCTGATCTGGCTCTTCCCTTCTCAGTCTCCTGTTTTGTGACTCTTCCCCTTCACGCTTAGACACCTGACAACGCCAAAAGGCTCAATGGTGGGACGCCTGGGTGGCTCAGTTGGTTAAGCAGCTGCCTTCGGCTCAGGTCATGATCCCAGCGTCCTGGGATGGAGTCCCACATCGGGCTCCTTGCTCAGCGGGGAGCCTGCTTCTCCCTCTGCCTCTGCCTGCCATTCTGTCTGCCTGTGCTCACTCTCTCTCACTCTCTCTCTGACAAATAAATAAAAAAATCTTTAAAAAAAAAAAAAAGGCTCAATGGTTTCCAGATCTTTACTCAGGCACTCCCTCTGCTTAGGAGGCCTGATTCACTCCTGAAAATTGCAGCTCAGACAATGTCTCCCTCCTAATGCCATGCTTAACCACCTTCAACAATGGCGTTAACCTCTCCGTGCTGTGTGCACATACCACACTCCTTGTAATTTATGACTTAATCACTTGTCTCCCCATTACTCTGGGACATCCTTATGAGCCAAATCCATATCTTTTTTATTATAAATAAATTTTAATTTTAATTATTTTAAAGATTTTATTTATTTTTGTGAAAGAGAGCAGTGGGTGGGGGCAGGGAAGAGGGAGAAGCAGACTTCCTGCTGAGCAGGAGAGCCTGATGCAGGACTCAATCCCAGGACCCAGAGATCATGATCTGAGCCGAAGGCAGACACTTAATGACTGAGCCACCCAGGTGCCCAAACCTTAATTTTTTAGAACAGTTTTGGATCTATAGAAAAATTGCAAAGACCGTGCGGGGAGTTCCCATATGCCCCAGCAGCCAGTTTCTCCTTTGACTAACATCTTACATTAGGTAAAGTACATTTGCCATAATGGATGAACCATTATGATACATTATCGACTAGATCCATACTTTATTTAGATTTCTTTGGTTTTTACCTAATGTCCTTTTTTAGTTCCAGGACCAACCACACTACATGTAGTTGTTCATATCTCCTTAGACTCCTCCTGGCTGTGACAGCTTCTCAAATGTCCCTTGTTTCTGATGACCTTCGCAGTTTTGAGGAGAACTGGCCAGGTATTGAATGTCTCTCAGTTGTGATTTGTCTCAGGTTTTTCCCAGGAGTCGACCGGTACTGGAGTGCATATAATTAACATGATTTATCATTGTTACGATGAGCTTGATTGTTTGGCTGAGTTAGTGTTTGTCAGCTTTCTTCACTGTGAAGTGGCTGGCCTCCCACCCCTGTCCGTTCTGTTTATGGCTCTTTGGAAAGAGTCATTGTGTGCAGCCCCCACTCAAGGTGTGGCTTCTGCTGCATATCTATATTTTTTGAAATACTTCTACGTGGTTGATTTGTCTCTTCTTCCCCATTTACTCGTATGTTATTATACCCTTGAAGACCAAGTGCTTAGCTGGGGATTGAGTGAATGGTAGATGCTTAATACATTTGATTGGTTCTGGTTTTCTAAGCAACCGTTGTAAATCTCTCTCAATATGGATGTAACAATGCTAATAATCAGCGATAAGAACACTAAAATAGGAAATGTTGTAGAAGCACTAGTCTATGTGTTTTCCCTCATTTACTCCTCACCACAATCCTGTCAGGATGGCACTATTATCACCAAAGAGAATTTGTTTAGCTTATCTAAGGTCACACAGCTAATAAGTGGTAGAGATAAGATTCAGATCTATGCTGTCTGATTCCAGAGTGCACACTCTTAAAGCAAGAGAGGCTAGAGTGCCTCTTAGGGTTCTGTTCCAATTACCTTAGCCTTGCTCTGTTGAGCTTATCTCCTGTGAGAACAGGGCTCAGCATGCAGATAGTCCCCAGCTGGAAATCCTCTAGCAGAGTCTTCTTGTTTAGACCAAATGGTCCTTTAAATCTGTGAGGCCTGGGGCACGTGGATGGCTCAATTGGTAAGTGTCTGCCTTTGACTCAGGTCGTGACTCCAGGGTCCTGGGATGGAGTCTCTTGTAGGGCTCCCTGCTTGGTGGGGAGACTGCTTCTCCCTCTCCCTCTACTCCTCCCCACTTCCACCCCCCAGTGATGTTTCTCTCTCTCTCAAATAAATAAATAAAATTAAAAAAAAAAAATCTGTGAGTCCTGCAAAACACACTGGAGCAGCTGGGTTGTGGACATTGGGGAGGGTAAGTGCTATGGTGAGTGCTGTGAATTGTGTAAGCCTGATGATTCACAGACCTGTCCCCTGGGGCAAATAATACATTCTATGTGAATAAAAAAAAATTAAAAAAAATTGTAAGAGGCTTTCCTTTTGAAGCTTTGGAACAGTGATCAAGTTCTCCAACTTATGGAGTCCAGACTCCAACATTGTAACCTGGAAATGGGCAGACCATACTCAGCAGTTATGAATAGGAGGAACTGCCTGGGCTCATGGTCCTCATATTTTTCATACCTTAAAATAGGACACATGGCTCCTTAGGGTTATAGAGGAGGCATAACAAGAATGCTTAGCTATTGGGATTTCAGGATAATTTGATAACTTATGCTAAGAATAGGCCAGAATATTTCACATTGGAACTGTGATAGGAAATCAGGATCTATGTCAATATTCTAGTTAAGTGTGAGTTGGGGACATATATATTAGTCTCAAACATCTCCCTTTTCTATGATGCATGAAATCTCAGAGTGATTGCTTTGGGTCTTGAATATCCTGATGCAAACTCAAATACAGTGGATGGATTAATGCTTTTGTAGTCTGTCCCTTGTCTGGATTCCAGAGTAAAATCAGCCATTAAAAATGAGGAAAGGAGAAAGGAAAGATAGGAAGCTGATTTTTTGGCAACAACCAGCTGCTATTCTTTGGCAGAAAGGAATTATGGAATTTCGTACAATTTATCTCTGTAGAGTCTGTTTATACACTGAGTAATAATACCTCAGAATAGAATCTGCTCTAAGCCCAGAGTTTAAGAGGGAATCTTAGCAGTTTATTTTTAACTCCATTTAAAAACACAATAAACAACATCTCCCAAAGCACGATCTTATACTTTGATTTATAGCCATAAGAAATCTAAGAATACTCCTTTTGAGTCACGGAGTTCCAGGAGACCAAGAATTGCAAAGATTTCAAACCACACATTGAGCCTTGCAGATACCCCGATGGAACAGGCCAATCTGTTTGTCATCCAGTAAATGTGCTAAGCTCCCACATGTGCCAGCAGCTAGAGTCAGCTCAGATGAAAAAAATACTTTATGAAAATTACTTGTTTCCCTTCTTCTTTAGGGATGATTTCTGGCGGAGGTGATGTTCAGTAGGCTATCCTAGTGGTGGCGCATAACCAGGCGACCCATCACAACCCTCCTGGCAGCCAACATTGCCCAATAATGAAGACCAACATTTCACGGGGAAGATCATGGTCTGTTTCTTACTGGCCTGCTTGCAGGATAGATTTCGGCCATCAGGAAGGACGCTTCGCTGAACTTTTCCATTTGGTCTAACGGCAGGCACTTCTCTGAGCACTTCAGGTGTATTAACTCTTTTCATCCTCCTAACATCCCTGGCATACTATTATTTCCCCCTTTTTATAGATGGAAAAAAAAAAAAAAGACCACCATGGAAGCACAGACAGGTTAAGCAAGGTGCCCAAGGTTGCACAGCTCATGAATGATAAAGAGCTGGAATTTGAACTGAGGTAACCAAACTTCAGAGCCCATGCTCTTAACCAAGACATTAGACTGCTTTAGTGTAATGTCATAAGCTAATAGGGTTTCCTTGCCACAGAGAACTCGGCTCTATATTTCGCGGGCTGGCGAGACAAATTTGGTGAGAACTGCAGCTGGTCTAGTTATTCAAGTTCTTCTAGAAGTCTGTGAAGTTTATCCTGCCAGGAAAAAGGAGTGGGACTGCACATGAACATCAGAACTTTTCAGAGGATTCCAGTACCCTAAAATAGTCAGAAATATGGAATAAGACTAAAGTATAAGGATGTCTTTCACAGTGTTAATTTATGAGGTTCAGGGTGCCTGGGTGGCTCAGTTGGCTGAGGCTCAGGCTCTTAATTTCGGCTCAGGTCATGATCTTGTGCAGCTGGCTCTGTGCTAAGTGGAAAGTCTGCTGGAGATTCTCTCTCTCCCTCCGCCTCTGCTCTTTACTCCCACCCCTGTTCCCCTACTCATGGGCTCACTCGCGCTCTCTCTCTCAAATAAATAAATAAATAAATAAATAAACAAATAAATCTTTATAAAAAATTTATGAGGGTGAAAAAAGAGGAATAAAATTGTGAGTTAGGAAATCAATTTAATTTATTGGAATCAATTTAATTTATTTAATTAAAAAATAGGGATATCATATTTACCATTCATCAGGCATTGTTATAAGTAAATATTAGTTCTTTTAAACCTCAGCAAAATCCTATGAAGGGGATATCATTATCTCCACTTTACAGATTTAGTATTTGAGGCACAGGTAGATTAGGAAATTTGTCCAATGGGACAGAGTGAGGAATTTGGCCCCGGAGTCTGGCTCCAGAGGACTGGGCTTTAACCACTTTGCACCTGAATACTTGGAAGCCCTATAATTGTGTTTATTTATTTATTTTTTTAAATAATTTTGCTGTTTGTTTTCTTTTTCATTTTTCTGTTTCCTTTTTTCTTGCCTTTTTGGGAATTACTTAAATCCAATTTTGATTTATTGATAGTGTTTTTGAGTGTTTCTTTTTATATAGTTTTTACAGTGACTGCTCTGGGTATTACAGTAGATGCACACACCACTTACCACAGGCTATGCATGTCCACATTTATCAGTTTGACCAGTGTGCAGAAACCTTACCTCCCCTTTCTCTCTCCCACTACATTTGTCTTAAATATTTCGTTTATATACATCGAGCACCACAGCACGCATTGGTATAATTTTTGCTTCCACCATCAAACAGAACTTAGAAAACTTAAGAAGGAAATATTACTGCACTTACCAATGCTTTTTATTTTCCTCTGTTCTTTCTTCCATCCTGCTTTTCAAAGACTCCTTCCCTTATCATCTTCTTTCTGGTTAGAGAGCTTCTGTTAGTCATTCTTATATAGTTGCTCCGCTGGCAACCAAGTTTAGTTACTCTTCATCTGAAAATACCTTCATTTCTCCATCATTCGTGAAGAATTTTTTTGCTAATTATAAAATTCTGGATTGACGCTTGTCATTCAGCATCTGAAAAATGTGGTGTTGATTCCTTCTGGCCTTCATGGATTCTGAGGAAAAGTCTGACTCTGTCTAATTGTTTTTTCCTTACAGGTATGCATCATTTCTCTCAGGAGACTTTCAGGGTTTTGTTTTGTTTTGTTTTTTTTTCCTTTGTCCTTAGTTTTTAGAAGTTTAACTATGATATATCTTGACATAGATTTCTTTGGGTTTATACTGTTTGGGTTTCTTTCACCTTCTTGTATCTGTAGGTTTATGTCTTGCCAAATGTGGGAACTGTTCAGCCAAGATTTCTTAGAATATTTTTTCTTTTTTTTTTTTTTAATTTATTTATTTGACAGAGAGAGATCACAAGTAAACGGAGAGGCAGGCAGAGAGAGAGAGAAAGAGAAAGAGAGAGGGAAGCAGGCTCCCCGCTGAGCAGAGAGCCCGATGTGGGACTCGATCCCAGGACCCTGAGATCATGACCTGAGCCGAAGGCAGTGGCTTAACCCACTGAGCCACCCAGGCTCCCTAGAATATTTTTTCAACCTGCTCTCTTTCTCCTCTTTTTCTAGACTTCCATGACATGAATGTTAATCTTTTGTTATAGTCTTCCATGTCACAGAGGAGGCTCTATTCATCTTTTTTTTTTTCTTCTCTTTGTTGTTCAGATTGGGTAATTTCTATTGTTTCATTTTCAACTTTATCAATTCTCCCTTCGTCCTCTCCATTCTGCTGTGAAGTCCATCCACTGAACTGTTTATTTTATTTATCGTGTGTTTTAGTTCTAAAATTTCCATTTCATTCTTCTTTATATCTCCTGTTTCTCTTCTGTGACTTCCTATATTTTCATTTGGTTCAAGCATGTTCACAGGCTCATTGAAGTGCTTTGATGATGACTGCTCTAAAATCCTTGTTAGATAATTCCAACATTTGTGTCATTTGGTGTCGCTGTCTGTTGATTTTCTTTTCTTATTTGATTTGAGATCTTCTCTGTTCTTGGTATGCCTGATTTTCTGTTGAAATTTGGACTTCTGCAGTGTTACAAGACTGGGTCTTATTTAAGTAGTTATTTTAGAAGACTTTTTTTTTTTTTTTTTTTAAGGAGCCCTATGCAGGTCTTGAACTGATGACACTGAGATCAAGACCTGAGCTGAGATCAAGAGTCAGACACTAAATCAACTGAGCCTCCCGGGTACCCCTAGGCATTTTTTTTTTTTTAAATACAGAGACTCAGGGCTCTAAGCAGACGAAAATAAAGCTGTAAGTCCTCCTAAAGCTTAACATTATTATTTGTACCATGTCATTCCGTGAATTTCTATTTGCAAAACAAGCTGCAATGTCTGCCCAGATTCAATAGAAGGGAAACTAAAACTCCACTTCTGGATGAGGAGAATGGCAAGGTCAATAGCAAAAGGGCCTGCACAAAGTGAGGGATGACTGTGGCCATCTTCGACACAATGTGACACATTAATAGTTGTTTTGCCTTATGAAATTATGGATTACTCTTATTTTCATCAAATTTTTTTCTGTGTTTTTCTGGTTTTCCATGTTAGTGCAATGCAATTGCACTATTGTTAGTGCAATACCCTTTAATGGTAGAAAAATATATGTCAAAATATATGTCAAAAATATATGTCA
Organism: Lutra lutra; assembly: GCF_902655055.1. Lineage (NCBI taxonomy): Eukaryota > Metazoa > Chordata > Mammalia > Carnivora > Mustelidae > Lutra > Lutra lutra. Next base: position 52,611,838 of record NC_062291.1, on the reverse strand, counting down.
AAACACCCAAAAGAAGTCATGCAAGTGTCAAATTATACTGTGTAAGTGGAATTGAGCAGTTGTGATCTTTGCTCTTTAAAATTGTAAAATGTTTGAAAGTGATGTCTGGGAAGATTTCAAACCCTTGAAAGTGGTGATCTCTGGTGTGTCTTTTAGTCTGATCATCCTCTTTCAAGCCTGGGAAGACATTGCCTATGTACCCATCACCCTTGTCTTTACACAGCCTCAGGCAAAGGAGAACACTTGCAGCCTTCTGACCTACAGGGCTGTTGGCCTTTGGAAGATTCCAGATTACTCTGAGTACCTCCCCTTCCCCATTCCTCCACGCATCTTAATGGCACAGGTAGGAAAACTATTTGGTTCTCTGTTGCCACATAACTACCATGTCCATGCAGATAGCAACAAGTCTATTTTCCTGGATATGCTCTGAGAGAGGACAAGGGCATAGGAGGGATACTCCAGCCTTTCCTTAGGGGTGAATTAGGGTTCTTTATGAGGCTGAGAAGCTCCTTGAGCACAGAGATGGATTACACACAACAGTGAATGTTAGAACATGTATGCTGAATTGGATTTTAAATACTAGGATGAAAATCCACTCCTTGAACCTGTGAAGGGAAGACTTGGGAGACCTTATCTCCCTCATCTTGAATAATTACCGCACCTTGTGCTAATGTAGCAGCGTACAGTTTTCACCTCACTCCCCCCACCCCATGACCTTCAGTGTCTTCTCCATAAAATGGGAATAATGATATCTACAATCCAGAATGTTAGGTAACAACTACCACTTTAGGTAGATATTGAGGATTATTATTTTTTAGAATTAAAGGTGATGAAAATGTGAAAGGAATATTTCAAATTTTATAAGATTCCAATGTTAACTGTTAGCATTCTTACTCTTTTGAGGCACAGTGTGTACCACTTCCTTTTCTGTCTTTGTTTTTCTCATTTGAAAAGGAAGGAACTGAGATTTGCAGAAGTTAAGCAATTCACCAGATAGTTAAATGGTGGACTTGGGCTTTGACCTCCATCTTGAGGCTCCTATTTCAGTGATCTTCCAAAGGCTGTTGTTTATATCATGGGTCAGCAAATCACAGTCCATTGGTCAAGTACCCACTGCCGGTTTTGTAATGAAACACAACCTGCTCCTGTGTTTAAGGATTGTCTGTATCTGCTTTCACATGACAATGGTAGGGTTGAGTGACTGCAACAGAGACTAGCCCTGTGAGGCCTAAAATATTTATTATCTGACCTTTTACAGAAAAAGTTTGCTGACTCCAACTTTTATTGTCATCCCAGATATTATAGAATCAGTGCCCACAAAGAATGATATTCTGGAGTTCTTGAATAACATCAGCAGGTGCCCTTTTCAGCTCTTCACCCATCAAGGTGAGCCAATGGGGACCTTTAATTTCTACGTTTTCTCCCCAGGAGAAAGTTGGGTTCTCTAAGTGCCCAAAGCACATATTCCTAGGAATCCCTCTGGCCCTAGCTTCATTAAACAACACAGGAAGGAAAGCAATGTAGAAACAAGTGGCTCAGTATCCTCACATAAGGGAGGACAAAACCAAGACCCATGGAAGGAAAGCAACTCCCCTCAAGTTAGGATACAGTAGGCAGTTCGATCAGAGCCCAGGGATCCTGACTTCAAGTGGTTCTGTTACATTAAAAACTGAATTGGACTGAATTCCAGTTCCCCACTTGTGAACTGCAGGTGTGAATTTCCACCCATGTGTTTTGTGCTGGGTCTGAAAAGGCCACAGAGAGAATAAATGAATCACAAGACATTACTCAGAAAGTTCACCTTAGGCTCTGGAGCTCTCAAGCCTAAATATATAGACCAAGCATCTCCTTGTTTCCTTAAGAAAAATTACAAACAAAAAAATAGCTTATACTATTCATGGGTCTGTTTTTGATCTTGATTTCCCTCATCTCCTAATTCCCTCATGACTAAACATAGTGTTGATGTTACTGTCTGACCCACTGTCATAGAGGGCTCAGGAGATCAGACCAAGCCTGTGACAGCTGTTAAAATAGCACTGAGTGGGGCGCCTGGGTGGCTCAGTGGGTTAAGCCGCTGCCTTCGGCTCAGGTCATGATCCCAGGTCCTGGGTTCAAGCCCCGCGTCGGGCTTTCTGCTCAGCAGGGAGCCTGCTTCCTCCTCTCTCTCTGCCTGCCTCTCTGCCTACTTGTGATTTCTCTCTGTCAAATAAATAAATAAAATCTTTAAAAAAAAAAAATAGCACTGAGTGAGTTTACGGAGGGAGGAGTTCATGGAGGAGACACTACGCTCCTGCTCTGGTTTCAGAGTTTCTTTGTGTTGTCTCTGGGTGAAGAGCAAAGTTTTATAATTTATTGATTCATCAGTTATATGGAGTTTGTATTGTTCTGTAAGTGAAAAAAACAAAAACAAAAACAAAAGTCTTGTCTTAGGGGGAAGTTAACACAAGGGAAATCATTGGATTGATGGTGTTTTATGGCTGAGTTCACCAGCATAAAGAGGTTTTTCCCCTAAAAGTAATTAAACTCAGCAAGGCTCTCCACAGGAAGCTGCCTGGAACCACAAAAATGAGCCAACAGGAAAGCAGGTAGGGTAGCAGAAAAGGTCATGGCAAGGACATAGCTAGGGGGAAATATCATTGGATAGGCCATTTAAAAACAATAATGACTTTGGGATCTAACCTTTGTGTGATGTTGATGATAACTCCCAGGACTGGGCATGGAACCTGTTTTCTGTCTGCTTAGCATCCCTTCTGTTGTTCTCAAAACAGTGCTTCCTTCCCTTAGGGGGCTCACTCTTTTCACTGCATGTGACTTGAATGGGGTTTTCCATTACAGAGCTCTTTACCTTTGATCCAATGTAGTCAAATGATCCAAACTAGGCCAGTTGGGTTATCTCTCCCAGCAAGTCACATCCTGAACACAGAAGGTGGGTGGGGCAGAGACCCACTAGGAATGCTCACTCTATTGTGGAAACACCCAAATTGCCCTGGGTGGGGTTTGCTTTTGTCTCTTCAGTTTTTTTGCACTCACTCAGTATCATTCCAAGGTGTGTGTGTGTGTATTTTTTTTTTTTTTTGCTTAGGTTAGTTTTCTATTTTCATCACTTTTTAATTGCTTTTTATTGCTTATGGGTATTTAAATGTTATCAAGGGACACAAATTACTGGGCTTAACATATGTCATCTTACATATTTAACAAAAACGCCATCTATTATTATATAGATAGGTTAGGTATACGTTATTAATTCTGTTGCATTCATGAAGGAATTAAAATTAGAAAGAGCTGAGGTACATTGCCAAGGTTTATGCAGGTAATAAGGGAAAGACCCAAGGTTGGAGCTCAGGATTGTCAGATCCTGGGTCCATGACACCATAGAGCCAATGAGCACAGGATGGAGCTGATGGAAGGCATGGGAAGCCTGCATCACAGGAGGCATCTGGGAGAGTTTCAGGGAAGGCACTTGTGCTGTAAGGACCAGGAGCCTAACATCAATCCTTCACCTCCTCACCCCTTTTTGATTTCCTGGAAGCAGTCCAATTTTACCTGGTAGATGTTATCTTTGGTATGAAAGGGTTCAGGCTTTTTTCACAAAGCCAAAAAATGTGTCACAGGCAAGGAAACTGAGCTTTAGGGATGTCGACTGGATGTTGACGTGTAACAAAATCACAGAGCAAGTTAGTGCCCAGATCGGGGATCAAGACCAGGGCTTCCTGACTCTTGGGAGAGTATCCTTTCCAGTTCCCCACATAGCTCTGACCTCCTCGAGTACTCTGGAACCCATGGCATGTTATCTTTTCCCAAAACAGTAGAGTGGAGTTGCACCAGATACACATTTAACTTTTGCAAATTTAAGTGTTTGAACACTTGGCAATAAGAAGAGACAGGAATAGAGAAAGAGCAAATTTTAATACCTCAAGTGATTCCATCTGTCAGTCTGGATTATGAGCCAAAAGAAAAATGAGATGGGTAAGTATGATGATCTTCCAGTGGGTTTCAGGTCTCCTGCATCTCTCATAGCGTGAGCATCTAACCATGTACAAGATACATGGCCGTATGTGTACGGATCTTTTTTATTCAACATGGACTCTGAAACTCAGTCCAGCCTTGGAGACTGACTTCTATCCCTCCCAAACTGTAGCTATCTGTATAATATTGGAGGACAAAACTGATTCTAGTGGACTTCCTGACAGCTGGTGTTACAATTTATAGACAAAGACATTTTCCAGGATAATTTTGACTGTAGTTATTATTTGCTTAATGTCCTGACTTTAGAATTTCAGGCCCGTTCAAGGTACAGTTCTGTGCCTCACCATCGTGGGAAGCAGTGGAATAGAGTGAAACTGCAGGACAGGGGCTCTGGTGTCAGAAGGGTTTACGTTCATAGACTAGTTCCATGTGTGATTCTGAACAATCCATATCCTCAGATTATAGGGAAAAAATTGCTGTTAAATGTTTAGAACACTTCTGTCTATATTAAGTGCCTAAATGCAGTAGCTATTATGATGGTTATAATGAAACTCTTCCAAGAAATGTTGTAATATTAGCTAAATAGAGTAAAAAAAAAAAAGCTGGTATTTCTGACTCTTAGTTCATGTCCTTTATGTTTATCTTTACTTATATTCATAAAATGAGGAAGTTAGTTAGACCAAAGGCTCTTCCCAAAGAACTATACCCTCGGATTTCTGTTTCAGCTATTTGTTGCCTAACTATTCATGTAGCAAACCATCCCAAGCCTTAGTGTGTTAATAATACAAATAACACAAATATATTATATATAATATATATAATACATATTATAATACAAATATATTATATATAATATATATGAAATATATATAATATATATGAAATATATATTATAATACAAATATATATAATATATATGAAATATATATTATAATACAAATATATTTGCAAGTCTGCCAGCTAGGCAGTTCTGGACTCACCTAGGCTCATTCTGTGTCTATGACCACCTGTGGTTTGGACAAGCCACTCTGTTCATCTTGAGTAGGTTCTTACAGGCATGAGGATCAGCTGGGCATAGGCATAGGCATAGGCAAATTTGGGGTACTACAACTGAACTCTCTTCAGCAGACTAGCTAGAGTTTGTTCGGTAATGACTGGATTCCAAGAAAGAGAGGGGAAGCACACATACTTGTATGTTGAGACTTAGGCTCGGAATTAGCACAACATCATTTTCTCCATGTTCTATTACCCCAAGCAAGCCACAGGACTGGCCCAGATTCAAGGGAGTGAAAAAAGAGGCTCATCTTTTTTTTTTTTTTTAATTTACTTATTTATTTGAGAGAGAGAGAGATCAGAAAGAGAAGGAGAAAGAATCTTAAGTAGACCCCACGCCGAGTGTGGAGCTGATGTGAGGCTCAGTCTCACGACCCTGAGATCATGACCTGAACCAAAACCAAGAGTCCATTCAACCAATGGCACCACCCAAGTGTCCCAAGAGGTTCATCATTTTGATAGGATATGCTGCAATGTTACATTTTCAAGAAGCATGGGTACAATAAGGAATATAACTGGGACTAATTTTTAAATCAACTTTTCATAACTTCAGATATCTGAGTATCTGTCATTGGGCTCTGATGTGTTCTCCAGACAATATTTTTGTCTTCTCTGAGGGAGAATTCAGGTTTTCCAGAAGCTTCATGGTAACTGACACATGTAGGCCACCTTGTTGTCCTTCAGTTAATTTTCCCCTGAGCAGGATTCCTGGGGTTGAAACAAGGTTTCTAACAGATAGTCCTGTCAGAACTTGACCCAGAGAGGCAAATATTTTTTTCAGATTTGGAACAAAAGTCCTTCTATTTATTTGTAGAATCATGAGCCTCCGCATATGTCCTGAAATTACAAATGCATTTGTCAATTAGGATTGTATAAAAAGGCAATTATTGCCCAAAATAATGATAGGATTATCATTATTCCCCCTCATGATCATCAGAAGGGGGAACTGTGGCAAAGAATACTACTTTCAATAGCTATGATATAATTTTTGTTCTTTTCCTTAGCAGTGGTAGAGATGGTGGTGGTGATAGGTATGTGTGAATAAATAAACTTAGAATGTCTTGCAAATGTTCTCTGAACAGAACAGAGGCTTATTCTCATTAGATGTCAGCCAAGAGGTTTATAATGTTCATGTGGCTGTTGTTGCTGGCTAGTACAGGTGCTGGTGATGAGGATGAGGGGGCCACTAGCTTTCAAGTTCAAGGATAGAGTGTGACCCTCCGATGCAATGTGACAGGATTGCAATGGGCATGGCAAGTACAAGTACAAATAGCTCTATTAATTGCTCAAAAGAGTAGAAAATACAGAGTCTGTAGTCCTGTTCTTTTGTTTTTGTATTTTGAAATGTATATTGAATTATATAGCACAGACACAGAAATGTACATGGGTCATTAATATTCAGTTTGATAAATTTTCTTTGCATGAACACCATTATATGATCAGTACCTATATCAAGAAACAAAAAACCTTATGAGGACCACTGAAGCCTCTTTTATTCCCCTCCTAGTCACTACCAATCCTCAAAAGTAACCAGGATGCTGTTTTCTAAAAGCATAATTGGTTTTGTCAGTTTTTCTGCTTTAAATAGATGGAATAATACAGATTTTTTTTCCACCCAGTTTCTTCTCTTCAACATAATGATTCTGAGATTTATCCAAATTGTTGCATCTATCAGTAGTTCTTTCCTTTTAATTGCTAACAAATATTCCATTGCATATGGATCATTCATGATTGTTTTCCCATTCATTTGTTGATGAACTTTTGGGTTGTTTCCAGATTTTGTCTATTATAATTAAGTTACAATGAATGTTTTGTGCACAAGTCTATGTAAGAATTTATACACATATGCTTTTGTTGGATTAATTCCTAGAAGTGAAATGGTTGGATGTTATGGTAAGTATACATGTAACATTTTAACAAATGGCAAAAGTAGTTTTACAGATCAATTGTATTGTTTTACATTCCCAACTGAAATGTATGAGAATTCTAATTGCTCCATGTCCTTGCCAATACATGGTATGGCCAGTTACTCCAATTGTAGCAATTCTCATGAATATATGTTTCATTGTGGCTTAAATTGCATTTTCCTGATGGCTAATGATGTTGAGCTTTTTAAAATTATACTTACTCACCATTTGTATATCTTCTTTGGTGAAATCTATTGCTCATTTACTTATTAGGCCATTTGCCTTTTATTACTGAGCTGAAATAATTTTTTTTTTAATTTTCTGGATACAAGTCTTTTGATATTTCTGTTTTGAGAGTTTTCTCTCAGTCAGTAGCTTGTTTTTATTTACGTTTTCTTACTGGTGGCTTTTAAAGAGGAAAAGCTTTTCATTTTCACTAAGTCTAACTCATAAATTTTAAATTTTTATGTTGTATGCTTTGTGTTTCTATATAAGAACCCATTGCCTACCAAAAAAATCATAGCATTAATCTCCTTTTCCCCTGTATAAGTATTATAATTTTAGACTTTATATCTAAGTCAATAATCCATTCCCTGAATTTTCAGTTGGCAAAACTACTATTACCATTTATTAAAATGTTGCATGTATACCTACCATAACATCCAACCATTCTACTTCTAGGAATTAATCCAAGAAAAGGATATGTATATAAGTTCTTAAATAGACTTGTACACAAAAAGTTCATAGTAGTTTGTGGTGTGAGACAAGTATCAATTTTCATTTTTTTCCTACATGGATATCCAGTTGAGTAGTAATATTTGTTGAAAGGACTTTCCTTTCTCCTTTGAATTAGCTTAGAAAATTGCCAAAATCAATTAATCAAATGTATGTAGCTCTGCTTCTAGAATCTATTCCATTTATCTGTATGCCTATCTTTTTTTACCAATACCAAACTATTTTCTTCATTGTGACTTTAAAGTAAGTTTTAAAATTGAGTAATTTCTCCAAGTTTACTTTTTTTTTTTTTAAATTTGTTTTGATATCTGGAACTTTTATATTCCCTAATAAATTTTAGAATTGGCATGTCAATTTCTGTAAAAATCCCATAGAAATTTTAATTGGGATTATATTAAATCTATAGATCAATTTGGTGAGAATTATCAGCTTTACCATATGTCTTTCGATCTATGACCATATCTTTCCTTTTTTTTAGAAATTCCTTAATTTCTCTCACAATATTTTGCAGTTTTCAGTGTCAAGATTTTTGGTCTCTTTTGTTAGATTTATTCTTTTATGTTTTTTATTTTTGATATCACTGTAAATGGAATTTTTAAAAATTTCACTTTGCATTTATTTGCTGCTAGTATACAAGAATATATTAGATTTTACAAATAATAGCCTTGTATTCTGTATCCTAGGCAAGTGTTTTTATTGGATCTACTAGTAGTTTTATAGATTCTTTGGGATTTTCTACATAAAAAATTATATTATCTGCAAACAGTATTAATTTTTTTTCTGTTCCAACTTTTATATCTTTTTTTAAAAAATTTTCTATCTTATTGAAATAACTAGGAATTCCAGAGCAATGTAGGATAGAAGGGGTGGAAGCAGGCATCCTTCCTTTGTTTCTGATCTCTGGGTAAAATAATTTGCCCTTTAACCATTAAGGATGTTATTACTTGTAGGTTTTTCATAGATGCCATTTGACATTATGGTAAGAGGGTAATAGATAATAGAACAGCAGGGTGCACTATTATTCCTACTTTGTTCAGATCTTTTATGATGCATAGTGTTAATCCTTTCCATACAAAAGGATCATATGGTTTTCTGCTTTTTTTTTTTTAAATGCAATGAATTACATGGATTGATTTTTTTAATGTTAAACTAACTCTGCTTTCCTGGTATAAATCCTATTTTGTCATGATCTAGTATCCTTTTTATATAGTTTTTGGATATATGTGCTTATATTTTCTTAAGGACTTTACATCTATATTCATGAGGAATATTCATTTGTAATTTTCTTTCTTAGTAATGTCCTTGTTAGATTGGCATTAGGGTTATGCTGGTTTCCTGAATTGAGTTAAGCAATAACTCTCCTCTTTGATTTTTTTAAAAAAGATTTTATTTAATATAGAGAGAGAAGAGGGAGAGACAAAGCATGAGGTGGGAGGGCAGAGGGAGAGGAAGAAACAGGCTCTCCACTCAGCAGGGAGCCAGCCCAGTTTGGGGCTCCATCCCAAGACCCTGGGATCATGATCCCAGCAGAAGGTAGATGCTTAACTGATGGAGCCACCCAGGCACACCTCCTCTTCTATTTTTTTTTTTTTTAAGTGTGAGTAATATTGGTCTTATTTCTTCCTGGAATATTTAACATTATTCAATATTAAGACCTCCTGGACCTGGAATTTTCTTTGGAGAGATGTTTTACTATCACATTTAAATTATGTCGTATATCTTCAATTATTCCTTTTTCTGTTGTTACTTGTGTCAATTTTGATAAATTTTTTTTGAGAATTTGTCCATTTCATCTAAGCTGTTCACTTGATATAATAAAGTTGTATGTAATTTTCTTACTATCCTTTTAATGTTTATGGTAATAACCTTCTTTTTCTTCCCACTATGGGTGATTTCTATTCTTTTTTATTTCTTAGTAATTAGAAGTTTCTCAATATTATTGATAGCCTCAAAAAAACAGCTTTTGACTTGTAAATGTTCTCTCTTAGTATGTCCATTTTAAAGTTTCATTCAATTCTGCTTATTTTCTCCTTTCTTCTGCTTACTTTGGGATTATTTTGCTCTTTTTCTAGCTTATTTTTAAGGTAGACTATTATGTCCTTGTATTTAGCTCTTTCTTCTTTTTTTCATGCAGTTCTTTATTTTTGTCATTTGAAATTTAATTAACCAACATATAGTACCTCATTAGTTTCAGATGTAGTGTTCAACCATTCATCAGTTGCATATAACACCCAGTGCTCTTCCTTCTTTTCAAATTTAGGCATTTAAAGTTATAAATTCCCCCCTAACACTTCAGTTTCATCTTTTACATTTTGATGTATTATATGTGATGGTTAATTTATGTGTCAAGCTGACTTGACTTAGGTATACAGTTGTTTGGTAGAACACTAGGCTAGTTGTTACTGTGAAGGTATTTGTAGATGGATATAATTAACATATGCAGTTAGTAGTCTTTAAGTAAAGCAGATTACCTTTTAAAATGTGAGTGGGCTTCACTCAGTTAGTTGAGAGTTTTAAGAGCAAAAAACCGAGGTTTCTCAAAGAAGGAATTCTGCCTGAAGACTACAACATAGCATCCTGACTAAATTTCCAGCCAGCTACCCTATTTGTAGATTTCAGGCTCAAGCCTGCAACATCAACTCTTACCTTCAATTTCCAGTCTGCTGGCCCATCCTACGAAATATTTTCAAATTTCCTGTGACTTTGTCTTTCATCACAAGTTACTTAGAAATATATTGTTTAACTCTATATAGCGTTTTCCTAGATATATTATTTTATTGATTTTTAAATCAAATTCTGTTGTGATCAGAGGATACCCTTTGTATGATTTCAGTGTCATAAAAATGTTGTGACTTGCTTTATGATTCAGTGTATATGGTCTCTGTTGGTGAATATGCCAAATAAGCTTGAAATATATATAGTCCATACTTGTTGACCATAGCGTTCTATGAGCACCAGTTAAATTGAAGTGCACCCTGGGGGTTGGGAAGTAGAAGCCCCTAGTTACCTTCAGTGGATCTTTTCAGGGAAAGGTTCTGGGGCTGACTCAGAGGAGTCAAAAGGATAACAAGATGAAATTTGAAACTAGCATGTTGTCCATCGCTGAGACAGATGGTCCTTGCAGGGCGGCCCAGGGATTCTCAGCCTGAGGTCATTAACTTTCAGGGAATCTATGGATGGACTTGGAAATATGCAACTTCCTGAAACTGTTTATGAAATGTGTGCATGTGTTTGTAGATTTTGCTGGCAGTAGATGTCCCATAACGGACATCCAATTCTCACAGGGGGTCATGGCCTTCCAAATGCTCAGACTGCCAGCTCTAGGCTCAGAGGTTACACCCTGGTGACCTGTGGACGGACAGCGTTTGTTCAGCACCCATTTTCAAGTAAGTCCAATTCGAGCATTTAGGTGACCAACAGGGCCCTAACAGGCATTTGAACGTTAACTGGTGTGCCAATTCCGCTCATTGAACCAGTGTAAGGCTGGTGATATAGAAATAATCCGAAGGTCTTGTTAAAATTACAGCTCTGCGGGGAGTTTGGGGGGTGGGGCGGGAGGGGGTGGCGCTTGGGAAATCTGTTGTCCATGACCTCACTACTCACGGGGATTTCAGGGGCTTGTAAGAAATGGAGAATCTATGACCCTCCTCTTCTCCTCCCCTCCCCGCACTGAGCCTTAATTTTCATTTTAACAAAGTCCTTAGGTGTTTTGTGTGCACATTAAAGGCTGAGAAGTGCTTTAGTGAGTTTTAGGAACTACTAGCCAAAAAATTCCCCCTCTGTCTCTCCTCATTCTAATAAGGATAATAGGAACACTTCATTATTTGTGGCTAGTTGTTTTAAAGCATCTGATACATATTTTCACATTTGATTGTTTTTACAAATAAGCTATAGGTTAATTTCTTAATAAAGTAACATGTATGTCAGTGAATGCCCTCCTAGGAGATGAAAATACACATTGAAATATTAGGAGAAGCAAGCCTGAAAAGGGGGAGAACATGTAGGTAAACACGAATTTCCTCGTATTAGAACCGTGTTAATCTCTTTACAAATATACTTCCTTTTTTTATTATTATTATGTTCAATTAGCCAGCATATAGTACGTCATTAGTTTCAGATGTAGCATTCAACGATTTACTAGTTGTCTACAACACCCAGTTCTCATCACCACACGTGCCCTTAGCCATCACCAGGTTACCACCTCCCCCCCACCCAGGTGCTTTCAATTTCATTGCTTCTTTGAGAATCAGCAGCTTGAAACTTTAAAACCCAGAGCTCTGTGTAGCAATCAATTCTCAACGGACTGGGAGGTCAAGACAACTGTACATCTCTCCTTAGGGTATTGAGGGAGTGGATGTTCTCCAATGACCAGTTCGAGGAAGAGACAAAAACCAAAGCAAATAATACATTTCTGTTTGGGCTCGCCCTACTCGGACTTTACTGCTGTTTTTTTTTTTTTTCTTTGTCTGTTGTTTGTTTGCTTTTTGGCATCCAGTCCCATCCAAAGGGCATCTGAGCAGTATGGTCCTTCTTTTCCTTGGCTAGAAAAGGAAACTCAGGGGGAATCTGGTGCTCCTGATTTCTTGCTCGACTCGCTTCTCATCGGTATATGATTAACTGGTTCAAGGATCAGTGAAGAAGCTGCAGGTCTTCCTCTCCCTCCTTTAATCTTCTTTGCTTCATCACTCGTTATTAGTGAGCTGCTAATACCAAACGAATTGATGTAACCGCCTTCTGCATTTTAGAATCTCTACCTTTTTTTTTCTTTCTGAAGCAGATTTAAGGCTGCTTCTTAGTACAGACCTGGCCCTGTTCTGAACATTTGGAAGAAACTGTTTTTAAATATAACCCACCACAGTGATTCCTCCACAGATGCTCATCCAAGCTGCTCAGAAACCCAGACGCTACCACCATCCCTGCACCCACGTGCTCCAGAAAGTTTCCAACCAAAAGGAAAAAAAAAACCCCAAACCCATCATTACTTAGCAGTGAAAGTCAGCCCCCCAAAACCACAAATTAATTGGACATCGGACACAGGTGTTTATGAAAAGGTTGGCTTCCTTTCTAATTAATGTTAAAATTTTGTCTTAACTACGGGTGGACAGAATAACGACCCCCAAAGACGTTCATGTCCCAACACCTAGAACTGGTGGGTGTATTATCTTATTTGGCAAAAAAAGACTTCACTGGTGTGATTAAGAGTCTTGCAATGGGAAGAGAGTTCCGTGATGTCCAGGTGGGCCCCATGTAATTACAAGGATCCTTGTAAGAGTGGGGCAGGAGACCCAAAGCAGGTGGCCGGTGTAGAGCTGGAGGCCCCCAAAGACCACGAGGTCTTTGCCAGCTGAAAAGTCACGGAGATGCTCTTCCCGAGAGCTTCTAGAAGGAACCAGTCCTGCCAACACCTCAACTGTTGGCCTGTGAGACTGATGTCGGACTTCGGACCTCCAAAACCGTAAGAGAACAAGTTCTTGTTGTTTTAACCCACTAAGTTTGTGGTGATTTTTCTGTAGCAACGACAAGAAAACTAGTACAGTTACGTAGGTATTTCACTCATGAATCTCTAAGTTTATGTAACTGCGTTTTTAAGGAAAAACAACTATATTGTGGATATTCTCAAAGTCCTCAGTTTTCCCTCCCTATAGATATTATATATCATGTATTCGCTGTTGCTGGTTTTATCTTTCATCAACTTGCCTGGTGACATTATCAATCTGGTGAATGTTTGGAAGGAAAGATCCACTCTATGAGGGATAGGCGTGAACCCTACCTCTGTTTGCGTGAGCTGGGTTCCCAGCCCCATTTGGCCCAGAGCGTTTGCTGTAGCATGTTGCTTTCTCAGTAGACTTCCTGGTTAACTGGTTCTGGGAGTTAGAAATAAGTGTGTTCCAATCCTGCTTCTGCCACTTCGTAACTTGTATCTTTAGCTGCGAACTTAACTTTCCTAAACCTTGAATTCCATATATGTTAAATAGGGCTTATAGGGGTGTTGTGGAGATCATATGAAACAATGTATGCAAAGTGCTTAGCACAGTTTCTATTTCACAGTAACTGCAACCTACTCAAATAGTTTCCATTATTGATCGATAGGTTAAAACTGCAATAGACTTATATATGGTATGCCAGTGTTTGTCATACTGGACCACAGCTGATCAGTTATGGGTAAACCTGGAGAATTTAGGTAATAAGAAATGTCTAGTCAACCAACAGGAAAGAATCTTAAGGTTGGAGGGAAATGGTATCTTAAGGGCACTTATTTGAAAACCCCATGTTCTTCCAGGAGTGAAATGTGTATCCAGTGCTGTTTTACATGGGACAAAACCTACTGCGTGATGTGCTTAGTGTGTGGGAAGTAATTCTTAGGATTGTATTAATCTCTTAACAAAAGATGGCATTCTGCCTTCTTTTTTAGTAAAGAAACAAATGATTAGGAAGTTGTCAATGCAGGAAAAGTGTGTCCTCTGTGTGTGTGTATGTGTATACTTAGCATAGTTACAACCAACATGGTAACTAGTTGTTAACTGGGCATCTCTGCTCAATTTCCAAAGCATTTTTTATATACATGTTTTTTTTTTTTTTCCTGAGGTGCTTCCTAATGGGTCACCAGTCAACCTCACTCTGGCCCAGAGTGTGGGGTGACTAAACTAATAGGAAGTGCTCATGATGGGCAACCCAGGCTCTGATGGGACCTGAGAATTCATGAGTCCCTAGTAGAACTTAAACTGTAGACACTTCTGGAAGGTACATTTCCATTAAGATTAACTTATATTCACTTGAGCATGACTATGTGCTGACCCTGTGCTCACCCGTCATGTGCTTTATGTCCTATAACTTTGACAGGTCTGCACTAGCTTAACTCCTTTCTTAATTATGAAGAAAAAAAAATCAGAAAGTAAATAACTTGGCTAAGGTCACATAGGTGCTAAGTGGCAATGCTGAAATTCAAACGCAGGTGGTTTGTTTTTGGTTTTGTTTTTGTTTTTTACCTTGATGGCCTATTTTCCTAAACTGCTCAGGTCTGTTAGCCTTGCGAGTCAAGGGGTAATTTGTCAGGAATGAACTCCTCCATTGTGGGAGAGAAGCTGGGGGAAAGGAAGACTTCGTGTGTGGTTGCCCTCTGCTGTAAAAAGCCTTTTTCTGGCCCTCCAAGCAGTATGTGTACTAGAGTCTGTCTTCATAGAGTTCAGAAAAGTTCTAGGTACTTCTTCCACCTATCTTTCCAGTAGCCTATTAGGCATAAATCAGGCTGCTTCCCCTTCTGTACTTGGGCTGTCCTGACCATAAGCAGAGAATTGGTTGCTTCTTTTTTTTTTTTTAAAGATTTATTTATTTGATGGAGAGAGAGAGATCACAAGCAGGCAGTGAGGCAGGCAGAGAGAGGGGGAGAGAAGCAGGCTCCCTGCTGAGCAGAGAGCCTGATGCGGGGCTCGATCCCAGGACCCTGAGATCATGACCTGAGCCGAAGGCAGAGGCTTAACCCACTGAGCCACCCAGGCGCCCCGAATTGGTTGCTTCTTGCCCTGGGAGGGTGAACTGGTCTCATAGGGTAGGCCGGCTGCGTGTTACCCGTTACTTTGAAAAACTGATGACCAATTCCGGTGAGAGGACTAGGTGATATCAGATGTGGGTATCGGCTTTGCTGTAGGAAACACAGCAGCAGCTTCTGGACCGAGGCACCCTTCAAGAGGAAATAGCCCTAGCAAGAGGCTAACGCAGGAGCCACAGGATTTCCAACCACTGCTCAAGTCGTCCAAGGCAACACAGGACTGAGTTCCTCACCGGCCAACTGGACATCTTAACAGAATCCGGTGTTTGCTCACAACTGTTTCTCACCTTTTTCTTGCCACAGCCGGAAAGCCTGGTCATATATACACCAGTCAGAGGTGAGCAGTTGGGTAGTTCTCATCACAAGCCTACCTGTACCTTGAAGAGCTGGGTTGTGATTCTCTACCCTGGCTACCGGGAGCTTTTAAAAACTCAGTGTCTTAGCTCCACCTCCAGATGTTCTAATTTAATTGGAGCTCAGGCATAAGCACTTTTATTTTTTTTTTAAAGCTCCCAAGGTGATTTTAAAAGTACAGCCAAGTTTGAGAAATTCTGTGTGAATCATTCTGAGAAAGACTGCCTTTGATTTCTCTGAGAGGAAAGACTTTCTCCCTCGCAGTATTGCCTAGAAACGAAAATCCAAGTTGAGTCCTGCTTGGTGGTTGGGGCTGGGGCAGTTTCGTTCTGTTTGTTTCTAGCTTAGGCCTGTGTAGGCCTAGCTCACTTGTGCTGCTACGCAGGCGTGCCCGCCTTCTCAGGGAGCTGAGACCCAAAAATGAGAGAACCCCATAATGCCTGGCATATAGTGGGTGTTTCTTACATGTTTGAATGAATATAAGAGGAGTGGGATGGTTCTGTTTGTACTCTGAGATAATTAACATGATGGTTAATTTTATATGTCCGCTTGGCTGGGCAGAGGGTGTCCTGATACTTGGCCAAACATGATTCTGGGAATTTCTGTGAAGATGCTCTTGGATCAGTTAAACATTTAAATTAATAGACTGAGCAAAGTTGATGTGAATAAAGGCCACCCACATATGGAGAGAAACCATCTGAAGGCCTGAATAGAACAAAAAGCTAAGTGTCGCCTGAATGCTCAGTTAGGGAATTCTTCTTGCCAGACTGCTGTGAACTGGGGCATAGGGTTTTTCATGCCTTTGGACCCAACCTGAAACATTATCCTGGGTCTTAAACTTGTATGCATTCAAATGGGAATTACACCACTGTCTCTCTTGGTCTTGAGACTTGTCAGCCTTAATAAATGAGCTGAGTTCTCTCTTTTTTTTTTTTTTAATTTTATTTTTTTTATAAACCTATATTTTTATCCCCAGGGGTACAGGTCTGTGAATCGCCAGGTTTACACACTTCACAGCATTCACCATAGCACATACCCTCCCCAATATCCATAACCCAATCCCCCCTCTCCCAAACCCCCTCCCCCCATCAACCCTCAGTTTGTTTTGTGAGATTAAGAGTCACTTATGGTTTGTCTCCCTCCCAACCCCATCTTGTTACATTTATTCTTCTCCTACCCCCTTAACCCCCCATGTTGCATCTCCTCTCCCTCATATCAGGGAGATCATATGATAGTTGTCTTTCTCCGATTGACTTATTTCGCTAAGCATGATACGCTCTAGTTCCATCCACATCGTCGCAAATGGCAAGATTTCATTTCTTTTGATGGCTGCATAGTATTCCATTGTGTATATATACCACATCTTCTTTATCCGTTCGTCTGTTGATGGACATCTAGGTTCTTTCCATAGTTTGGCTATTGTAGACATTGCTGCTATAAACATCCGGGTGCACGTGCCCCTTCGGATCACTACGTTTGTATCTTTAGGGTAAATACCCAGCAGTGCAATTGCAGGGTCATAGGGTAGTTCTATTTTCAACATTTTGAGGAACCTCCATGCTGTTTTCCAGAGGGGTTGCACCAGCTTGCATTCCCACCAACAGTGTAGGAGGGTTCCCCTTTCTCCGCATCCTCGCCAGCATCTGTCATTTCCTGACTTGTTCATTTTAGCCATTCTGACTGGTGTGAGGTGATATCTCATTGTGGTTTTGATTTGTATTTCCCTGATGCCGAGTGATATGGAACACTTTTTCATGTGTCTGTTGGCCATCTGGATGTCTTCTTTGCAGAAATGTCTGTTCATGTCCTCTGCCCATTTCTTGATTGGATTATTTGTTCTTTGGGTGTTGAGTTTGCTAAGTTCTTTATAGATTTTGGACACTAGCCCTTTATCTGATATGTCATTTGCAAATATCTTCTCCCATTCTGTCAGTTGTCATCATCAAGACAGCATGGTACTGGCACAAAAAGACACATAGATCAATGGAACAGAATAGAGAGCCCAGAAATAGACCCTCGACTCTATGGTCAACTCATCTTCGACAAAGCAGGAAAGAATGTCCAATGGAAAAAAGACAGCCTCTTCAATAAATGCTGTTGGGAAAATTGGACAGCCACATGCAGAAAAATGAAATTGGATCATTTCCTTATACCACACATGAAAATAGACTCAAAATGGATGAAGGATCTCAATGTGAGAAAGGAATCCATCAAAATCCTCGAGGAGAACACAGGCAGCAACCTCTTCGACGTCAGCCGCAGCAACATCTTCCTAGGAACATCACCAAAGGCAAGGGAAGCAAGGGCAATAATGAACTATTGGGATTTTATCAAGATCAAAAGCTTTTGTACAGCAAAGGAAACAGTTAACAAAACCAAAAGAATTCTCTTTTTTTTTAAGATTTTTTTTTTTAATTTGACAGAGAGAGATTGAGATCACAAGTAGGCAGAGCAGAAGGCGGGGGGTGGGGGGAAGCAGGCTCACCACTGAGCAGAAAGCCCAATGTGGGGCTTGATCCCAGGATCCTGAGATCATGACCCAAGCTGAAGGCAGAGGCTTAACCCACTAAGCCACCTAGGTGCCCCAATAAATGAGCTGAATTCTTCTACATCTCCTAGACATACACAACTTGTTCTTCCTTTGATGAACCCTCCTACACTTCTCTATGAGAAAAATGCATTCTTTTTTATCCATCTTCTGTAATAACAAGTGACGACTAAAATTTCTCTTTCCTGGAATGAACCTTATTAACTAAAAATTTATTGAGGGGCGCCTGGGTAGCTCAGTGGGTTAAAGCCTCTGCCTTTGGCTCAGGTCATGATCCCAGGGTCCTGGGGTCGAGCCCTGCATTGGGCTCTCTGCTCAGCAGGGAGCCTGCTTCCCTTCCCTTCTCTCTCTGCCTGCCTCTCTGCCTAGTTGTGATCTCTGTCAAATAAATAAATAAAATCTTTTAAAAAAAATTGAGGACCTACTATGTGTGAAACACTGAGATTGGTACTTTAGCTAGATGAATAAGACATTATTTGTATTCCTTTCTCGAAGGTTCATTCTCTTGGAGATAAATATTCATAATATTCAAAAATAACAAAAATATTCAAAATATTCAAAAATAACAAGGTTATTGGTATTAGGTCTATATATAGATTTCAATCAGGGGGCAAGAAGGGAGTAGTTTTTCCTACCTTGAGATCTAAGGGGCCCTTCATTGTGCAGGGTAAAACCTCCAGGTCCATGTTCCTATTTCCCTCCTGCTCCCTTGTGTGACTTAAGGGAGCAGCCACCTCAGGGCATGTCCTACCACTGAGCACACTATTTGGGACTATCATGCTTGGTATGTCTGCCATCTGGATTTGGGGAATCTGTCAAGACTCGCACTCTTTTCTCAGTACGAGAAACCATACTTGTCACCCAGCTTGGGAAGAGTTGCTGAGGTGACCAACATGGGGCAAATTGTTGGCCTTCAGTCTGGAGGGTGCTTGATGGGAGAGGAGAGAGAAGAGGAGCTTCTACTATAAGAACAAGAAGTTAGAACCTGTGGGCCTCTGTGCTCAGCAACTGAGTTTGGAAATCCAGACTGTTCCAGAACAAAGTGGTGCAATAGCCTTTCTCCTGCATTTTCTTTTCCTTCAAATAGTCATGGATGATATGACTATTGACTGATAAATGCTTATATGTAGGTATGAACTCCTATCATTGTTTATATTTCTCTGGTCTGATTAGCACAAAGATGCTTAGAAAGCCCAAATCTCTCTGAGGCATCAGCTAGTAAGTACTTACAAGGGAAAAAAAGAGGGTACTATTTCATGGGAGACTGATGTCCCCACCCTTCTCCATCATATGGTAAAGGAATGAGCAGTTGGAATGGGACACAATTGGGAGGCAATAGTAAAACCTTACTCTAGAAGGAGATTTGGGCAGCCTGATAACACCCATTTCGGGGACAGGTATGGATACTCAGGATCATTCTCCCATCGTGTCTTCTTAGAAGTCATGTGGTTCAGGACACTTCCCAAGATTTTGTCCTCCCATCCCCTCCCCAAAAAACTTTTTCTGCTTTTGGAAATCAAGGCTCTAATGGCTTATTACTGGGTACCAAGGTACTCAGGAAAGGGCTGTTCCTTTTTCCTTGACTAACTGGCCTGTGAACCCAGGCAAAAATCTTAAGGGCCCTGACATCTTATCTCCACTCCTTCCTAGTCTTTCCTCCTCCTCTTCCTTTTCCACCATCAGCATCACTTTCACCATTATAACAAGAGCTAACACTCAAGTAGCTTACTCTAGGCCAAGTACATTCTGAGCACGTCATATGCATTCACTAATGCAACAACTCAGAGGTAGGTATTCTCTTTATAGATGATAAGCCTGATGGCAGAGGGGTTTAGTAACTTGGCAAAAGTACCTAACTATTAAGTGGCAGGGACCACATTTAAAAGAAGGGAGTCACACTAGGAAGTCCACGCATCTATTATCCTCTAGATTTTAATGACCTTAGAAAAGGGGTGATCAATTCAGTCCCATTGGTGTTTGTAACTTAGTTTCTTGTCCTTGCTAGTGGCCTACTCTTAACCTTTCCATCACCTGACAGAAAAACCTTTCTAATGGTGGAGCTTGAAACTGGAGACTTCATACACTTTTTTCCCTTGAGCGGAAACACTTAGCTGGCATCTCATTTTGTGTAAAACAAGCTCTGATCATTCAAATCATTTTGTTCTTAGAACAAAGTGGCTATAATTTCATGTAGGGGCTGTCTACTTTTGCAGTCATGAGCAAGCAGTTGCCTTGGCAACAGCATTTAAAAAGGACAAAGGCCCAGGGAACTTTTGTCAAGACCCATTACACTGTGTGGAGAGGCTCTGCTCAGCTGTCCCTTCCCCCACACATCTATTTCAGCTGTCTCCCCTTTTGTGGTCAACTTAGAGGCCAGTGGGGTAGAAGGCAAGAAGTTCGAACCATGGTTGGACCAGTCATCAAAAAAATGTACCCATTGGAAAGGAGCTCAGGGAACAGCTCAAGATTGTAGAGGGTGTGAGCAGTGACTGGGGGCTCAGTGTTTAGCAGGTGGCCTCCTGCATCTTGCCTGGGGCTGATGGTTAGCATTCTCCCACAAACTGCAGAATTTCCGAGACCGTTCTATGTGATCCACTTCTCTTCAGATTCTAACCTCTGATCTTAGCTCCAAGTTTTGTTTTTAAGATTTTATTTTTTTTTAAGATTTTATTGATCTGACAGAGCACAAGTAGGGGGAGCAGCAGAGGAAGACAGAGAAGGGGGTTTCCTGTTGAGCAGGGAGCCAGACGCGGGGCTCGATCCTAGGACCGCTGAGATCATGACCTGAAATGAAGGCAGGCACTTAACCGACTGAGCCACCCAGGCACCCTTAACTCTACCTTTTGGAGTAACACAAAGCACATGTGGTTTCTCCTCGCTGGGAGAATCTGTCTGGTATTTAAGCACAGGTGACTTGTTCCTTCTGAGACTTCTGTTCCTATGTCCCTTGTGAGTTAAGAGTACACTTGGCCTCTTCAGTGCTCTCCTCTAGAATCTCTTCCACTTTACCAGCTCACTCACTCACTTGATTGCTTGCTTATTTATTTATTTATTTATTTATTTTTACCATCTCTTTTAAAGCATGGTTCCCTGAAGTGACCCATCAAATACGTGGTCTGACCAGTGTAGAGACCAGTATAGTTGCCTTACTAATCAGACGACATGTAGGATGATTTCCAACAGTGGACTTTTTCCGTAATTTTCTCAAATTTCCTTTTCCAGAACAGAGGAAGGTCTTTAAGTATTTCACTTACTTATGACCAGAATCCTATTTTCTACATCATGGGGAAGAGGTAGATTATTCTGTATAAAATAGGAATTACAATGTTACTACTAATTTTGCAATATAGTTTACATGGAATGCTTTGACAGCTACACTAAGAAGTATGCTTTAGAGTACGAACAGCTTAGCCTTGTTCCTCTGATTATAAATAGGTGTTCAGGGGTGCCTGGGTGGCACAGTTCTTCAGCATCTGCCTTCGGCTCAGGTCATGATCCTAGGGTCCTCAGATCAAGCCCCCTGTTGGGGTCCCTACTCAGTGGGAAGCCTGGTTCTCCCTCTGCCACTCCCCCCCGTTTGTGTTCCCCCTCTTGCTGTATCTCTCTGTCAAATAAAATCTTAAAAAAAAAAATAGGTGTTCTATTTTTGAGAACGGGCATCTGTCTAACTTATTGACAGCATGATGCTCAACTGTCCATGAGAAACAAGACAAGGACAAGGAGCAGTCCTTGATGAATTTCAGGCTCTATAGAGTGACCCCGAGGGTCTCAGAAACCAAGAAGGACAAACTTGAAGTAAGGTAAGCTTCCCTCTCCTTACTTGAGTAGGAGGGCTGAGTCAGGAAATGGAGCTGCCCTTCTGTCCTTGAACTAAACCCTAATGATGTAGGAAGTGGTACAATATTGGCAGAGCATTTAGCTAGAATTCCAGGAGTCTGAATTTGGATTCTAGCACATACTGTTAAATCTCTTGAAGTTAATTCCATGAGTCTGAATGTCCCCACATGTGGAATGGGGATGATCATATCATGCATTTCATTTGATGAGACAACATATGTAAAAGATCTAGTTTAGTGACTGGACCCAAAACTCATTCAATAAATATTACCTGCCCTTCATTTAAGGATTTCTGAGAGAAGTCAAGCACCAATGTGCTGATCAAGGCTATTTCTAGAAATTCTGATGCTCATCTATTAGCATGAGTATAACTTCTGGTACTATACTGGACAGGGAGAAGTAAAATCTGCTTTTCTATTCCTGGTAAGCTTATCTAATTGGGAACACAAAGTTCTATAAAAGCTGTACCAAAAATGCTACAGCAGCGTAGAAGAAGGAAATAGAAGTAGTTTGGGAGGCTGTTCTTGAAGGGTTTTTTCTCTAAGGTGATCTTCGAAGAGCAATAGTAGTTTGATTAGGAGAAATCACAGGAAAGTCGATTTCAGGTAGAAGAAAGACCAAGAGCAGAAATGGGGTGGTGGCAGTGTGGGAATGGCGAACTCATGTGTATTAGACCCTTTGTAACTGTAAGGGATATATATCCAGGCATTTATGTGTTGAGTCCTCATAACAACTCTTCTCTAGTATCTTCCATGTGCCAGACACATGGGAATGCACTGGGGCATTTGCGTGGAGTCTCACCTTATCCTCCGGAGGCCCTGTGGACGGGATACTACCCTTACTGCCATTTCTGGTGAAAACCTCCAGATCTAAGTGGTCAAGTAATTTGCAAAGGTTAAACCGCTAGCAGGGGAAGCTGAAGTTTGAATGTAGAAACCCTATATTTAAAGAGGTTAAAGAACAAGGCTGAGTTTTTATAGCTAATAAAGGTAGGATCAGTTCTTGAACTTCGATCAACCTGACCCAAAGGTTGATATTCCTTCCATAAAAGTCTAGCTCCCCGCCTGGAACAGGAGAGCCTCCATGAGTATCTGTGACTTGACCAGAGAACTGGACAGATGGCCTTGGATAAGGGAGTTGACCGATTAACCTCTCACCAGCCACCTGTGCTCCAGGACGGAATTGTGCTCAAGACAATTTCTATTATAATGAATGTGTTTCACTTCTAACTATTTCACAGGAATAGTCTCTTTAATTTTAGCTAAACCTAAATTTCTTTTTTTTTTTTAAAGATTTTATTTATTTATTTGACAGAGAGAGATCACAAGTAGATGGAGAGGCAGGCAGAGAGAGAGAGAGAGGGAAGCAGGCTCCCTGCTGAGCAGAGAGCCCGATGCGGGACTCAATCCCAGGACCCTGAGATCATGACCTGAGCCGAAGGCAGCGGCTTAACCCACTGAGCCACCCAGGCGCCCTAAACCTAAATTTCTTTAGGAATAGGACACAGTACTCATTTAAATGATGCATATAATAATTACAAACACCTTTTAAGTGCTCGGTAGATAGGAAGCTGTAGACACTTTCCATGGATTAACTTCCTTAAATTCTCCTAGCATCTCCTATCTTCCTATTTCTTGTTTTGGCATTTTTATCAAATCCTATTTAATGATAATAATGTAATTGAAGTCTGCATTTTTAAAAAGGTGGGGTTCTTTTGTATTTGTTTTTTGAGTGAGGATTTAACCCTAGAGATGACTTCTTACCCTGTAGCCATTTCTTTTGAGACCAGAACTCCTGAGAGAGACACTGGGACAGTGAGTTGTGAAGGGGAGAGGCAGCAGGGAGAAAGGAGGGTTGGAGGACCAGGTTGCAGAAAAGTAGATGCGGAGGCTGAACTGACAAGAAGTTTCTTACGGTGCACTGAACATGAATTCACAGAATCTTTGTGAACACAGCTGCACAGCAAATCTACTTGGTCTCTCAAGGCAGTTTCTGATTCTCAAGGGATATTTATGTGGCAAAGACTCTAAAGTTTAAGGGTCAATTCCTCCTTACACTTGTTTGGGGGAAAGTTGCAAATTGTGATCTCCCAAGGTTTTTGTTTTGTTTTGTTTTGTTTATTTTTGTTTGTTTTTTAAGCCTGTCTGCCTCCTGAGGCAATGTTTTAGGTCCTGGGACTGAGTCCCACAGGCTTCCTGCTCAGTGGGGAGCCTGCTTCTCCCTCTGGCTCCCCACCCCCACCTCAGGAGCCCATGCTTGTGCTCTCGCGCTCTCTCTCTCTCTCTCTCACACACACACACACATATACACACACACGAATTTAAAAATAATAATAAAGCTGGGAACTGACTTAAGTCACTTGCTGAAAGTCCCAGAGCTGGAGAGTGGAGCTAGGTTCCTACCCAGGGGGGACCCCTGCCTCTCTATGGGAAGCAATGTTACCTGCTGACAGAGGTTTAACTTTTTTCATCTTTGAGGAGGAAAAGGCCATTAGCTATTTGATCCGGACTATGTTTCTTCAAGAAAATGTTTATATTGCTCATGGCCCAAGCACCTTTGTTATTTCTCAGGTTTTTTGTTTTTTTTTTCTCCTGTTTTTGATTGTAACCAGTCTTGTGGAGTTAAAAGTCCAGGCTCTGGACTCCCCATTATTCCAGGAAAATTTTCTTTTCCTAGTCCTTGTCAAACTCTGTATAGGCACAGCTGGAAAACTGGGGAGCACAGTCCCAGGGGTAAGAAAGAACTCCACTGTAGTCACATAGGCTGTACCCCTAACTTTCAATCCGGTGCAGTTATTAGGAGTGAGTGTGATTCTGGAAGTGGAGAACACTTGGTGAACAAAGCTATCTGGGCTCTTTAAAGCCCGGTGTCTGAGGCAGAGTATCTGTAAGAGTTTATCCAGCAGTAAACTCTCATCTTATGACCTACTGGCTTCCATTTATCAAACAAACAACCCCCCTCCAACAATTATTTTGAGAAATAGTAGAAAGGGGAAGTTTTCTCTTAGATGGAAAATTCTAAAGTTATTTGTGATAGAATCTGTGGTTGGAAAGGAGATTGCTTTGGATCATTCTTACTACTTTATTTCCTACACGTTAAATTTTTGCCCAAAAGAAAGGCTATATCCTCTGATGAGCTAGAAGTTGCTCAGAACAGAATATCAACAATAGTCTTTGCAGTTGGTGACTGAGGCAACAGACCTCTTCTACTGCAAGAAGTTGATTGTACCCCTCTACTGGGAGTACTGAAGAGTTGACAGGAAACAAAAATTCGGCTACATGTTGTCTTGGCTGTACATTTCCTTATCAGGAAAAAATTAGAGTGTTGCAAAGCAACAGATCAGTCTATAAATTCAGATCCCCATTCCGTCAGGCTGTGGTGCATGGACAGTAGTTCAGGAGGGTGTATCTATAATCTGTTTCTTGGGAGACCTTAAATAAATTCCCATGCGTTTGAGTTGCTTTAAGTTTAACCTTTACTGGGTGGGAATCAGGCTGGTCTGATGACGAGGCCACTTTTTTTTTTTTTTTGAGCTTTAATTTTTATTTTTTCAGCATAACAGTATTCATTATTTTTGCACCACACCCAGTGCTCCATGCAATCTGTGCCCTCCACAATACCCACCACCTGGTGCCCCCAACCTCCCACCCCCCACCCCTTCAAAATTCCCAGATCGTTTTTCAGAGTCCATAGTCTCTCATGGTTCACCTCCCCTTCCAATTTCCCTCAACTCCCCTCTCCTCTCCATCTCCCCTTGTCCTCCATGCTATTTGTTATGCTCCACAAATAAGTGAAACCATATGATAATTGACTCTCTCTGCTTGACTTATTTCACTCAGCATAATCACTTCCAGTCCCGTCCATGTTGCTACAAAACTTGGGTATTCATCCTTTCTTTTTTTTTTTTTTTTTTTTTTTTTTACAGCTTTATAAACATATATTTTTATCCCCAGGGGTACAGGTCTGCGAATCGCCAGGTTTACACACTTCACAACACTCACCATAGCACATACCCTCCCCAATATCCATAACCCCACCCCCTCTCCCAACACCCTCCCCCCATCAACCCTCAGTTTGTTTTGTGAGATTAAGAGTCATTTATGGTTTGTCTCCCTCCCAATCCCATCTTGTTTCATTTACTCTTCTCCTACCCCCTCGACCCCCCATGTTGCATCTCCTCTCCCTCATATCAGGGAGATCATATGATAGTTGTCTTTCTCCGATTGACTTATTTCGCTAAGCATGATACCCTCTAGTTCCATCCACGTCGTCGCAAATGGCAAGATTTCATTTCTTTTGATGGCTGCATAGTATTCCATTGTGTATATATACCACATCTTCGTTATCCATTCGTCTGTAGATGGACATCTAGGTTCTTTCCATAGTTTGGCTATTGTAGACATTGCTGCTATAAACATTCGGGTGCATGTGCCCCTTCGGATCACTATGTTTGTATCTTTAGGGTAAATACCCAGCAGTGCAATTGCAGGGTCATAGGGTAGTTCTATTTTCAACATTTTGAGGAACCTCCATGCTGTTTTCCAGAGTGGTTGCACCAGCTTGCATTCCCACCAACAGTGTAGGAGGGTTCCCCTTTCTCCGCATCCTCGCCAGCATCTGTCATTTCCTGACTTGTTAATTTTAGCCATTCTGACTGGTGTGAGGTGATATCTCATGGTGGTTTTGATTTGTATTTCCCTGATGCCGAGTGATATGGAGCACTTTTTCATGTGTCTGTTGGCCATCTGGATGTCTTCTTTGCAGAAATGTCTGTTCATGTCCTCTGCCCATTTCTTGATTGGATTATTTGTTCTTTGGGTGTTGAGTTTGCTAAGTTCTTTATAGATTTTGGACACTAGCCCTTTATCTGATATGTCATTTGCAAATATCTTCTCCCATTCTGTCAGTTGTCTTTTGGTTTTGTTCACTGTTTCCTTTGCTGTGCAAAAGCTTTTGATCTTGATAAAATCCCAAAAGTTCATTTTTGCCCTTGCTTCCCTTGCCTTTGGTGATGTTCCTAGGAAGATGTTGCTGTGGCTGAGGTCGAAGAGGTTGCTGCCTGTGTTCTCCTCGAGGATTTTGATGGATTCCTTTCTCACATTGAGATCCTTCATCCATTTTGAGTCTATTTTCGTGTGTGGCATAAGGAAATGATCCAATTTCATTTTTCTGCATGTGGCTGTCCAATTTTCCCAACAGCATTTATTGAAGAGGCTGTCTTTGTTCCATTGGACATTCTTTCCTGCTTTGTCGAAGATGAGTTGACCATAGAGTTGAGGGTCCATTTCTGGGCTCTCTATTCTGTTCCATTGATCTATGTGTCTGTTTTTGTGCCAGTACCATGCTGTCTTGATGATGACAGCTTTGTAATAGAGCTTGAAGTCCGGAATTGTGATGCCACCAACATTGGCTTTCTTTTTCAATATTCCTTTGGCTATTCGAGGTCTTTTCTGGTTCCATATAAATTTTAGGATTATTTGTTCCATTTCTTTGAAAAAAATGGATGGTATTTTGATGGGAATTGCATTAAATGTGTAGATTGCTTTAGGTAGCATAGACATTTTCACAATATTTATTCTTCCAATCCAGGAGCATGGAACATTTTTCCATTTCTTTGTGTCTTCCTCAATTTCTTTCATGAGTACTTTATAGTTTTCTGTGTATAGATTCTTAGTCTCTTTGGTTAGGTTTATTCCCAGGTATCTTATAGTTTTGGGTGCAATTGTAAATGGGATGGACTCCTTAATTTCTCTTTCTTCTGTCTTGTTGTTGGTGTAGAGAAATGCAACTGATTTCTGTGCATTGATTTTATATCCTGACACTTTACTGAATTCCTGTACAAGTTCTAGCAGTTTTGGAGTGGAGTCTTTTGGGTTTTCCACATATAGTATCATATCATCTGCGAAGAGTGATAGTTTGACTTCTTCTTTGCCGATTTGGATGCCTTTAATTTCCTTTTGTTGTCTGATTGCTGAGGCTAGGACTTCTAGTACTATGTTGAATAGCAGTGGTGATAACGGACATCCGTGCCGTGTTCCTGACCTTAGCGGAAAAGCTTTCAGTTTTTCTCCATTGAGAATGATATTTGCGGTGGGTTTTTCATAGATGGCTTTGATAATATTGAGGTATGTGCCCTCTATCCCTACACTTTGAAGAGTTTTGATCAGGAAGGGATGCTGTACTTTGTCAAATGCTTTTTCAGCATCTATGGAGAGTATCATATGGTTCTTGTTCTTTCTTTTATTAATGTGTTGTATCACATTGATTGATTTGCGGATATTGAACCAGCCTTGCAGCCCTGGAATAAATCCCACTTGGTCGTGGTGAATAATCCTTTTAATGTACTGTTGAATCCTATTGGCTAGTATTTTGGCGAGAATTTTTGCATCTGTGTTCATCAAGGATATTGGTCTGTAGTTCTCTTTTTTGTTGGGATCCTTGTCTGGTTTTGGGATCAAGGTGATGCTGGCCTCATAAAATGAGTTTGGAAGTTTTCCTTCTATTGCTATTTTTTGGAACAGTTTCAGGAGAATAGGAATTAGTTCTTCTTTAAATGTTTGGTAGAATTCCCCCGGGAAGCCGTCTGGCCCTGGGCTTTTGTTTGTTTGGAGATTTTTGATGACTGTTTCAATCTCCTTACTGGTTATGGGTCTGTTCAGGCTTTCTATTTCTTCCTGGTTCAGTTGTGGTAGTTTATATGTCTCTAGGAATGCATCCATTTCTTCCAGATTGTCAAATTTGTTGGCGTAGAGTTGCTCATAGTATGTTCTTATAATTGTCTGTATTTCTTTGGTGTTCGTTGTGATCTCTCCTCTTTCTTTCATGATTTTATTTATTTGGGTCCTTTCTCTTTTCTTTTTGATAAGTCTGGCCAGGGGTTTATCAATCTTATTAATTCTTTCAAAGAACCAGCTCCTAGTTTCGTTGATTTGTTCTATTGTTTTTTTGGTTTCTATTTCATTGATTTCTGCTCTGATCTTTATGATTTCTCTTCTCCTGCTGGGTTTAGGGTTTCTTTCTTGTTCTTTCTCCAGCTCCTTTAGGTGTAGGGTTAGGTTGTGTACCTGAGACCTTTCTTGTTTCTTGAGAAAGGCTTGTACCGCTATATATTTTCCTCTCAGGACTGCCTTTGTTGTGTCCCACAGATTCTGAACTGTTGTGTTTTCATTATCATTTGTTTCCATAAATTTTTTCAATTCTTCTTTAATTTCCTGGTTGACCCATTCATTCTTTAGAAGGATGCTGTTTAGTCTCCATGTATTTGGGTTCTTTCCAAATTTCCTCTTGCGATTGAGTTCTAGCTTTAGAGCATTGTGGTCTGAAAATATGCAGGGAATGATCCCAATCTTTTGATACCGGTTGAGACTTGATTTAGGACCAAGAATGTGATCTATTCTGGAGAATGTTCCATGTGCACTAGAGAAGAATGTGTATTCTGTTGCTTTGGGATGAAATGTTCTGAATATATCTGTGATGTCCATCTGGTCCAGTGTGTCATTTAAGGCCTTGATTTCCTTGTTGATCTTTTGCTTGGATGATCTGTCCATTTCAGTGAGGGGAGTGTTAAAATCCCCTACTATTATTGTATTCTTGTCGATGTGTTTCTTTGATTTTGTTATTAATTGGTTTATATAGTTGGCTGCTCCCACGTTAGGGGCATAGATATTTAAAATTGTTAGATCTTCTTGTTGGACAGTTCCTTTGAGTATGATATAGTGTCCTTCCTCATCTCTTATTATAGTCTTTGGCTTAAAATCTAATTGATCTGATATAAGGATTGCCACTCCTGCTTTCTTCTGATGTCCATTAGCATGGTAAATTCTTTTCCACCCCCTCACTTTAAACCTGGAGGTGTCTTCGGGTTTAAGATGAGTTTCTTGTAGGCAACATATAGATGGGTTTTGTTTTTTGATCCATTCTGATACCCTGTGTCTTTTGATTGGGGCATTTAGCCCATTAACATTCAGGGTAAGTATTGAGAGATGTGAATTTAGTGCCATTGTATTGCCTGTAAGGTGACTGTTATTGTATATTGTCTCTGTTTCTTTCTGATCTACTCCTTTGAGGGTCTCTCTTTGCTTAGAGGACCCCTTTCAATATTTCCTGTAGAGCTGGTTTGGTATTTGTAAATTCTTTCAGTTTTTGTTTGTCCTGGAAGCTTTTAATCTCTCCTTCTATTTTCAATGATAGCCTAGCTGGATATAGTATTCTTAGCTACATGTTTTTCTCATTTAGTACTCTGAATATATCATGCCAGCTCTTTCTGGCCTGCCAGGTCTCTGTAGATAAGTCTGCTGCCAATCTAATATTTTTACCATTGTACGTTACAGACTTCTTTTCCCGGGCTGCTTTCAGAATCTTTTCTTTGTCACTAAGACTTGTCAATTTTACTATTAGGTGACGGGGTGTAGACCTATTCTTATTGATTTTGAGGGGGGTTCTCTGAACCTCCTGGATTTTGATGCTTGTTCCCTTTGCCATATTGGGGAAATTCTCTCCAATAATTCTCTCCAATATACCTTCTGCTCCCCTCTCTGTTTCCTCTTCTTCTGGAATCCCAATTATTCTAATGTTGTTTCGTCTTATGGTGTCACTTATCTCTTGAATTCTCCCCTCGTGGTCCAGTAGCTGTTTGTCCCTCTTTTGCTCAGCTTCTTTATTCTCTGTCATTTGGTCTTCTATATCGCTAATTCTTTCTTCTGCCTCATTTATCCTAGCAGTGAGAGCCTCCATTTTTGATTGCACCTCATTAATAGCTTTTTTGATTTCAACTTGGTTAGATTTTAGTTCTTTTATTTCTCCAGAAAGGGCTTTTATATCTCCTGAGAGGGTTGCTTTAATATCTTCCATGCCTTTTTCAAGCCCGGCTAGAACCTTGAGAATCATCATTCTGAACTCTATATCTGACATATTACCAATGTCTGTATTGATTAGGTCCCTAGCCTTTGGTACTGCCTCTTGTTCTTTTTTTTGTTGTGAATTTTTCCGCCTTGTCATTTTGTCCAGATAAGAGTTCATGAAGGAGCAAGTAAAATACTAAAAGGGTGGCAACAACCCCAGGAAAATATGCTTTAGCCAAATCAGAAGAGATCCCGAATTGTGAGGGGGGAGAAAGGGGATAAAAAGGGGTTCAGAAAGAAAGAAAAAAAAAAAAAGAAACTATTAAAAAAAAGAAAGCCAATAAAGAAAAAATATAAAAAGAGGAAAAGAATATATATATTAGATAAACTATTTAAAAAACGTTAAAAAAAGAAAACGGTAAAAGTTAAAAAAAATTCAGCAGAAGAAGAGAAAAAGAAAAAAAAATTGAAAAAGAAAAAAAAATTAAATTAACTGCAAGGCTAAAAAATCATGGGGAGAAAGCCATGAGTTCCGTGCTTTGCTTTCTTCTCCTCTGGAATTCCGCCGCTCTCCTTGGTAGGTGAACTTGGTCCTGGCTGGGTTTCCCGTTGATCTTCTGGGGGAGGGGCCTGTTGTAGTGATTCTCAAGCGTCTTTGCCCCAGGCAGAGTTGCACCGCCCTTACCCGGGGCCGGGCTGAGTAATCCGCTCTGGTTTGCTTGGTTTGCTTTCGGGAGCTTTTGTTCCCTGAGCGCTTTCCGTGGAGTTCCAGAGGGCGGGAATAAAGATGGCGGCCTCCCGGTCTCCGGCCCGGAGGAGCCGAGAGCCCGGGGCCCCACTCCTCAGTGCGCCCTCAAAGAACAGCGCCCAATGACTCCCGCCACCCTGGCCTCCAGCCACGCTCCGAGCTGACCGAGCCTGCGACCGGTTCAAGGCAACCCCGAGCTGAGAGTCACTCCTCGGCTCTGTCTCTGTAGCCGGCTTCCCCGTTCTAATACCGGTAAGCTCTGCGACACTCAGACACCCCCGATCCTTCTGCGACCCTGCGGGACCTGAGGCCGCGCTGACCCCGCCTGGGCTTCCAGTTAAGCCTCTGGAGCGATGTCCCTCAGCGGAACAGACTTTTAAAAGTCCTGATTTTGCTCCGTTGCTCCGCCGCTCGCCGGGAGCCGGCCCCTCCCCCCGCGGTCTATCTTCCCGTCGCTTTGGATTCACTTCTCCGCCAGTCCTAGAAGAAAGTGGTTGATTTTCTGTTTCTGGAATTGCTGTTCTTCTTCTCTTCGATCTCCCGTTGGATTTGTAGGTGTTTGCAATCTTTAGATAAGCTATTTAGCTGATCTCCCGCTACCCGAAGTAGTCTCAGCCTGCTACTTCTCCGCCATCTTGACTCCTCCCCTCGAGGCCACTTTATATATTGTGGGAATGGGGTCTTGTGGCCAGGACCTGGATTTTCTACCCCATTACACAGGTCCCTCCATTCCTGACCCTCCATTCCCGACCCTCCATCCCTGTGGCCAGAGTGCTGTGCTCAGAGCTACAGAGCTAGTCTGGGCTAATCCCTGTCACTAGGGAAATAGGATTCTGTTACTGGAAGCCCTCATAAAGAATGCATGATTCATTGGGGCACCTGGGTCACTCAGTCAGATAAGCATTGGGCTCGTGATATTTTTAGCTCAGGTCATGATCTTGGGGTCCTGGGATGGAGCCCTGCATTGGGCTTCATGCTAAGTACCGAGTCTGCTTGAGATTTTCTCCCTCCCTCCTTCTGCCCCTCCCCCCATGCTTGCTCTGAAAACCTTAAAAAAGATACAGGATTCATGTGGGAGAAGAACCTCCTCCAAGAATGGCATGCTTGGCAGATACCCACTCTAGCGGGTAATTGTGACAACGAAGTATGAGCTAGGAAAGGGGAAGAAAAAAGGTTTTTTAGAAAAAATAAATACAGCGGGCCAGTGTGCAGGTTAAGAACTAATCCACCCAACTGTTAACAGTGCTTATATCGTGAGGGTAATATTTTAAGATTTCATTTATTTGATAGAGCACAAGCAGGGTGGCAGTAGAAGGGGAGAGAGAGAGAGAGAAGCAGGCTCCCTGAGGAGCAGGGGGCCCCATGCAGGGCTCGATCCCAGGACACTGGAATCATGACCTGAGCTGAAGGCAGACACTTAAACATCTGAGCCACCCAGGTGGCCCATGAGGGTAATTTTGAGGGAAAGATCACTACCTAAGCCATGTAAGTTGTGAGGGCTACTCAGACCCCTGGGAAGGCTGGGGGGAGGGGTGTGCTTTCAGAAGAGTTGCCTCATGTGGTACAAAGCTGCACTGTCTGATTCAATGCCTGGGAATAAAGACATCGAGGGCTACAGGAGAGAATATATTTTTATAGAGAAATTTGAGAAAAACCTAAATTCTAGAAATATCCTGGCCGCAGCATAGAAAATACTCGAATACAGCAAGATCGCAGGGATATCCAAACTGGCCCTCCATCCCACGTACTCTTCATACAGAAGAAAATGTAACTGCTTTTTCTCATGCTTCCAGGCTTGAGGACCCCAAGACCTTCCCTTGAGGAAAGCCCTAGTTATTTTATTACAAAGTTTCTCTGAGCTGCCAGATTTTAGGATTCTTTTTGGCAAGTGCTGGAAGTAGCGTATTTGCTTTGTGAATTCTGTGTTCCCAAGGCCAATTCAAAGACCTGCCTAAACCTCCCTGTATCTGAGAGGGGTGATTCTGCAGCGTGAACCTGCTTTGGCACCCAATTTATCCTGCCACTGTGACAAATGCTCTGGAAAGAAAACCTGACCTTTCATGACCTGGTTCTCTCACAGATACTCTTGGTACCCCTGGCTCTGTGACGAGTATACATGCTTGAGGATGCAGTCCTGTGCCTGGAGAGGATTCCTCCCAGATCTTGGCACTTGGTAGATCCAACCAGTGTTAGTGGTCACTGGTTCTAATCCTCCACATCCACATCACCGCTGCTCTTCTGGATGCAAACATGGCAGTAAGAGGAGGGTCTCTTGAACCTATCCTTTCTGTGTGGTAGAGAGTATGTGGGGGAGGGAATGCTCCCAACTTGGACTGCTCAGGAGAGGAGCTCTTTCCCATTACTGGTCGGTCTCCGTCGTGTGGACTGCTATAACAAAGTCCTGATGAGGTTCAGGATCTGTTACCCCAGAATATGGTATATTGGCATGTTCAATATTTTAAGCTGATCAAGTTTGAGAAAGTGGCAGGAGCAGGGTAGTCACTCTGACTTCCCTACCCCACCCTTCTTCCATGCAGTCTAAGTCCTAAAAACCTTATGTGAGGATTGCCTTCCTATAACAAAGAAACCTTACTTCCAAAGAAAGAGCAATGCTGAGAAAAATCCAAATAGGCCTAAGTATCCCTTGGTTTCCTCCTACTTTGTCCTATCCTCTTTCTCCATGACTGTCAGTTCTGCGACAAATCTGATTATAAAAATAACCAGCTTAACCATGTCTTCAGGTCTTGATTTCCTCATAAAGGCTCTTAAGTCTCCTTAAACTTAAATTAACTTCATGTGGGTTTGTTTGTTGTTGTTGTTGTTGTTGTTGTTGTTAACTTGTCTTTGTCAGTTTAATTTTGAGGCCCACTCAGGGACCCTAAGAAGGTTGAAGAAAACTTCCCTCCTCAACAACATCCTAGACTGGGCAGCTTACAAACAACAAACTTATTTCTTAATGAGTTCTGGAGACCAGAAATCTGAGCTGAGGGCACCAGCAGGTCCAGTTCTGGTGAGAGCCCTCCTCCTGGTTGTGGACTGCTGACTCACATGTAGCCTCGCATGGAGGAGAACAGAGACAAAGCAAGTCTTCTCATGACTTGTAAAGGCATCAGTCCCTCTCATGACTTCATCTAACCCTAATTACCTTCCAAAGGCTTACCTCTTAATATGTATGTTGGGGGGTGAGGTTTCTACATGAATCTTGAGGGGACATGAATTTTTTTTAAAGATTTTATTTATTTATTTGACAGAGAGAAACACAGTGAGAGAAGGAATACAAGCAAGGGGAGTGGGAAAGGGAGAAGCAGGCCTCCCACTGAGCAGGGAGTCTGATGCAGGGCTCAATCCCAGGACCCTGGGATCATGACCTGAGCTGAAGGCAGATGCTTAACTACTGATCCACCCAGGTGCCCCAGGAGACCTGAATTTTTAATACTTTCCCTTTTTAGAGGGCCAAATTGAGAACAGCCTCTTCAGTGGGAGAGTAATCATATGACTTTTCCACTGGGCAATCTGCATTTCAGTGCCAGCTATTTAAAGGACTTATCTAGGAGACCCAAGCAACACATAGAAGATTAAAGAATCTGCTGGGAAGATCTTCTGCTGGATCCATAAAGAGCTAAGCTCAGGTGCAACCCCTTCTGGTGGGTAAGCAGAATCCTTTGTCCCAGTGGGCTTTACTGTTCAGACAACCTAGACTGAGCTCCCGGGTTCACTTCTGGATAATTCTGCTCATCCCATCAGTGTAACACAGTGACTGGGATAAAGTAGATACTCAAGTGTTTTTTAATATATGAAACAACCATGAAGGAAGGAGGCTCAGAGACTCCCTGAAAACTAGATTTTAGGTTACTCTGACTTCAACAGCATACTCTTCTGGTGTGTCCACTAATAAACATCCTAATTTATCTCTACAGGATATTTATTTATGGCAGATAGCCTGAACATCCATGAAATTTCAGTTTTCTAGGAACTCAGGGGGACCATCTCTTTTCCTTGGGGAATTGGAGGCATCCTGAAAACCATGTCAGGATACAGCAACCTCCCAGAGAAGGTGGGCCTTGGAATATTGGGCCAAAAAGTATCTTCACTTCGCAGAAGGCATGTACTGAAGAGGGTGTGTGAAAGGCATCTTTTAGTTTCTGAATGTTGCCTCTCTTCTTCTTATAATCCACATGTCTTCCAGATCCTCTCTGGACTAGCAAGATTGGTAAATAAGGCAAACTTTGCCTAAGGCAACTCTAAAATTATTCTTCTATAATGACTCATCTCACCAATAATGAAGATCCCTCAGGGTTCATGGCAAACTTAGAGACCAGTAGAGTGCTTACACCCTCTATTCAGTCTCTTAATGACTAAATACCAGAGCATTCCAGAACCAGTGTTAGGATATTGCCAAATAAGCACTTTGGGGGCATAGGAGATGGACACTTCTGTCTCCTGTGCTCCCCACAGTGAGGGAAGGGAGAAGAGAGAAGAAACTAGGACAGTGCATTTAGTCAAGGGAGGTGATTTACAAGGAAGAGACAACAACAGTAGCCAATATGAACAAAAAGACAAAGACTGGGATATTCCATAGACTGAAAATTAAAAAAAAAAAAAAATTAGGACTCTCTTCAGCTCTTAATCTGACTTTTTTTTTGGTGGTGGTTCTTTGCTAGTCTGCTTTCTCTACTTTTTATCTACATGGAGGAATAGGACTGTCCCATGGTGACTTAGTGTTTAATCCCTCAAACCAGAGCAAAGGCTGCCCAACACTCTCGAGCTTCCAAATTACTCCCAGATGATCTGTGAATGGTTCAGTGGAATCAGAAGTCCAGCTCTGGCCCACTCATAAAGGTTTGGAAGTCTGGCTCATAGAATAAACAGCTCCTAGAAGTCCATCCCTAGGGGTGGGCCTATAGTGGGACAGGGCTTGGGTCTCCTCAAGGCCTGGGCATCAACCTCTAGTGGGCTCCTATCAGGCAGTGGGTGGAAACTTCAGCAAGGGAGGGGGAGCAGCATGTGACCAGGATGAGAGCAAACTTGATAAATCAGCCCTAAGTTCTCACTTATCACTGGTTTTTCTAAGAGTTAACCTTTGTCTTCCTAGAGTTTTCTAGGAGGAAGCAACTGGAAATAGCTGGTTAGAGTGGAAAATTTGAGATCAAAATCAGAGGTTGCTTTTTTGGTTTTTTTAGGGTTGTTTATTTTTGAACTTTATTGGGGGGTAAGATTGACCTACTAAGAGCCATACCTATTTAACATATACAACTTGAGTTCAGAGAGGAGCCTATACCCATGGAAACTTCAAGGCAAAATGTGCCCTAAGCCTATCGATCACCTCCAAGTGTTGCCTCCTATGCTTATACTCTCTTGAGATAAGAACACCTAAGACCTATGCGTTTAACTTTTTTTTTTTTAATACAATACATGAACTGTCAGCAGTTTCAGACCTGGATTCCTTTACTAGCCTAGGCAAGGATGTGGTTTTAGACTGCCCTGTGTAGAGTTCTTCATCCTTTCTTATCCTCTATGACCAGGGAAACACGTTTGAAGATGGTTTGGGTGGGAGTGGAGGTTTCTTCCCAGAAATAACCGTTCCTTAAAGGGCTTGGATGAGCGTTTTCCCTGACCTCAGTAATGCATGTTAGGTGAAGCCTGGAGTTACCAGGAACTTCCTTTCATCTCCTGGCCCCAGGACTTTCCTACACGAAACTTTATCTCTTATTCTGTGATCTTTGCTTTGGCTGTTCTCTCTGGAAGCTAAACTGTATCGGAAGGCTTTTGAAAAACCTGAGTGCATTGCCCTCAATGACATGTTGTCAGGTGAATAAAGAGCCTGCATTAAAGGCTGCAGAGGGTATGGAGGCTGTGTTGGTCCCCAGCCTGGTGAATCTTGATCAGAATGTTCTTTTAATCCCCACCATGTTTATGAAGTGCCTTTCCAACAACTTATTTTGGAATCGTTGTGTTTCACTTAGGGTCCTATGGACATATCCCATGAAATTCAGAGTGGTCCTGTTCTCGCCCTGGTCAGGGCAGTCTCTATTCCGGTCATCGTCTTCAAATTTCCCCCAATACAGTATTCTCCATTTCCTTGGTTAGTGTTGTCTTCCTCTGGAGTTTTGCCTTAGGACTAAGGGAAAATGAGGTAGTAAGTGGGTCTTCTGGCTTCTTGGCTATTTAAGGGGATAGAGAGCTCTCTAGTGGGTTTCTTCTCGAAGAATAAAGACCCAATGTGCTACTATTTAATTTCTTCCTCTTAAATCATCTCAAATAGGTTTCCCTATTTCCCTTTAGGAGTGAAAAAGGGATTATTAGAACAGAATAAGATTAAAAAAAAAAAAAGACCTATGTAAACCGTAACCAAAGCGATATTTCCACTCCTCTGGTGCCTGTCTTGGCCTTCCTCAGAGGTTCTCTTGTCATTGTGGTCTGGTGCCTATCCTTGGGATGCACCCAAGGTAAGCTCAGAAGCTGAGTCCCTATCAGGCAAAACAAATGTATCCATTTCCCAACCATGGGTCTTGCCAGAGGGATTTGTGGGGAATTGTTGTATAGTTTGAGATGTGAAGCTCTTTAAAGCTTAGACCACGTTTGTTAGACTTAGAAGATTATTATTTGCAACATATTTGCAGATCTTATTTGCAACCTTCCACAAGCAGGGACACAGTAACAGGTATGTAGGTGTCAAAAGCAAACCTCCTCAGTTGGCTAGAGCACTTTGCAAAGGAGGAAGAGACAGGAGAGGCACTGGGAGGCAAGATTCAGATCAGGTAGGCCTAACAGTGGGCTTCAAATGCATGGATTATACCTCTTCTTGGATTCTTGATTGCTTATTATCCTTGATGTTGAGCTAGTTTCTCTGGTTTGATCTGGAATGAGGGAAGCCGCTATATGATCATGGTAAGGAGCATATAAAACATAACAGCTCTTCTTCCAAAAGCATCACTTCCTGCTTCTTTAGGGTCCTTCCATACCCCTCTGGTTTTCTATCTCTTAAAGCTCATGGAGGTCTGTGCTTTCCCCCATCCCTATCAATCCCACTTCCAAGAGAAGAGCTTATTAAAGCCAAAGTCTTGGGGCATGTGGGAGGCTTAGTCAGTGAAGCGTCTGTCTTTGGCTTAGGTCATGATCACAGTATCCTGGGATCCAGCCCTGCATAGGGCTCCCTGCCCCATGGGGAGTCTGCTTCTCTCACTCCTTCTCCCTCTGCCTGTTGCTACCCCTGCTTGCGCTCCCTCTGTCTCTCTCAAAATCTTCAAAAAAATTAAAAATTAAGCCAAAAGTCTTATTCCCCACCTTGCCCCTGACCCTGGAGCATTTGCCATTTAACAGAAAAACTTAAGGCAAAGAACCATAGAATTTCCAAGTCTCCATATTTCCAGTTTTGAGCTAACTCCGTTTTTCTGTTTTCCATATATCAATGACATCTGTCCAAAATTTTAGCTTTTTTCCCCCAGGAATTAACTACTTTGGTTTACCTTTTTAAAATATTCCATTAGATTGCAACTGAACAGTATAATTAAAAGACTGTACAAAGCTAGGTCATGAAAGAAGCCTGCTTTTACATAGAAGCAATTCCTTGACACAGCTGCCACTCTTTTTTCTTTTTTTTTAAGATTTTATTTATTTATTTGACAGAGAGATCACAAGTAGGCAGAGAGGCAGGCAGAGAGAGAAGGAAGCAGGCTCCCCACTGAGCAGAAATCATGATGCTGAAATCATGACCTGAGCCGAAGGCAGAGGCTTAACCCACTGAGCCATCCAGGCACCCCCACAGCTGCCACTTTTAAGGTAATGAGCTTCCCTTTACCTGCCTAACTCCCTCCAGGTCACCACGTACACCTGCTCAGCTGTCAGAGAGACTCCATGTCTCCTGGGGTTTTAGGGTCAAGACTTTTTTTTTAAAAGATTTTATTTATTTATTTGACAGACATCACAAGTAGGCAGAGAGGCAGGCAAGGAGAGAGAGGAGGAAGCAGGCAGAGAGCCCAATGCGGGGCTCTATCCCAGGACCCTGAGATCATGACCTGAGCTGAAGGCAGAGGTTTTAACCCACTGAGCCACCCAGGCACCCCAAGACTATTTTTCAACTCCAGTCTCCAGCCTTGTCTCTCAGTGGCCTATTGGCCTGCATTTCTGAGTAGGGGAATGCCAACAGAGAAGTGCTGTTAATAGATAAATATTGGAGATCTTCTCTAGGAGAGACTAGATGGTTCTATGTTAAAGTACCAATAACAAAGAAGACCAGCATCCAAGATGGAAGGAGGCTGAGTGATGGCTAGGGAAAGAGAAGGGGAAGGGTAGTTAGATATTCATGGAATTTTAAAGGAATGATAGAATCCCCTTGTAGTTTAACAAAACCAGTGGTTCTCCTCTCTGGCTGCACACCAGAATCACCTGGTACTTCTTAAACTACTTACGCCTAAGCCCCATGCTCAAGGGCTCAGATTTAACTAGTCCGGGTAGAGACCTGAGCATCAGAGTTATGAAATGGGTAGCTAAAGTTGAGAAACCCTGGTCTAGGACCCTAAGAGTCTTAAGATTTTCAGTATTTTCAACACAGGCACAAATAACTCCTTAAACTGAGGGAAATAAGATTCTGTCTCTCACTATACAAATCTGGACTGTATCTCAGTGAGCGGGGTTGAGGGGGGGCGGTGCCTAGAATCTGATTTTTTTTCTATAAACCTCTCAGGTGAATCTAATAGTTCATGTACCATCCTTTGAAAAAATTCTTTAAAACAGAAACCATCCTGGGGCACCGGGCGGCTCAGTTGGTTAAGCATCGTCTAGATTTCAGCCCACGTTGTGCTCTCAGGGTTGTGGGATCGAACGCTGAGTGGGGCTCACCCCCTGCTTGTGCATGTTCTCTCCACCTCTGTACGAAGAAAACAAACAAAAACAAACAACAACAACAAAAAGCTTCTTCTTTCTGCTCATCTATTGTTCGTCCTGAATGTTCTTTTGTTTCAGCCTCATGATGATCCTCTGAAGAAATGCATCCCATTTTACAGTTAAGGCAACTCAGGTAAAGGAAGTGAAGTAACTTGTCTGAAAACAGAGCTAGCAAACAGCAAAACCAGACATCACACCTACATGCTTAGTTGGAGTGGTAAGGACGAGAAAAGCTGTCATCACAAATTCCTTTCCTTAAGCTTTTCTGAGCTTCCTGTTGGCACACTCACTGACTCCAAGGGTCGTTAGCTTGTAGCTCAAAGAGGACGGACAAGAGAACCTGACCAGAGCAGAGAGAAACTTGTTACCTAGCCTGGCCCAGCAGAGAGCTGTCCTGAGGAGGCGTGCCAGTCCATAGGCTGTCCCAGTGCTGATTGTGAGGACCTGTTGGGTCCTTCAGCCTGCTTAGAAGAGAAAGCCAACCATGCTAGAGCCAATCAGAAAGCCCCACTACTTTAATTCTTAGTGTTTTCCCTACCGTGTGTCAAATGTTGACCTTGTTGTCTTTATCATCTTTATCTGTGAAGAGATCTGAAAGCTCCGTGGGTGAATATAAAGGTCACCAGGAGAAAGAGGGGTGGGGTGGGGGCCTTCAGAAGCAGCGGAGGTTTATGAATGGAGAAGGGGAATGAATGAATGGTAGTGATCTTGCCTTCAGTGTGTCGGACTTCGGAAGAGGAGAGAAGCCCATTTCTTGTTGGTCCTTCTCTAACATCAGAAGAGAACATTTCCCCTGAGTTCTACACATTTTAGCAAAGCTGATCTAGCTTAGGTGTCCTTTAAGGTTCTCTGTATTCTGGACTCTGCATTCCCCAGCTTGCCTGGTACTTCCACTTGGATGTCTCAGGACTGACTACACAGGTTCTTCTGTTACCTTCTTGTTGGCAGAGAGCGATTCCGTGGTGTCCCTAGCTGCTCCCAGCAGAAACACAGAGGGGTCCACCTTACCATCTCCCCCTCTCCCCCTGTAGCACCAAGCTCCGGGGTTCTTTGCTCATCAGTATTTCCTGCATCTGTCTACTTCTCTCTAGCTTCTTTGTTAGGCTCATTAACTGCCTTCATAAGCTGTCTGGACCATTGCAGTAGCCCTGCTTCTCACTGCTTTTCCTCCGTTGGCCCATGCCCCTCCCATCTGTTCTTCCTATCTTGTCAGGTGAGTAATTATCTCAATGGTCATTTTTATTTTAATCCTGTGGGTGGTGGTCATTGATTTTAGAATGAAGATCAAAACTTCTCACTTGAGGCATCTGGGTGGCTCAGTGGGTTAAAGCCTCTGCCTTGGCTTAGGTCATGGTCTCAGGGTCCTGTGATCGAGCCCCAAGTTGGGCTCTCTGCTCAGTGGGGAGCCTGCTTACCTTCCTCTCTCTCTGCCTGCCTCTCTGCCTACTTGTGATCTCTGTCTGTTAAATAAATAAATAAATAAAATCTTAAAAAAACAAAACAAAAAAACTTCTCACTTGGCGTTGTGGGCTTGGTGCATGCCTACCTCCTTAGCTCTCACCCCCTCTCTTTCTTGGTCCCATTCACACTGATATCCTTAGGGATCTTGAATATTTCCTACTGGTTCCTCCTTGGGCCTCTGTGCCCATTGTCCCACGGGCAAGAAGCCCTCCCCTTTGCCTCAGTAATGCTTCCTCGTATTTTGGACTTCTACTCAGATATTTCCATGGGGATCCTTTCTTGTCCCTCCCAAGTGAGCTTGAATCTTCCAGCAGGGCACCTGGCTTTCTGTGTACACTTCTAACTGCTTACACAGGCACGCGGTGCTGGGATAGACTTTTCACTCGCTCCGTTCATGCTATATCCCCAACACAACTCTAGTGACTAGCACATACCATGTACCCAGTAAGTATTGGTAAGGGGAGAAATAAAGGAATAATAAATGATGGATATCATAACACTCACCACCACCCTATTCTTACACAAACACCTCTTTTATTCTGGGCTACAGAGGACTCCAGCATTTCACTCCTTGATCATCAGTGATTCAGCTCCCATTTTAATGATACCTGGCTAGAATATGAAAAGACTGTGATCAAAAATTGTTTACAAAGTGCTCTACTATTCTATTTCATTTGATTCTCTTAAGGACTTTGTGAAGTAGGAGGGTCTGCTATTATCCTCTTTGTCTATAGAAGAGGAACCGGAGTTCCATGAACTTGACTGATGTGCCCAAGTTTGGACAGAGATGAGGCATGAAAGGGAAAGAGTCCTTGGAAAAGGATTTCTATCCGGCACAAATGATAACCTTAGCAAAACTAGCTAACTTAGTTTAAAGCTGTTTAGATGCTGTGCTCAGGGCTTTATACAAACAGTCCTGAGTGAACCATAAAAAACACCATGATGGGGGCGCCTGGCTGGCTCAGTGGGTTAAAGCCTCTGCCTTCGGCTCAGGTCATGATCCCAGGGTCCTGGGATCGAGCCTCGCATTGGGCTCTCTGCTTGGCAGAGCACCTGCTTCCTCCTCTCTCTCTGCCTGCCTCTCTGCCTGCTTGTGATCTCTGTCAAATAAATAAATAAATAAAATATTTAAAAAAAAACCACCATGATGTAGGATGGTGACTATCTTTATAGATGCAGAAGCTGAGCCTTAAAGAGGTGAGCTGATGGGTTGTGAGGGAGCAGTAGGAGGCGCACACGTGGGCTTTGGGACACCAGCCCGTGATTTCTCACCTGTGGTGGCAGGAGCTCCTGGCCTCCTAGATGCCACTTCCATGGTGGCGGGGGGCGGGGGTAGGGATAGTGGGGGTAGGAAGGCATCTTGAACACTAAAGTAGTGTTCTCTTGCTGTTCTTCTCCCCCCCCTTTCTCACACCCCTCCCTACTTCTTCCCTTCCCCTTCATTTTTCATGGAATGCTGTAAATTTTGTTGCTGCAAGAGTGGCAAGGACACATAAACTTACATTTTTTGAAGAGCATCCCTGCAATCTGTCCATATGTTTTTCTTGCGAATATGATGGTCTTTTGAAAGAAAACCAAACAACCTTAGTTTTTCTGCATTCTAATCTTGAGGGAGATAAACTGCCAATAGTGCTAGGGCTTGCTGGGGGTTGAAGTTCTCTTAGCCCTTCAGGGGAGCTCATTGATGGAGTGGAAGAGGTTGGGAATTGAAATTCCGAAGACTCGGCATTTGGGCCCAGCTATCTCCTTCAGCTGTGTGACACCTGGCAAGTCCTTTAACCTCTCTGAAACCAAGTCTCTTTTTCTATAAACTGAAAGGGTAGCTTTGCCTTGTGAACAAACCCCTCGAATTGTAAAGCCTCTTTCTATCATAAGGGAGTCGCTGTGGTACTTGTAGGAAGTCTTAATGAGGCAAAGGGAACCTTAATGAGGTAGTAGGAATATAGATATGAAGGCCCTAAAGGAGGAACCAATAGGAAATATTCCAGAGACCAAATAGAATGTTTTCATTAATACTTCTAGGGAGAATGGTAACACCCCTCTAATCAGCCAGCTGGTGCCAGTGAATACACTGAGTTTCCAAATGGTCAGTGTGGATGGAGCTCAGGACATTGGGAGGTGGGGGGAGGAGAAAATGAGTTTCTCTACCGCAAGCTCGGGTTGTACATGATGGCATGGCAAGAGAGAGGAGGCTCCCATAAAACTTGTTGTTCTCCCTTCTCAGCAATCCTTAGGAATAAGGAATTGGTTTTTTTTTTTCCCTTATGTTTCAATTCAAATTTATTGACTGTACCTGCCAGGAATACTTTGTCAAGCAAGGCCATGTCTGAGCCCCCTAGGAAATGGGCCATGATGAATCCGCAGCCTTGGGAGGGCAAGGGGGCCCAGTGAACACACATTTGCCATCCCTTGCCTAGACCTAAGTTATGGTGGGAAAGATAGTCTGATTATGAGGGGTTTGGGGACTCTTAACTGCCTTCCTGTGTTTTTATGGCACAAAGCATCAGTGTTGAAAGTTGGCTCTTTTCATGGTTAGAGGCAAA
The DNA here is from genome assembly GCF_902655055.1 of Lutra lutra. Lineage (NCBI taxonomy): Eukaryota > Metazoa > Chordata > Mammalia > Carnivora > Mustelidae > Lutra > Lutra lutra. Next base: position 52,567,417 of record NC_062291.1, on the reverse strand, counting down.
AATTATCCATTAACTCACAAAGCATACTTACCAGCTGATGTTAGCTTAGCAATTTGTAAAGTAGCCCCTGTTTTCCACTATTACTTCTATACTTGCAATTCAGGGGCTCATTGACTGAAATTCAGAAGCACCCAAAGACCTTTGGGGGTAAACTTTTGAACTGTCAGAGGATGTTAAACCACATCTGGTTCCTTTGGATACCTTCGGGACCTTTCTGCCTGGGAGTGGGTTGGGGCCTGGGGGAGGGCTTTAGGACAGAGAAGACGCTGTTAGTAAATTTCTAGTACATTAACCTACAGTTACTTCCAATTTATGCCAGAATATGGGTCAGTGAGATGGTTAGCTCCACTAGTAATGGACACTTTTCTGGATATTTCATGACCTAGTACTGGGATACTCTCCTCGGTGTAAGATGAAGGTTTGACAGTTTGGACCTTACTACCTAGGTTCACATTAAACTAACAGCTACTGGGCCTTTATTAATATTCTGGGCCCTTTTCTATACATTAGTTCATCAAAATTGTTGCCTGGAGTCCTGCAAAATACCATTTTCCTGTTTTTACTGAGAAAACTGAGGCTTAGATTGGTAAGTTTACGTGCCTAAATCCTACAACCAGTGACTAGCTGACCAGGGCTTACCTGCAAGGGTTCTCAGGTTAATGAATTCCTGCGTGCTCTCTGTAAGCCACAAATGACCATTGTGACCATTCTGGTAATTACGCTGAACTTGTTGTCAGAAGATTCTGTGCAATTAATCTGGGGGGAGGGCAGAAGATGGAGGATGCATACACTTCCACCTGTTCCTTTCTCAGGGCTTGCTCACTGACCTTTTACTCTAAGGTGACCTTGAGATTGTCTGCTCCTGGAGCCTGTAATCTCCCAGCTCATTTAATGCTATTCTTGTGATCAATCATTTAATAACCATCTATTGCATACCTACTCAAGTATTGTCCTGAGCACTGTAGAGTGAATAAAGACCAAGTCTGTGTTCTCATGAAGGTTTTCCTCCTATGGGAGATTAAAAAAAAATAATAACATGTCAGATAGTGATAATTCCTCCAGTATAAGGAGTAGGAGTAGGAGAATAAAAAATAATTGGGATCCTATGCTACATGGAGAGGACGGGAGAGACTCTTCGGAAGAGGTAGCATTTGAGCTTAAACTTGAATAATATGAGCAGTGAGCCTTAAAGATATCCAGGATGAAAGTGCCAGAGGAAACAGGCAGGACTAAGGCCCTGAGGTAGAAACATACTAGATGAGCTCATCGAATAGCAAGAAAGTGGGTGAGGTGAGAGGGGAGTGGAAGGAAACAAGTGAGGAATGGCCAGGGAGAAGTGGGCACAACCATAGGGAGCATTTGGGACTATGGTAGAAGGTTTGGATTTTATGTGTGATGGGAATCCACTGGACGGTTTTGAACTGGGATGTGATGCAACGTTTTTAAAAACCCTGTCAGCTGTGTTGGTGAGAGACTGTGGGGCTGGGGCAAGTGGAGGCAGATGGCCAACTAGAAGGCTGCCACAGAAAACAAGGTGGGGCATATTGGCGGACTTGGGTGATGAGGGATGGCTGAATTACAAATATATTTTGAAGGCAGACCATGTAGGCTGTGCTTGTGAATTAGATGTTGGGGGATTCGCAAGCTGTGTTCACTCACTCTGGCCCAGGACAGCACTCTTATCTCTAGATTTGATGTTGGTGGGTGTGACCCTGAGAACTGTCATGAGGTATAAACATAACAGTGTACACTCTGCCTCTGCCTTGTAACTTCTTCATCCTGGGCTATTTGATCTTTATTGTTGGGGGGGGGGTGTCTTTTCCGGGTAGGGGCTACTTTGATGTTGTGTCTTCTGTTATGCACTGCCAGCTCTTCTGTTTGGGAAGCTGAGATTATTAAGCTATACATCAACTGTTCACTGCCCTCTTGGAGCTCTTAATCCAATGAGCAGCGATATGACAAGATGAAGGTGAAAGGAATGGTATCCTAGGGTTAAAGAGCACTCCTGGGGGAACAGAGCTGGAACTGATGGAGGCTAACTGGTCAGAAGACCAAAAATCAGGGTTCGAAAGGGGAAGTGGCAAGGATCTCTGCTTTGAAAGAGACCCTCCAACTTCACGTTTGTGTCTGTTCAGGTCAATTTCCTGATTTCTTGCTCTCTTTTCCCCACTGTGGCTATTGGCTCCCTTTATTTATGGTTCCATAAATGCTTAATACTTCAGTCTAGAGGCAGGGGTGGAAGAAGCATGCTTTTATCTCTGTGACTTTAAGAATGGAAGCCAAATACGATGGAGACCCAAGGCTATTCTCTTGGCCTGCGGCCATAATCAAGGCTCTGAGTGAGTGAGTTGCCTAGTGACCCATCGGATGTAGGACTGCCTGGGAGCTGGTTAGGACTTAGTACCACAAAATGTGTGACATCCCCTAACCCACGAAGCTTGGGCCTTGGGGCCTATAGATGGTTCTATTAACCTTGTTTTGTGGGCTGCCTCATAGATTTTTGACCTGTTAAGGAAGAGCATTTCCAGTCATTACTCATCTCAGACTGAGGCAGTTTAGGGAGTGTCTGTGTCCTGCATGACTTGTTGCTGGGTGGTGGTTTTCTCAGCAAACATTGTCTGAACAAAAATCCTTCTGGTTTTGAAGGCTGTGAAGGCCCAGATTCTCAAGCTGAGTTACTGTAGACTTATTTACAAAGTTTCATGTAGAGAATGAATCTGTTGCTATATTATCAAGTGTCATTAGCTGACAATGACAGGAGAGACTCCTATTTTTGGAAAACTGTTTGCATGGATTTACAGCTCCTGTCAACTCATCTGATTATAAGTTGTGCAGATGTGTCTCCCCTGTTGGACTCTAAGCTCTTGGAGGACAGAGGGCATGGTCTTATTCTTTCTTTCAGGCTTAGAACAGTCCTAAGCAGACCACGTTTCAGGTGAATCTTGGTTGAGTTGTTCCTTTAGATATGAAATGGGAAACAGGTTATAAAGTCGCTGGGGGTCTTATATAAGAATACATTTAGAAAAGCACTTAGCACTATTCCTGAACTCACAGTGAGCACTCAAACAGGACTACTGTAATGTGATGAGTGCTCAGTAATGTCAGAGCAAACGAACAGAGGCTCTTGGAGACTAGAGCTCTAGTGTAGAAAGTGAAGTTCTAGGATTGGCACCAGGGAACAAGGCAAGTGCTAGAGTTCTCATCCAGGCCTGCTCCTTTCCTGATAGGTAAGGGCTGGGACTCTGCTTGGTCAAAGTTATCTGGGTTTGTTTTGGGTATGTCCTAATAGACCAGGTTATTAGCCTAGGAGAGATCTTTGCCAAAACCTTTGATTAACTCCTCCTTTGGCATAACATGAGAAATGTCAAAGGCTAGAAATGAACTGACACTCAGACCATTATTTGGGAGGCTCTGTTTCATTAGCCCAAGTCCTAGAATTAGTAGAATAGAATGGAACCTTCCCTACCACCACCATCCCCAAATCCCAATCTATTTGTGTCACTTATTTATACCTTTTCTGTGATTTGTTTGCTGAATAATATGTAATGACATGGCATGAGTTGCCATGAACAACCATGGTAGATGGAAAGCATTCTGGCATGAAGGTTTGGGTCTTTGGGATAGACTCCATTGACTGTTGCATGGGACTGGGGAGTTCTGGATCCAAAAAAAAACTCATGGGGTTGCCTCTTTAGGGCACCCAGGCACTACATATCAGGTATGTGTGACTGTCTACCTTTTTTGACCAGAACCCAGGAGTTCCCAGACAGCTCCTCCGATCTTATACTGGCAAAATTTAATTGGAGACAAAAAAAATTTGTAGAGTTCCCACTATATACGTTATCTTGTCTAATCCTCCCTGAAAGCCTGAAAGTAAGTATTATCTCTTTTATCCATATGAAAGACCAGAGATTTCAAGTAACTTTGCCAAGGTTTAGGATAAGAAGGATTTAAAATCAATCTTTTAAGCTCCAGCTATACTATTCACCTCCCAGCAGGCCTGTCATTTATTAGAAAGTGAGCATTGCTATATTATATGAAAATAGTTCTCATTTAATACTAGACCATTGAGCCTATTCTAGACCTTTGACCATTCTCTGGTCACTAATTTAATAGCTTTTGTCAATAAAAGAAAGTATAAATAACTTCAGAAAAGGAATTTTCTGGGACTCTTCTGGTATATTGAGTAGTTACCTTTTGTGCCACGCAATGCAGAAACATTGTCTGATACAGGGAAATGTAAGAATATTTCAAGAATTCAATGTCTTCCACACTCCTTGAGCTGAGACACAATTTATATATATGCTAATATGTATTGTCCTTCAAAGACTGTGGGAGGTCAAATATTATCTTCAACTTCCATCCTCATTGATCCCTCAATTTGGGAATATTTTTCAGAGTTAGCTAACAAGCTACAAAAGAAAATCTGTTCCATTTTAAAAATAATTTCTTCTATTATTGAAATTCCAAATACATGTGTAACATTTACTAAATTAAAGATCTGTTGCCCAGCTCATTTATATTCAAGATCATATGTTTTAGAGATGATGTGGGAAATGGAGAAATCTTAATCAACAGATCTCAATTGACTACATATGGCATGCCTAATTAAAAATCGGAAATATTTTAATCCATTAAAACTCACCCACCTTCCATTTTTGGATGACATTGTCAAGAGCATTTTACCATTAGTCATGTCTAAATATAATTTAATTGGACCCAGTGTGGAATTCAAAATTCATCCTACCACTTATGAGGAATGCTCTAAACCCTACTTTTGAATTTTTATAAACATTAATACTAGTTAGATCAATTTCATATCTGCTAAAAGGCACACACATGGTTCTTCCCATAGTTTGAGTTACTGAATTGAGATATAGGTTCTTTCATCATTGTAAGAAGCTAAAGACAACTGTCCAGCATATTTTCCAGAAAGAGGCATTGGAATGTTGAGAAATGTGAGCTTCAGAGTCAGACTGCCTTATTTAAGGGGAACTCTATGACCAGTCCTTGTGGAGTGTACATGATCTCTCTGGGCCTCTATTTCTTCCTCTTTACTGGTCTGTTTTGCTACTGAGAACTGTGCTGTCAGTTTATTCCCTCTAGCTGGGCAATCGATTTCTTTCTTTTCTGGGACATTTAAATTTTTATCTTCAATATCCTTGAAATTCTGTTATTTCTAGGAGTATGAGATGTAGATATTTTATTTTGCTCAGGACTTCTGGTGCTTATTCAATGTAAGATTTCATGTATTAAAATTGGGGAAATTTCCCAGCCATTACCTCATTCTAATATTCTATTATTCCCTATAGACTTGTTAAACACTCTCCCTTTGTTCTCCGTATCCTTCAACATTTCTTACAATTATATCACTTTATTACTAGACCATTCAGTTCCTAGCACTGTTCCTGGAAGACCTTGATTTCCTCATCACACCCTGGGGGTTGACAGTGGGTATCTCCGGTGACTTCTTATTTGTCAGTGCCTTCTCTCAACCAGTCACCATCTTTCACAAGAGTTTTATGGAAAAAATGGTTGAATTCTTTGCTTACAGTGATAAATAGTATCAGGTATATCTTTCACTAACCTACCAGTGAAATTCCCATGACTTAAAGATGACAGAAGACACCTTTCCATAAAATTAAACCAAAGACCATCTCAGGGCAGTAAACAAAAGTATTAACATTAGCCCCTGACTGACAATATCTGTCATTTACCACCATTAGTGTCACAGGTCACTGAACTTAAGCAGAAGGTGATAATTTCTCTTTAGCAACTAGTAAACATACTGTAGTGTTCTGAAACTAATATTTAACTCCACAAAAGTCTGGGGGAACATTAAAAAATACAACCTAGATTTTTTTTATAACTGAAAAATGCCCTTTTAGCTTTTATGAACTTTCAAGTTTTTTATAACCTGTATTATATCCAGAAAAAGTATTTTTTAAAAAATTGTTTATAATTACCCACAAAATGGAACTAACCTACAAGCAGAAAATGAACAGTTCAGTGTTCTGTATCTTTTCAGACCATAGACTATCTCATTATCATTAAAATATTTATGCAAACAAATGATAGTGTAACATCACCAAGCTATATTCAGAGCAAAATGATTCACTACAAATGGTTTGTTAACAACGAAGATTAAAACCAGGTATTCTATTTGAGAATCTGGAAAAATTAAAAATTAAGCTAAGGAAAATAGAAGACAAAATCAATAAGGATAAAAAACAGAAAAATGAAACCATAAATGGGTTTCTTAGAAAGACCAACAAATAGCCAAGGTCATTGCAATTAAAGTAAGGGAATAAGACCACATATGTACATTATCTGCAATGAGAAAGAAGTTGTAATTAGAAACACCAAAGCCATTAAAAAAGAAAGAAAAAAATTGAAAGTCTCAGGGAAATTTGGAAAATATCCACTAATAACAGTTCTTCAGTAGGAAATGTAAGTAATGTAATGACCATGCTGAATTTTATAATTTCTTCAAGATTCACTATTGGTGAGGCTTTGGCCTGGAGCACTTTATAAGTGAGTTCTTTCTGACCATTCTTAAGCTATTGGAATGATTCCAGGTTTCTGGTAGAAGTCTCCAAGTTAAAGCATATTTATTCTCCTATTTAAAATCTACCAGAAATAGCAAGGAAGAGTGATCTACTCTGCAATGATAAAAGAAAATGATGTCTACTATAACCTTAAACTAGAGTACCAGCCAAATGTGTGCTCTCTACTAAGAAGAGAGCTTGCTGAGAAGTGCTCTTGACCTTCTGCAAGATACAATTCTCTCCTCAAATTAGTGCTGTAGTCCTAAAATGGGGGCAGGAGGGAGTCCACTGAACTTCTGATTACAGCTAGAGGAATGGATCATCCCTGGGAGTTGGGGGATGTCCCTATGCGTTCTTAATTCAAAACCGCAGAAAGTGTAACTGAAGAGTATACCTTATGTCCTTTCTATTGTCTCTAACTGACTCTCATAATTGAGGTGAATCCCTAGAGTGAGGTAGAGTGGCTTAAGGAAAGGAAGGCAGCATTTGCAGGTTGTGATGGAAATGTCACAGGACAATTTTTAATGATGTTAATCTTCATACCATAATTAGTATGTGGCAGGAAATGCTCTAGGTTAAGTATTATCTCACTCAATTTTCATATAGGAAATATTACTATCCCCACTTTATGTATTAAAAGACATAAAAATAGTAGTTACTTGACCTTGAGGTAGGAAGTGGCATCATTGAGCTAGGAACCAATAGGTGGCTTCTGAGCCCTATGTTTAGCTATGATTCTCTGTGTTCCCCTCATCCCCTCAACTCTGCTTTTAGGACACTAAAAGATTTAGAAGGTAAAGAAGTAAAAAAGATGAGGCTGTAGATCGCCAGCTCACACCCCCTACCTGCATAGAATGTTCTTTATCTAGAACCCAGCAGATGAATCCAAGATGGGTAGAGATATTTGAAGAAAATGCAACATACATTATAAAAGGAATTGTGCAAAGAAACATAGGAAGGGGGAGTTCAGTAGATCTCTATATTCTCACTAAAATTGCAGATAATGTAATTCTTAAAAACTCAGAAGATTAAATGATAAGATAGTCCAAAAATATCTGGGAAAAGCTCAGACATGAAAGCAAAACCTAAGGCCTTACAGAATGACAGTAACAACATAGAAAAATAGTAATGAAAATTCTAGCAAAGATAGGGTGGACAGCTCAGGAAAATCCTGTAAAACTAATAAAACTAAAAAAGAAAAAAGGTATTCTGATGGATACAAATATAAATAAAGGAGGTCTAATATATGAACAACTAGTGGTGTTGAAAATGAGAACAGATGGAACAAATCCAAACCTTGAATGCCAAGGAGCATGAATTTTAAGAATGCAAAGAAGTTCAATATTAGAGAAAATGAGGTGTCCTTTATTAAATAAAAACAAAACATATAGATCCTAAAAAGGCATTTGATAAAATTTGAAACACATCCTGATTTTATTTTTCTTTTTTTTAAGATTTTATTTATTTGTCAGAGAGAGAGAGAGAGAGAGAGCGCACAAGCAGGCAGAGTGGCAGGGAAGGCAGAGAAAGAAGCAGACTCCCCGCTGAGCAAGAAGCCCGATGTGGGACTCGATTCCAGGACCCAGAGATCATGACCTGAGCCAAAGGCAGCAGCTTAACACACTGAGCCACCCAGGCACCCCCCCACATCCTGATTTTAAAAATAAGTCAAATATGATAGGATTAGAAGAATTACTTTTATTAATCTCAATGAACATCCATGTCCAATGATCGCAAGATGAGATTTATTCTCCTTAAAACCAAAATAAGAGCAAAGGTTCTGTTATCAGATATTGCTTAATGTCACTCTATTAACAGCCAATTCAATTATGTTAAAACCTATAAACATACTGAACAGATGAAGGGATAATATTGTAGCTATTATAAACTAGTAGCCATGTCGATAAAAAGAAGGAAAGTCTGGAATTGGAAAATCTAAGTAATTTAATGAAATTCTTTGGCCTTGAGCATAATCTAAGGCGCACACAAATTAAGACAATGAGAAAGGATTTGTTTTTCCAACTGGATTAGAAGGCTAAATTTTGTAATACCCAAAATAGGAAATGGACATTCTTAAGTACTTTTGGTAAAACTATACATTGGCACAAACTTCCAAAGTCCTAGAAATCTTAAAAATGCCATTAGTTTGACTTGGTAATTTCACCTCTAGACTTTTCTTCTGAGTAAAATATAAGGGTATATCTTAAAACACTTGTAAAATGTTTCAATAGCAAAAAAGTAGAGGTATCTAGAAGGTTTATGGTCTATGATTTAAATAAGAAAAGCCATCCAGAGTTTAATTTTACCCTTTAAAAAAGCTTGGCAGTTGGCATAACAAAAATTCTTCTATCTAGGTGGAAGGATGATTAATTTTATTTATATTTCCCAGTTTCTTCAATGATCACGTATTTGCATGATAATTGTAAAAGTTTGTAAGAAACTCCTCAATATCACATTACATAGAGAAAACAACATAAATACTTCTTACTCAGTGGGACCGCAAGTGCCAATCAAAATGCCTAGAAAAAAACCCTGTAATTAAACTAAAATGTTAATGGCGACTGCTGCTGGGAAAGGAAATTAGAAATGATTTTTACTCCTCCCTTGTATGTATGTTCTTCACTTTTCTAAAATGTTTCCTTGTTGAATTCTTAAAAACTGAATTCCCAAAACAGCAAGAAACATGAGAAAAATTAACCCTTACCTGTTCCTTACATTAAAATTTGCTCCTCCTTTACTCTACTTGTTAATGGGCAGCTTCAAAGGTGACCCCAGCAGGGGGCTCATCTGATTCACGTTGTTTTCCTTGCCATATTTCAGATTCCTTCCAGGAGGCTTATTTTTGAGGAAATACACAAATTAAGGCTAAGCTAAGAAATGAAAGTAAAAAGAGCCCTCCCTTCTAATACCATGCTTCTGACCATGCTCAACTATAGATCTTCTCTTGGATCAAAGGCAGAGCTCCTCTGTGGTTTTTACTTCACCTTGAGGTTGAAGTTGATTAAATGGGAATAAGGAGTTGACCTATTTTTACTGAAGTAAGGTTTGAAGAAGCTTTAAATTCCTTCTCTATTAAATCATAATGTTTCCATTTAGTTTACTGATTTGTAAAAATACATGCATATTAAAAATTCAAGCTATAGGGGCGCCTGGGTGGCTCAGTGGGTTGGGCCTTGCCTTCGGCTCAGGTCGTGATCTCGGGGTCCTGGGATCGAGTCCCGCATCGGGCTCTCTGCTCGTCAGGGAGCCTGCTTCCTCCTCTCTCTCTGCCTGCCTCTCTGCCTACTTGTGATCTCTCTCTCTGTCAAATAAATAAAATCTTAAAAAAAATTCAAGCTATAGGAAAAAAGGGGGAGAGTAATAAATCCCATTAAATTCCAACATAGAAGTATCTGCCATTAATAATTGAACATCACTCAAGGTGTGCTCTGGATATTCAGAGAAAGACTAGATTAATAACAAGATTTAAGAAAAAAGGCATTGGTCTATACATACTTTTCCTTTTTTTAAAGTAAACTTATATTCCAAATTAAACCAAAGGAAAGAGATCAGAAATTCTAAACTTCAAGTAAACTCTCATTAGCAGAAGACCTCTTAGGTCCTGGAAGATAATGAAGATAAGAAGGAGCAGATAGAAAGGTCCCTGGCTGGGGGCACCTGGGTGGCTCAGTCAGTTAAGCATCTGCCTTTGGTCTCTGAGTCCTGGGTGGAGGACCACGTCAAGCTCCTTGCTTGCTGGGGAGTCTGATTCTCCCTCTTCCTCTGCCCCTTTCCCTGCTTGTGCTCTTGATTGCTCTCCGAAATAAGTAAATCTCAAAAAACCAAAATCCCTGGTTGGCTTAGTTGGTAGAGCATGTGACTCTTGATCTAGGGTTTGGGAGGTCATGACTTCAAGTCCCACCTCAGAGAGAGACTTTAGGAAAAAAAAAAAAAAAGAACCTCTACAACATTAGTCACATATAAAAATACATGTATGCATGATTATACATATTTAGATAACTTATATTTTAAAATGTATTTAAAACCTACGTATCTAACTTTTCTCCCAAATTATCCTTTTTTGGGTGGGTGAGAGATTTTTCTATCCTTCGAGTGTCTGTCTATCCCATTAAGAGTTCAGAGTTGTACTGAAGAAAGCCACTGGAGGCCAACAGATTGATTCATCTCGATAATGAAGAGGATGCAAAATGGAAAGGACATGCTCATCACACACCACCACTGCTGGGTTCCAATATTCCTGTTGCTTTGACCCACAGGGACATCAGGCAGCCACTCTGTGTTCAGGCCACATGTGACTGTTGTCAGGGCTGATCTTACAAGTCCTCAGAGTAGCTTATGTTTAATTGAGTGTAAAATTCTAGGGAAAAGAAAACTAAGAAATTCTCATTCCTGTAATCCTTTTGTGGTCTCAAGATTTGCTAGTATCCAAGCAGTGTGGTCATCCATCACTTTCCAGGTAGACCTAGATTTCTCTAGAAGTTCATAATCCAGGACTGTGTTGATAAATGAAAGCTGGTAGGCTGGAGGGTGGGTAGGAATGGGAAACCTTGCCTGTGTTCGTTGAGTCTTTGCGAAGGGGAGAACTGAACTAATAGCCTAGAAGGTAGTTTCTGATGTTAATACTTTGGTATGATAAGGTTTGACGTGGAAGCTTGTGTGTATGTTGACATTCTTTGTTGGCTCATTGCGGTGACACACTTAACCCCTTGTACTGGGAATACTGGCTTCCAATGGATCATAACTACACCCTGCACTGAACTTGTCCTCAGTATCCATGAATTGCCCCATTCATGGTTACACCCCCTAGAGGAGATGGCTTGTGGTCTATAAGTGATTGAGACAGGACACCAAAGCTGAGCTCTAAGGCTTGATTTGGGAGAACTCTGAAAGGCTGTTCTAGGTGCAGAGCTCCCTACACAAGTGAATAAGGTTCAGTTGCAACAGCATTGTAGGTCAGCTTTACCTTCCGCTCAGTCTTGCTGTCCTCCTTTTACTACAGCCGTATCGCTTAAGAGTGTTCCGCAAAAGAACTCCACACAAAATATAAGACCACATTCTCTCTCCTGAGAGGCTAAAGGTAGAAAATAAGTCTAGTATATACTAAGCTTTTTATAAAGCTAAATTTTAAAGAATTGCCTTTTAATTGTGTGTGTGTGTCAGAGAGAGAGAAAAAGTCGTCTTCAGAAAAAGAAAATCATGGTCGTGATAGATATATGACCTCAGCTCTGGAATTCCTTTCCAAATAGTAAGGTTGGTTAGCAAACCAGGAATGCAATGAGTAATTATATATCCATTTATTTGTCCTAGTTGTGACCATGCCTGAGGGAGTCATGAGAGGCAACTGTGTCCAAGATGATCTTGGCACACAGTCTCAGGGCTTCCCTTTGAGTGCCCAACCAATCTTCTTCCCTTTTGATTTTACTCTTCTGTTCTATCCCTTCCCCAGAGCTCATTGTAATATTAGCATGAGTAGAGATGTCATGTAAGTGGGGGGGGAGGGGCAAACTGGAGGGGTGCCGTGAATCTCTGCACACGTGATCAAATGCTGACTGAGTTGGCTGCATTTGAATTCAATGGCCGAATTCAAAACAGATGCTTTGGCCTTATCCTTTCTGTGTTTGCCTGTGTTACTGGGACTCTGGCATGCGCTACTGAAGTATGCTTTTTGTATTTTCTACTTCAATTGACATAACATGCAATATATTTTCAAGTACAGAAAATAGTAGACTTCAACACAAATGTTTTGCAGGCAAAAATTCTTCTGGAGCCAACAAGTGGCCAAATTTGCTCCTCTCTGTGAGGCCACCATCTCTGTGGTCCCCACCAATCCCTTCTAAGCTCCCTGTGTCCCTGTCTCTCCCAGCCCAGGTCACCCTTGATCAGTCTGCATAATCCCTATCTTCTCCTTTTCTCAATCTGTTGTAGTTCCCTGTCTCTTTTCAGAGCCTTCCTTTTGATTCGCAAGAGCTTCCTCTTGATTTAGCAAAAAGGCCATTTCCTGCAAGTCAAACGTTTTGGCTTTGAGAACAATTGCTTCTCCTAATAGCTTTTTAAAAAAAAAATCTAGAAATAAAAAATCTCAATACGTATAGTGTTTCTCTTGTATTGTTATAAGGAATTTAAACCTAGAGGCAATGTGGATGTTTCTGAGCAACCAGGAAAGGGATCAGATACAAGGAAGTACAGAAAACCATCCTTTTAAGACCCCATGGGCAGCATACATGAATGCAGCCTTCACAAGGCTATGTCGTAGCCCCTGTTCTGATCGTCATGTCTTATGTTTGGAGAGAAAATTTCCTGGTGTTCAGTCACTCACCTTCTTGAAGCTCCTCTATCAAAGACTTCACCAGTACCCTTCCCAGGTTGGCTGAGACTGCATCCTACTCTTCTCATTCCTATCATTTGATCAGTGTTAAGTTTAATCAAGGTGAAATTCTATTACCCATCATCTTGGTCTTTTAGGTGTAGACTTCTTTTTTTTTTTTTTTTTCAAAGATTGATTTATTTTAGAGAATGAGAGAGAGGGAAGTGGCAGAGGGAGAGAACATCCAACCAGACTTCTGCTGAGCTCAGAGTCTGAGGAGGGGCTCAGTCTCACCACCCGTGAGATCTGGACCTGAGCTGAAACCAAGAGTCAGATGCTTAACTGACCGAGTCACCCAGACCACCCCTTGGGTGCAGATTTTAAAATAGGGTTTGAGAAGCATGAATATAAATACAGGGGCTCTCTGATGATATTTCTGTCCCATGTTTCCTAGCAATGATTCCTGGAACCAATGAGTTTGGCAGAATATATTCACAATCCCTGTCTTCCTTAATTCAGCACATAGAGGGTTTTAAAAATCCATAACAAAGCTGCAGACAAAGCTCTGTAACTAGCTGTAGGAAGCCATGTTCTAACTAAGCTGCTTTCTATTTCTAATTAAACCCTAATTAGAACTCATAATTTAGCTGAGCTGCTTTAATGCTCCCTGGGTTATAAGAAAGATGATGGTAGCTTAACACCCATGGGTGTTGAAATAATACCAAAGCTGTCTCACCTGCATGTGGAGAGATTTAAATAAAGAATAATCTCCTGTATTTCGTGGTAATTTCAAGACCTGTTTCATAAAATGGGCTTTCCATAGACTATATCAATTCTTTCTCTTCTTTAACCCATCTTTTGCTCTGATCAGTTATCACTTGAAAACATAGTCCTGGTCCTCTCCCAATGTTGCCTCTGCCCATGGCTTGAAATGTGTGTTGGCAACAAAATACAGTCTCAAGTTAATACCTAGTATGGGGGACCCTGCCTGAAGTTCCCAAATGATTCCTTTTTCACAAGCCCTCATTGTTTAATCTCTTCCGCCAAGCTTACTCTTGGGCCACACCTGAACGCTTACCATGCCACAAGCCTAAGAATACAGTCCCTTCTCCATATTTTCACACTTGGCGTTTTCTAGTTGAACTATTCTCCTTCCCTCTTCACCACATGAGAAAATGAGATCCTATATTCTGCTTAGATGAAAAATAAAACCAAACAGACCCTTACACGTTTAGTCAAGATTGAAGAGGAGAAAACTGTGTGACATTGGAGATGATGAGAGTTCTGATGTGGGTTAGTGCTCTATACTTCACGTACCTATCCACTTTTCCACACCACAAAGTGGCTGGCATGACTATCTGAACAACTTGAGCAATGGGATTTCACTTCAAGTCCATCATGATTGGCTTTCCTTGTAGAGTGGTGACCGCAAAGTGCTTTCCGCCAAATGTCACCTGGAACATGCCTGTAGCTGAAGTTGGGTTTACTAAACACTGCAGTGAGAGTGAACGCCCATCAGAAGGAACTGTGGGATTTTTCCGCAAAGGGTGTCCAGGCTTGGGTGGGGTGATTTTAGGAGGGTCAGAGAAATCGAGGTTTGCTCTGTATGTATTGGGTGCTGTCCAGAAGCAGAACAATTCTGTGATGGGGTATCTCAATGTTATCCATAGGAAGAACAGAACAGAGGAAGGATAAGGCTGTGATTGGTAGGGAAGATTGGTCACTCATTTTAGCCAGGAGAGGCTTTGGTCTTTGGTGGGTCAAATGGTGATTTTGCATCTTTCTGTGCTTAGACAAAGTTAGGAAGTGACCTTGTCTTGTCTCTGATATCATGGGCTCAGAGTAAGCATATCCAGTGTTGTTGTTCTGTGAGATTGTTAATGTCTAACAGGAGAACAACATGGTCTCCCATGAGTGCCAGGCCAGCTTCAAACAATGCCGAAGCCCACTTGCAAGCTTCAGACCAGTTCCAGGATGTTAGGATTTGCTCTCCCCCTCCCACCCCCACCATGAGACCAAAAAGTGAGAGATCACATGAAAAGTACTCCTGAATTTGTGACCTTATTGAATCCTTTATATGGGAATCAGACATATAATCACCTTTCTGGAATCTTCTGGATGAGACTTTAATTCAAAGATGACTGGAAGCAGCAGGAAGTGACTGACATTTGACAAAAGATGGCACTCCAAAGAGTGAGAACTTACTTTGCTGCAAGTATTGCCAGAGGATGGCAGCCTGGAGAGAATCCCTGGTAAGAGACCAGGCAAATAGTCATTTCCTCCATTTTGTCCACTGAATCCCAGTCTTCTCACATCTGTGTATTTCTTGCAAGCCCTGGGTCTTTGTGGATGACTGTAGGCTTCCAGGTAGACTGGCTTCTGTTTTTAGAGTATCTTTTTCAGTGCTAACCTTTCTCCTTTGTATCCTGTCTTGCTTATGTCTTTGAAAATATCAAATTTATTATATAATACTTAAGACACACCAAAGTCTAAAATGCAGCCAACACTAACATATCTACTACTTAAAAATATTAACAATGTGGAATTCCCCTTTGATAGCCCTCTTTGATCTCCCTATCTGTGTCCCTACCCAGAGGTAACCATTATCCTAAATTTGGCATTTCTTTCTCATACATTTATTTATACTTGATGCATATTTACATATCAGAAAGCAATGCATTGTGTCACTTTGAATGGTATTTTTTTCATATGAAAAGCTTCATATATATTCAATGTATTTGTGAAAAATCACCGATGTTGAAGCCCATAGCTCTAGTTGACCTGTTCTGTTATGTATCAATTTCTTTGTGAATATACTCTAATTACCAACTTTCCTGTGTTAGACATGACATTAGGGTTGGTGGGTTTTGTTTGTTTGTTTGTTTTGTTTCGAAAGCAATACTACTACTACTATGTTTCCATACACCTGTCCTGCTATACAGGTGGGTGAAATTCTGTAGGATTTATATGTAGGAGTAGAATTTCTGTGTCTGCAACTTTAATTCTCTAATCACATCAATTCACCCACCCATCAGCAGTGTAGGAAATTTCCCCAGTCTCCATAGTCTAACAATGTTTATTGTTGTTGGATTGGACTTTGAAGTTTCTGTGTTATGATGAAATGAAACCATATCATGTTTATTTTCATGTATATTTTCCCATTCACTGGCTATGAATTAGGCAACTTTTTACATGGTATTTGCCATTCGAGTTGTATCAGTTAGCTGAATTGGCTGCTTCTATCATTTGCTTGTTTACCTTTTTATTAGAGAAGGGTTTTTTGTTTTTGCCTTCATTGCATATAATATTTCATTTATTGTATGGTTGCAAGTATCATAATTTGTGGGTTACCTTTCCATTCCTTCTTTTTTGATGAATGGAAGTTCTTTCAGTGTTAATGTCAGATTGTTCCAGTGCTCAGCGCTGGGTAAAGAACAGCCCATAACTCGGTGGCTTAAAACAATAACAGTTATGTTCTATCCCATGGTTTCTTTGGGTCAGCATTTGGGGAAGGGCAGATGGGGCATTTCTCTTGATGTACTCAGAACTACCCTATACCATGTCTCTGTAGGGTCTGCCTTGGCTTTCTTCATAGCATGACAGCATGGGGTAGTTGAGCTGTTCACTTGGCAGTTCAAGATGTGTGTGTGTGTGTGTGTGTGTGTATGTGTGTGTGTGTGTTTTCAGCAAGCAAGGTGGAAACTATATTGCCTGTAATGACTTAGCCTTGGAATTTTATAGGGTTACTTCTATTGTATTCTTCAGTCACTTGAGTCACAAAAGCCCACATTGTCATGTGACTATGATTCTCATCCTATTAGAGCACATGGAATGGGAGATACTGTTGTAGCCATCTTTGGAAAATATGATGTCACGTAAATTTACCAATATTTGCTAATTTCTTTTAGAATCTTGATTTAGAAATCCTTCTCCAACTCAAAGCTATAAAGACTTTCTCCTACATGTGTCCTTTTAAGTTCTAGAGCCTGCTTTATAAAATTATCTCTCCACTACATCTGGAATTGATTTTGTGCATTTTTTGAGGAAATAAACTAGTTCTAATTATTCCAGCACACTAATTTTCTTCTTACCAGTGATCTGAAATGCTAGATTTGTTATAAATTTTCATGGATGCATAATTCTATTTCAGAACTTCTTATTCTGTCATGCTGAATTTTTTCACTTGCTATAACTTTTAAAGTCTCACATTCTTTTTTTTTTTTTTTTTTTTAGAGAGGGAGAAGCAGGCTTCCCGCTGAGGAGAGAGCCCGACGCGGGGCTCGAAAGGCAGAGGCTTTAACCCACTGAGCCACCCAGGCGCCCCTAAAGTCTCACATTCTTAAAAACTATTCCACTCTTTGCCTTTTGTCCTTTGATATATATACAGATATAGATATATCTATATCTATCTATCTATATATATATAAACTCAAAGTCTAAGAACTAAAAATCCCTGTTTGAATTCTTTTTCATAATTAAACTGAAGTTATAGAATGGTTTGGGCAGAATTGTCATTTTTAACATTTCATCTTATTATATATAGTATGGTAATGGTCTCCATATATAATACATAGAATTATATATTCCTTTAAGTTCAGACATACTGGTTTTTTTTTTTTTTACATGACTTTCCATTCTAGTAAACAGAAATGCAGATGATTCTTTTAAGTTGATCTTGTGTTGAAGATATTTGCTGAACTCAATTTCTAGTAAGTCTAAAATGTCTATTTCTTGGATGTTCTAGTGAAAAATAAATTTTCTTTCTTTTCAATCTTTTATTTTTCTTGTCCTATCTTTCTGATGAAGATCTCCCATATAAATATTCGAAAGAAGAGGTAATGATGGGCATTCTTGGTCCAAGTTTCAAGCACTGGCTCTAAAGTGTGCCCTATTAAGGTAGATGCTATAGATTTTCAGTACATACTTCTTATTTGGTAAAATGTTTCCTTCTATGTATAGTTCACTAAGCGCTATTGATCATGGATGATACTGACTTGTACGGAATTCTTTTTCAGCAGTTGTCTTGCTGATACGATTTTTTTCAGTGACAATGAATACTAGTATACTTTCTGTATTTAAAACAACCCTGAATATCTGCCATATGTACAAATTTATCTTAACATGCATATTTTTTGCTAAATTTAGTCAACTAGTATTTCATATACTATGAAATCCATGGTTTGCATCCATGTTCATAAGATTGATTGGCTTACCATTTCCCCTTGTACTGTCCTTGCTTGATCTTAAGACTATATACTATGATCCTAAAATTGTGAGAAGAGTGACATCAGTGAAAACAGCAGAGTAAGGGACCCCGAGAGTACATCTTCCTCTAAAAGCTATGGAAAAAGACTGGCAAAAAGAGGCATAATTACTTCTTTGGAATCCTGGAAACCAAAAGCTTTCAGCAATGAGGGGAATACTTAATGAAGAAAACCTGGTGAATCTTGGTAAGGTGTGTGTCTTAGGGTATTTAAATTCTCTTGGTCCCATCCTTCATTCCCTAGATCCTGAGTGGCATTGAAGAGAACCCATATTCTACACTAAAGGGAGCAGAACATATCTTATTCACAAATAACTGTTTTTTGTGTTTTTCAAGAAGTGCATCCATTTGATGTAAGTTGCCTAATTTATTGGCTCAGGTTTGATACTCCCTTTTTACTCTATTGTCTATAGTAATGTCGCCTCATTTAATGCCAATTTTTTTTCAAGATTTTACTTTTTTTAAAGCAATCTCTACACACAATGTGGGGCTTGAACTTATAACCCTGTGATCAAGAACTGCATGCTCTATGGGCAGCGCCAGCCAGGCGCCCCTCAATACTGATACTTTACCGTTTTTTTTTTTCCTTCAACAATCTGCTTAGATGTTTATCAATTTTACTGACCTTCTCAATGAATTACCATTTGGTTTCATTGTGTTGTCTTCATTTTTCTGTTTTCTATTTCACAGATTTCTGCTGATTTTTGTTACTTGGTCTCAATTTCCTTGTTCATAAAGGTGAATATTATTTGAGATCTATCTTCTCTAGTAAGTGTCGAGTGTCCTAAATCATCCTCCAGCACTGCTTTAGCAACTCCTCAGATATTGATATGTTTTCATTTCCTTTCAGCTCAAAATGATTGCTGAATTCCTTTTTTCCTCCAGCTTTGAGATATAATTGACATATAACCTCGTGTAAGTTCAAGGCGTACAGCTTGATACATGTATATATTGTGAAATCGTTACCACAAAAAGGTAAGTTAACACCTTCATCACCTCACATAATTACTTTTGGGGTGTGTGTGTGTGTGTGTGTGTTGAGAACACTTAAGATCTACTCTCAAGGACATTCATGGAAAAGACTGATAACCACTGACCATACTACTAAGAATCGACAAAACTCTGATGGAAAAACTAATAAGATCCTAGCTTCTAAGATTTTTTTGTCTGAAACATGATTGGTTCTTCTACTTTTCCAGATTTAAGAAAACTTTTTTCCCCCTCAAACTATCCATAGTTTGCCAGCCTATACCTTTGTAAACAAAGATGAAAACACTTTTTTTCTCCCTACCTTCCCTCTCCAGAATTCAAACTCTTACTATTCTTACTTTCATGACAACATAATTGTTTCCCAATTACTATAGAGAAGTTCAGTAAGCCTCTGTTCTTCTTATAGCGGGAAAGAATGGCAGCAGCCAGTGGCCTGAAGTCGGCAGTTTGGCTCATGATCATTCATGAGTCCTAGCTGTTAACCCTTTGCTCTCACATTTGGGCTGTTGTAAAAGGATTAACCCTATTGCTGGACAATGGGAAGCTGAGGCAGATGATCATGAATAGAGCCTTGTGGGGTCAGGAAGTGTGGAAAGACATTTGGGCTTGTCCACAGGAGCTTGAGGCAATCCTGTCTTACCCCATCCCCGTTCATAGGGCACGGACATCCTGTGGCATTCGGGAAGCTGATGTCCTAGCCCAGTATGGACCTTAGCAACTGACCCCTCAGTAGGTACAACAGATGAGGTGAATAAGCACAACCACTGTAGCACCCAGAGGATGATGGCATATTGCCAAGGACGCCAGAATGCTCTTGAAACTCTGACTTGTTAATACAGTAACAGCATGTCCTGTGTGTTCTAAACCATCCCCAAAGTAACTGCCAAAGAAGTCCAGGGGCCACCGACCAGAGTTGCCAACATGTTATAGGTAAGTTGTTTATATTGGCTCTGTGCCTTTGAGTGGAAGGTCTAAAAATGCATTGGGTTATGTGGACACCACCTCTGGCCTGACTCCAGTCTTCCCCTGTCACTGTGCAAACCAGGTTGCCACCCATAAGGGATTAGAGAAGCTGAGTACCGTGGACAGATAAACTCATCCAACAGTGATATGGTGTCACAATTCAAAGGTCATGAGATGCAAGACTGGGCAAAAGAACAGGAGAGGAGTTTTCATTGCCCTGTAAGGCAGCAACAAGATTCCTAGCAACAGAGTTCCTAGAAAAAATGGAATATCGAAAGGGCGAATGAATCAGTAACCAGTAAAACCACCTTGGCCAGGTGGACTAAAGCACTGTCCCAGCCATTAATACAATGGAATGATCAACCAGTGAGGCCTGTTGCCACATAGGGCAGACTGGTATCCCTGCTGACACACCCAGCACAAGAAGGGAAGACCTCCATTACCCTGACTCTCACCATGTACTGAGGTGCTATGCTGCTGGAAACAGCCCCCATGATGCCTGGGAAAGAGAGGATCTCCTAGAATTTGCAGGGGGCCCTTGACTGGGACAGGTGAGCTCCTCCTCACTCCTGGGATCCTGTCAGCCTGCTGCAAGCTGAACCCATTGAAACACACCACCGGGAAAAAAAAACATGCACCATTAGAAGAGGGAGGAAGTAGAGGTCCCGGCCCAGCATATGGATTAATACAGGACTAAACTTGAACTTTGAAGACTGTGGAAAGGCAGGTGCAGAGATATACAGCAGACAAGGCTTATCTAGAAGTTCCCTCAGTTATTAAAACTGCCACCTGCCAATCTGGAGAGGCTTACCTCTTTCTTTGGTCTCTTTTTGCCCTCTGTGCCAGTTGGCAAACCAAGAGTTTATCTCTTTTTGATCATCCCATCCTACCATGTATTCAGTGGTAGCTCACTGTGCTTGGCCAGTTTTCTTTGTAAAGAAGTCTACTCAGGTCTGCTGCCTGTTTATTCAGATTTGTTTTGTTTTTGAATGGTAAGAGTTCCTTATATAGTTTGGATATGAACCCCATATGGGATATACGTAGCTTGCAAATATTTTTCACCTGTTCTCCCAGTTAGAAGGCTGCCTTTTAATTTTGATTTCCTTTGCTTCGCAGAAGCTTTTTAGTTGGATTTAGTCCCTTTTTTTATTTTTGCTTTTTTTCTTGTGCTTTGTGTCCTATCCAAAAAAAAAAAAAAAAAAAAAAAATCACTGCCAAGGCCAATGTCACAGAATTTTGACTTTGTTTTTTTTAAAGGAGCTTTATAGTTTCACGTCTTATATTTAAATCTTTAATCCATCTTGAGTTAAATTTGGTGGTGGCATAAGATAGGAGTCCAAATTTTGCATGTAAAACATCTGAATTTCCCAATATCATTTATTTAAGTGACTATCCTTTCCCCGTTGAGTATTCTTGGCACCCTTGTCAAATATTGACCACGCATGTCTGGGTTTATTTCTGGGCTCTTCATTCTGCTCCATTGGGCTATGTGCCCATTTTTATGCCAGCACTATGCTTTTATCATTATGATTTTTGTTGTCCTACCAAGTTTTGACTTAATGTCTATTTTGTCTAAATTCTATTTCATCTTGCTTTTATTTTCCCTTTGCATAGAATATCTTTTCTCAACCATTTCCATTTCTCCTTGAGCTAGTATGTGTCCTTAAAACTTCTGTAGGCCACATGTACTATGTTTCCTTGTTTGTTTTTTCCTCCATTTAGCCAATCTATACCTTTGAATGGAGGACTTAATTCATTTATATTAAAAGTAATTATTGATAGTTAATGACTTACGGATGCCATCTTACCAGTTTTCGGACTGTTCCCTGTTCCTTTCTCTCTCTCCTGTTGCCTCCTTTTGTGAATTACTGATTTTCCCTAGTGGTGTTTTCAGTCCCTTTCCTTTACCTTTCCTTTTATGTATCTACTGTAGGCTGTGCCTTGCATTGGTGTCCGTGCCTTATGAGGAAGTAGGCACCTCTTGCTCTCTTCACATACTGGCTTTGTCGGGGAAAGCTCTTCCCTAGTCGTTCTGTACGGAGATGCTGGCTGGGCTCTCTGGTGGTCTCCATAGGTAGGCTTGCTGCTGGAGTCCTTGCACAGGCAGTTCTGGTACCTGTATCATTAGCAGGTGGGCAGGCCTGGTGTTTGGGCTCATCAGGGCCAGCTTGGGGCTTGGGTCTGCTGGATGGGGCCTGGAGCCTGGGCTGTGGGGACCATCTGGGCTCTGGAGGCCACTGAAGTGGGCTTGGTATCCAGGTCTGTGGGGACTGACACAGTCCTGGTTCACTGTTGTTGGGAGCCTGGGTGTTGGGAGCCTGAGTCCATGGGAGCTGGTCTGGAGGCTGGAACTACTGGGATTGGCCTGGCACTGTCGCAGACCAGGAGCCTGTGTCTGTGGAATCCAGTCTGGAGGGCAATCTAAGGGGAGTTAGCCTAGTGCTGGGGGCAGGCCCTGATTCTGGGCCTAAAGGAGCCTGCTTCGAGTCTAGGTCCTTGGAGGCTGGTCTTGACATTAAGGCAGGCTGGGGATCCCGAGGCTATGGAAGCTGGTCTGGTATTGGGCAGGTATGGGCCTGGGGCTGTGGGAGCCAGTCTGGCACTGGGGTGGGTCAGGAGCCTGGGGACATGAAAGGAGACCCTATGCTGTGGCTAGCAGGGAGCTTGGCTTTGCAGGAGTCCACCTGGGGCCTGGTTTCACTGGCGTCAGCCAGTGGTCTGGGACCATGGAAACTGGCTGGTACTGGGGTGGCCTGGGAGTCTGGGGCGTTAGGAGTCACCTGGGGCTGGTGTGTGCCTGGTTCTGGGCAAAGGTTGGGACTCACTTCATCTTTTGCCCACAGTATGGGTATCTTGCTCTGGGGCTTCAGGGAGGTGTGACAGGTAACTCAGACTATCTTTCCTACAGACTTAAACATGTCTTTGATTTTTATGCACCACCCAGACGTTATAATCCCTTACCTGGAATCCTTAGCTCTTGGGAAGTAATTTTTGTATGTAGACAGTTATACCAACTGATATTTCTGGGAGGGGACAAGCACTGGAAATTCCTGTACCATCATCTTGGTGACCTCACTTCTAAATTCCCTTTTTAATCTTTGACCCATGGGTCAAACGTTTATTGAAAATTATTTTAGTTTCCAAGTATTTGGGGCTTTTCCAGATATCTTTCAGTTATCTATTTCAAATCTTGTTTTATTGTGGTGAAAGAATACTGTCTAGGACTTGAATCTTTTCTAAAATTTATTCCAACTTTGTTTTTTATAGTCTAACTTGGCAAGTGTACCAGATTTAACTGAAAGAATTCTGTTTTTTAGGTGTTGAACTCTATACCCGTGAATTGGGTCAAGTTGTGGTCACATCTTCTGTGTCTTGACTTAGACCGTGGTGTTAAAATCTAGGACTTCGTTCATGTATTTATTAGTCCTTAGAGTCTCATGCGTTCTTGTTCTATGTGTTTGAAATTCTGTTATTAGATGAATAAACATTGAGACTTACCTCCCCCATCTTCTGAATTATTTTCATGTATCATAATTATATTAATTATTTTTAAACCACACAAGAGATGATGTTGAGACAGTATTCATTTATGTTTATTCCTTAATTCTTCCCATGGCTTTTCATCCTTTCCTGCATTTCTGTGTCTTCTCTCTGGGATCTTGTCCTTGAACAATTCTTTTTGACCTTAGCTTTAGAGCAACTTCGCTTAAGATGAATTATTGCAGTTTTTGGTTTTCTGAAAATGTGTCTTTGAAGGATTTTTTTTGTTCCATATAGAATTCTTGATTGGTGGTTATTCTTCAGAAATTGAAACATGTGATATCATTGTTTTCTGGGTCCCATTGTCACTATTGAGAATTCAGGCCCAAGTCTCCTTGTTTATTACTTTGGCAAGGGTAATATGCCTCTTTGTTTTGTTGGGGATTTTTTGTGGTTTTATTTGTACCTTTTCACATCTGGATGCTTTAAAGACTGTCCTGTCTGGTTTTCCATGTTTTTACTACAAGTGTGCCTAGGTGTGGTTGTTCTTCATATGTATTTTGCTTGGGGTTTTCAGAACTGCTTTTGTCTATGGGCTGATGTCTTTTATTAGTTATAGAAAATTCTCTTTAAATATGGTATGTTGCATTCTCTCCTGTGTGTGTGCACACATGTGTATAAATTCACATTTTCTCACTGCTTTAATTTCAAATATTTTCTATTAATGTGTCCTTCATTTCACTAATCTTTATACAGTCTGCTGTAAACCTATCATTGTGTTATTCATAGGTGGCAATTTTCATTATAGTTCATAAATTTCTATTACTGTTATAATTCTTCATATTTTCTCCTTTTTCTCTATTTTTTTCTCTATTTAAAGCAGTCCCGCAAATCCGCTTCTCTGCTCACTCCAGGATACCATTTTATTTCTATTTTCTTTTCCCACTTATTATGGTTCTTCTCCTTGGCAGACCTAGAAATTTTTACTGAATATAGGACATTGTATAAAAAATATGTATATATATGCCTCTAGATGAACTTTTGGGAAATTTCCACAATGAGGGTTTGCTCTTTCTTTGGTTAGAGTAGGGACACGGTACCTCAGTACAATCAAGGTCTAAATGGAATTGATCTTGGGTTGGGGTTTTGGTAGGAATCAGTCCGTTGTTCTTTTATCTCCCATCCTTAGCGTGTAAACATCCAATGTTCTCAACTGATGAAAAGTTGTTTAGTTTGGGGCTTCCTTCTGGTGGACACTCTCCTTATCTTGAAATTAACAAATGTCTTGAGAGCAAAATCAGCAGTGCCTGAAGGACAGGTTCTTTTTCTCTGTGGGCCCTCAAACTGCTGAGATCTCTTCTGGTTTCTTTTACAAGCTTCGCCAACTTTATGTTTTATGCACAATACCAGCAATAATTTCAGTAAAAAGCATCTTTATGTTGTCACTCATCTGTCCCTTTTCCAGAATGTTTACTCCTATTTCTCAATCCATTAATGCCTCCGAATACTGTTAGCGATTTTTAAAAATTTATGGCATTTTTAGTTTTCACAGAGCACCCTGGTCTTTCCATCCTTTGAGCTTCTAATTTGAGTTTATTTTTGCATGTTGTTTATCAAATCTCCTGACCATTATTTTATGGACTCTTCTTCTCAGGTTTTTTTTTTTTCCTTTATCTTCTATGAATATTTCAACCACACTGTTTTTCCATTTCTGTTCTGTTTCCAATAATTTCATTATTTTTGAAGTTCTTGGAGGTAGAATTGTCATTACTCCAGCTGACTCCTGATGGTGGCTTGTTTTCTGTTGCAATGGGTAAATTTTGCTTATGAGACCATGTTTACCTGATATCAAGCCTTAATCTGTCTGTATGTCAAGGGGCTTATGCTGAAGGTGCATTCTTCCAGAGTGAATTTGCTTCTGTCACTTCAAATTCTTGACTCCGTGTTCCCTGAGCCAGTCTAAATTCAACCCCCAGATTTAAGTTAGGGCCATTGAGTTGGTTGAATAATGGCCCCTCCCAATGTCCACATCTGAATCCCTGGAACTTGTGAATGTGCTACTTTATATGGCAGAAGTGATCTGGCAGAGGTGATTAAGTGAAGGACCTAGAGATGAGCAGAGAATCCTAGAGTACCCAGGTGGGCCTGGTAGAATCACAAGGCTCCTAAGAGTGAGGTAGGTGGCCACAGAGAAAAGCAGCTTCACAGCTGGCTTTTAAGGTGGAAGGAGTGGTCATGAACAGCATCGGGAAGCTGGAAGAAGAAAGGAGTGGGTTCTCTCCTGAAGTCTCCAGGAGAAAGCCATTCCCAGCCTGTTTGGTTTTAACCTCATTAGACCTATTTTGGACTTCTGACCTCCAGATTGCTATGAGAATAAACATGTACTTTAAGTCAGAAACTTCATAGAAATTTAGGACTGCAGTAAACTAATACATGTAGCTTGGGATTACAGACTATCTGGGAAATACCCCCACCCCTGCTGCCCCCTCACCCTTAGCCCAAACAGAGGCTGGGATGGACTCATTTGCCTCCCCTCCTGCCATAGCCCTGGACACTTGCAGAAGTTTCAATCTAATACCCCAGGTTTCTTGTAAGGGTCTAAGATTTTTTTTTAATCCCTCTAATTCTGCCACTGTTAAAACCAAATATGTAGTTTTTTCATGTCAGCAGATGCCTCAGGCAGCCCGTCAATCCTGCATTCCCTTCTCTCATGTTTGTAGTTGTCTCAGATTTCTAGGTGTTGGCATCAGGAGATAGAATCTAAAATTGCTTAGAACTTTATCTATAAAATGAACCTTATAATACCTATGTAAGTGTTTATAAACATTTAAATATTTCAATGATAAAGAGGATTCTGGTAACTTAGTTTCTCCAAACAAGCCAGATTAGTCATTCTTATTTGCTTTCATACCAAATTTATAAATCTACAACTCAATTTTGTGATTATGACACATCCTGACAAGAATTGCATCAAAGACCGTATTTTGTATGGAATAATTTCAAAGCAGTCTGGCTTCTTTGGGAACCAAAAACGTAATTGAAACCATGATTTGAGGTATGTCCAATTCAGATCTCCACCTTTAAAAATATCTGAAGCAATTTCTTCCTTAATTTGAGACTTTAAAACACAAGCATAAAAGATTGATTGAGAGTGATAGAACCTGCATGTTGGAATTAAAATTTTGTGGAAATTGATTTGTGGCTTTCACCTTCAGACCAAACTCTGTATTAAGAGGGTATTAAATCAGAGTCAAGACAACAGGGGTAAACGGCCTTTCCAGAATGCTGGAAATCTGAAGGCAGAGATATTAATCAGGGATATTTGGAGAAGGATACTAATTTCTATGTTCAGGGGAGGACATAGCTTGTTGATGCTGAATTCAGAACAAAGGGAGCCTGCTTCATTCTCTGAAACTAAAATGTGTATTAGATATTTGGTGTTTGGGCTTCTTTTCAGATAAGGCTGAGTGTAAGATGGTAGTGCAGTAGCAAGAATTTCCGACATTTGAGGAGATCCTAGCTTGTAAGGACAGTGTGCCCAGCAACTGGATGTGCTATGAGGGCTGAGGCCACCTGGGACCAGAGATCCTGCATGCTTTCCTGTCCCGTATTGCCACAGGACACTTGATGCCTTTGCATCATTGGTTAAGCAAATTAAGGATCCCAGTAAGATTAAATCTTCTGTAAGAAGAGCTGCAGAGCTTTATCTAGCATTCTATATAGTTCTAGAAGCTCTAATGATACAAAAAAGATGGACTTACTATAAAATACTACAAAATAGAGTTCTGTACTTTCATAGTAGATTGACTTCAGGTCTCTCTTGTAAATGGTAAAACATTGAGCAAGAATTTACATTAATGTAAATAATAGGTAAAACCTGTGAGCCAATGAATTATTTCCTGATATGAGTAGTATTTGTTACCCCCGTTGTTATTCAGACACTGCTCTGTAACTCAGGGCTACCACAAGTTATCTCATGCTGTATTGCTTCTATCTCAAATAACATAAATTTCAAACAAAATTTTCAAAAGTAGCTTTCATGCAGCTGGAAGGTCCATGAAATAAGCAAGACTTCAGCATGGCTGGATCAGGGCACTCAGATAAGGTTTTCAACAACCCTCCCTCTTCCCTTCTCCCTCCATGTATCTTCTTCCTTCCTTTTTCCCTTTCCCTGTCTCCTTCATACATTTACTCTTCTCCTCAATGAGGACCTCATTTTCATGATCTCTTTATCCTCTGCCCCCCACCCCGTGGCAAATGATAGTGACCCAAACTCAAGATTTAGAAGATACCTTCACCTCTTGACTTCAGAATAAGGTTGATGTGTTCTCTCCAGTTATCTACATGTCAAGTCTTGGAGATGATTTGTCTGGGTCACGGTGATCTAATCACTGTGGTCAGAAGTGGGAAGGCTGGGACTAATCACCGTCATTGTGGGAAGAGGTGGAAGGCAAAATCAACCCTACCCAAACTACAGGGAAGATGTTCCCCACAGCCAAGTGGAGATATTTATTAAGAAGGTAGAAAGAGGGGTGCCTGGGTGGCTCAATGGGTTAAAGCCTCTGCCTTCAGCTCAGGTCATGATCCCAGGGTCCTGGGATCGAGCCCCCCATCAGGCTCTCTGCTCAGCAGGGAGCCTGCTTCCCTCTCTCTCTGCCTGCCTCTCTGCCTACTTGTGATCTCTGTCTGCCAAATAAATAAATAAAATTTTTTTTAAAAAAAGAAGGTAGAAAGTAAGTCATAGTAGATTAAAAACAACAACAAAAAAACCCCCACAAATAGCTGACACAATTCTTTATGTCCCATACTCTTCTGTATTGGTAGAGTCTTTATATCTGGGCTCTTACCAGATAGGCAGAGTTTTAACAACTGGGTCTGTAATTGTTTAAAGTTCAGATTTTAAATACTATGTCTCATCAATACTTAGAATTCTCAATAAAGCTAAGCTCTAGAAGTGTCTCTGGCTGCACTGAGGTTAAGAAGGGCATTTCTCCTCTAATGTACCTTGCAGAAATACCCACTCGCAATTACTCGGGTTGAGTTCTCTCTCTACTTGTAGAGGGTGCAGTTTGCTGGGTGACTTTCCAGTTAAGTGTTCTCTGGTGGTTGATTTAAGGCAGAAGGGGAGCCCTCTGCAGCTTGAGAACCAGTGGGCTCTTAGCCAACAACTGATCTGAGGAAAGCTGCAGTCTTCCCAACTTGCCTGAGCTGGCTTTGTGCATAATCTGATTCAAATTTTACATCCTTGTCATGTCTCCGTTTAGAGACATTTTTAATTAGTACTAGTCACAGTAATTACTGGCAATTCACTTTTTCCATTGATTTCTGGTGCTTATAAAGTGCCTCATTAAGTGCCACTAGAGTTTAGTTGCCCTGTTCTGAGAGTTGGCGTAAACAGACTCTGTGGGTGTGAACCGCGCCTCCTCAGGGCGTCACTCATCTCTGATTGGTCCAGCTCCTTCCTGGTCCAGGATCCAGTCGTGATACACATTTGAGAGTTGCAAATGTTTAATAAACTTTCTTAAAAGTGAAATTTACTTCCTCTAACAATTTATGCGATGACTCTTGAACGGCCAACAATTCAGAAAAAAACACAGTGGCTTCTCTCTGGACTGAAGAGTATATGTGTAATACAAGTGAGAATCAGTAAGGACATGTTTAGATTGGAGCTCAGGGTTGAGACAAGTGGACCACTTAAGGGGGTATCCTTTCGGGGACGCTGCCTTACCTGTTGCTTCCCTAGCCTCCGAATTCAGTGGCTCTCAGTGTGTGGTAGGAGATACTAAATATCTTAATATCTAAATACTTTAGCTAAAAATAGTATTTTAACAGTTAGGCCAAACTATCTTACTGCTTATGTGTTCATGACTTCTATCCTCTACAAAGTCCTTAAAATTTTAATAATTTTGGTCTTTTTGTTCATTAAAAATAGAATTTTTGATTTATATAGCTTTTCTGATTATGTTACCTAATAGACTTCATACAGTACACAAAAATGTAAAGAAAGTATATATCTCCTTTTCAGGTTATCTTGAAATAACTACCAGTAAGGTTTTGATGAGGAATTTTTTTCTTTGATGCATACACACACACACACACACACACACACACACAAAATTTTATATAAATGGGATAGAAATGCTGATTTTGTCATTACCTGAAAATACTATGAACTATTAAGTTTATCTACTAAATTTTGTGATCAAAAATCACATTTTAGGGGCACCTAGGTGGCTCAGTCAGTCATGTGTCTGTTTTTGGCTTGGGTTGTGATCTCAGGGTCCTGGGATCAACCCACTCCCCCTTCCACTGGGCTCCTTGCTTAGTGGAGAGTGTCCTTCTCCCTCTGCTCTCTCTTCCTCCCAAATAAAGAAAAAAAAAAGAGCTTTCTAAGTTCAAAAGGTATTACTGATGCTGTAATTGAATATTCTTTACTAATTTTTTTAACCAGCTGCTGTCCATTCCAGTAGTTGTGTTTTTCCAGAAGTTTCTTATTCTGGATTGTCTCTATATTCTCTCATGTGGGATCCTGAAGTGGGTCACTTTTTAGGTGAACACAGTTCTGTCAGTCACACTAATGATGCTTACTAAGTCCTGAAGAATCCACCCCTCTGGGCTGGCTGCCTGCTGGAAGATAGCAGCTGTACTAGCAAGTGTTACATTCAGTCCATCTCCCCTCAAGGCACCCAGCATATGCGTCTTTGCTTTCCTTCTCATCAGCTGTGAAGACCAGCATTCTCCCAGCTTTATGGATATAGGAAATTCCACCTATTTATTT
The DNA here is from genome assembly GCF_902655055.1 of Lutra lutra. Lineage (NCBI taxonomy): Eukaryota > Metazoa > Chordata > Mammalia > Carnivora > Mustelidae > Lutra > Lutra lutra. The sequence goes on along the minus strand of NC_062291.1, from coordinate 52,537,091 downwards.
CCTGTGTGCTTTGAAGGGCCAAAAGGACCAGAATTCCTTCCAGAATGTTCATGAGGGCTAGTTCTGCCCTTTATCTCTGGTGTCCTTAGGGGTTGCAAGAGCAGCTCTTTCCAGGAACTCTTGGTGATTACCAGATGTCCTTTCAGGATCTCCTGTAGCACAGAGGTGGAAAATTCCCACATAACTCTGTATGTCAGGATCACAGGACTTGCTTACTCCCTCCAAGCCAAACTCCACTCCAACCCCAGGCTGCCTGACTCAGGACAAGCACACCACTGGAGTTATCCTGGAAGATGGTTGGTTGCCTTAATTCCCAGCATCTACTCCCATCCCCAAATATAGGATAGTGCTTTCTTGTTTAATCCTTATTACAGGTCTATGGAAAAAAAGTATCAGCACTAATTTAGTTGCTTATTAATCTTCTCCAGAACTTTGAACACAAAATAGACACTGAAGGAAGCAAGAAAGAATAGTAGTGAGAAAAGACCTTTCTTCATTCAAAGCTGAATTGAAGTGTTGCCATGCTACGCCATTCCACTAAAAGGTAAAATCCTGTTTGCTTCCTAAAAGGTAATGGGTGATGTTTCAAAGTAATTTACGGGGCTGTGTTTGTTCTGTAGAAGTGTTTGAACTAGAAGTTCTTTCTTGTATTTTCCCTCAGAGTAAAAAGCAGAAATATGCCATCACTCTGTTCTAGGCCTCCTAATAACAAAAATCTTTCCTACTGACTTTGTGTAATGCTATACAATTATTCCCATACATAATTGGAAGGAGCTGCTTCTGTCAGAGTCTAGGCTTGACCTTGGACTCTGCCATCTTTGAGGTGTGGTCTCTCTTAGTCCTTTGGCTTCCTTGAGTATCAGTTTCATAAATGGTGAGTGTTGACCCGTATATCCCTGTGTTGCTTTAAGGATGAAGTGAGAGTCCATCTATGAAATTATTCTGACAAACATTCTTGTTTGGTCCAAGAACGCACATGACCATTCCTGTCCCTGCAGACTCTCCTGTGGTACCAGTCTCTCTTGTTCTTTGTTGCTCCCTTCTTATTATCTTATGTTACATTTTAGAGTACTGCCTCCTCCAAAAGACTTGGAGGGTTTCATGGGCAGAATGTACCACTGTAGCTTCTTGTTTTTCAGGAACCTAAAAGTATGCTTGATTATAAAAGGAATAAGTAGATGAGTGGTTGAATCGAGTCTTGTCATAATCTAGCCCAAACGCATTTAATAACCTGAATTGCACTTAGAAGAATAACCCAACCTTCCAGTTGTGGTCTACAAAGCACCTGGTGACCAGGTCATGCCTTAGTTTTCCAGGCACATCTTGCCCCTTCTTGCCCCACATCCCTCTACATCACTTACTTTTCTTTGACCACACCAAGCAGATACTACTCAGTTCACTTAAGGGAAGATCGCTTCTGTGGTTTTTGTGTTACATTATACAAAACTGTTCTTGATTTTTGCGTTATATATACAAATCTTTCCTCCTGAACATTTCAGAATGCTGGTCCATGGCTCAGACAAAATCAACTCCAGACAGAACACAATAACATTCACCATTTTTGGAATGTGCTTGCCAACAGATGGATTTCATGCTCTAAGACCAAGAAAGCACAATGTAACCAATGTCTTCCCTGAAACTTTTGGTTTCTCACCTATGAAATGAGTAAATAATCTCCAAAAGGCCTTTCAACTCTAAGTCCAGGACTCAAATTCATTTTGGGAGATAAAAGATTCTCCTTATTAGTTCTAGGCAGTATGGAACTGAGGGATAGTATTATACAGTGAGTTAGTTCTACAAGCCATTTCTTTTTAATGAATCAATTGAGGCAACCACAATGCCTTGTATTTAACCTCACAGTTGTAATGGAGCTCATCCTATCATATTCCCTATCTTTAGGGAACTTCAGGGCTCAGAGAAATCAATAATAAAGAGCTTATCAGCAACTAATCTCCTCTGTGAAAGTGAAAATAGATATGCCAGTGGGGTTTTTAGTGCTTAACAATTTCCTCACAGATGTAACCTCTTTGTTATGACCTTGTACTCGTTTTGGGGCTCTGACCTTGAACTGACTTTACTTTCTTATACCAGCATTTGAAAATTTTCTTTCCTGTTTTCCTCAAAAGACACTTGATCAGCCTTGGGCCAGTCCTGTGCTTCATGGCCTTCTGAAATGCCTATGTGATCTTTTGTCCAAGGTCTAAGAAAGTGCCCCCATCTTATTCAACTTTTTCCTTCCTGGAATCACCAGGGGTTTTTGTTGTTTATTTCATTTTATCTTCTTAATGACAGTCTAGCATAAAGAAGCTTGGCTTGTGGTAACAAAGATATGGGTTTCATGGACTATTTCTGTGACCTTGAACAACTAGCGCAATTTTCCTAAATCTCTGTTTTTCAACATAAACTCTTGTCAGTAGTTAGGAGGTCAAGTATTCTGCTTTGTTTCTTGTCCTTGGTAAGGACACAGGGATGTCCAGTTCTCCATTTCTTATGCCCCCTCTCCCATCCTCCTCCTTATCATGAATTCTCCGACTTCATTTTATGCCTCTGAACTTTTGCCTTTCTTTGTATTTGTCTTTATTTCCAAATAGATTATCTTAATTCAAACAAGATTGCTAAACTTAATTAAAATCTTTAATTTAGGCTATTTCTGAGTCTGAAGTCTAGGTATACAATAAAAAAAGGACATTTTATTTAAAAGAAAACAAATTGCTATTTGTATTCTCAGCCCTACCTCACCACTTGTCGATATTTGGGGGTTAAGCTATTGTTTCTAATAGGACTCCTATTAAAATTAATTTCAGGAGGTTGACTGTTAGATATGCTCAGTCAGAATGAAAGAGCTGGGATCTGCTAAGAGGCAATTTAATGTATGGCTAAGATCTGAGATGCTGGTGTCGAGTGACTCATGTCCAGATCTGGTTCTGTTACCTTTTTGTTATGTTCTTGTAAAAGCTATTTAACTGCTAGACCTCAGCTTCCTCAACTGTCAAGCAGAAATAAAAAATAGTGCTTTATAGAATTATCATGAGCATTAAATGTATGTGTAATATACACATTTGGAGGAGTCCTAGAATGTCGTAAGCACTACCACATGTGTTCACGGTAGTCATCATCATAGTCGTCATCATGACCATTGTTCGTATTACTAAGTCTGGTTTATGACGCTCACTTGTAACTGATAAATTAATAGTAGATTCAACAATATAGGTTTATTTTTTGTTAGTATGAAATTCCAAGCTGGTAGGTAGTCAAAGGGAAAAGCATCTCTGCTCTAGGAGGTTGTCCCAGGACTGAGATTTTATCTATATTCTTGACCTCCTATCACCTACAGCAGGGGCCAGTAAACTCTAGCTATAAAGGGCTAATGGTAAGTATCTTTGAAGGTCATATGGTATTTTTTTCAACCACTTAACTCTGCTGTTGCCATAATTTATGAGTGAATAGGTACGTTTGTGTTGCTGACAACCTTGCCCCAGCAAATTGCTCTCGTTTATGATTCTCTGCTGCCCCAGCCATTTTGGCCTATAGGAACATGAAAAGAAAAAGCAGAGGGCAACATCCTTTTATCAAGGGCATCATCTGGGATTTGACTACTAAAATGGTCACTGATGTCCCATTGGTTAGAAGTTGAGTCCTATAGCCATCCTTGGCTGCAAGGGATCAATTGCCATATTCTCAGCTAGAAGTTGGGAGATTCTTATATAAGAACAAAAAAGAATGGGTATTTGGAAGACAATCATTTCTGTGGTAAGTTTGACAAAGTCTGTAATTTTCTTGGAAGAAAAAGGTAGTATGGTTCTTTACAGAGTATAATATACAAAGCATGTTTCTGTCTCCTTTTAAGTCTATTTTCAACTCTTCTATAAAATAAGCAAGGCTTATTATTCTTCATATATAAAAGATAATATTAAACCTCAGAAAAATGGAAATTTTTCTCAGGGTCATGTTCTTTGTTGATTGAGATATGCCTTCAACTCCAAACTATATGCCCTTCCTGCTTCATCTAAACTTCTTTCAAGGGCACCTGGGTGGCTCAGTGGGTTAAGCCTCTGCCTTCAGCTCAGGTCATGATCTCAGGATCCTGGGATCGAGTCCCACATCGGGCTCTCTGCTCGGCAGGGAGCCTGCTTCCTCTCTCTCTCTCTGCCTGCCTCTCTGCCTCCTTGTGATCTCTCTGTGTCAAATAAATAAATAAAATATTTAAACTTCTTTCAAATGGTCAGTAGAAGGTCAATGATTTTCTTGACTATTACTGGGAAGTGACCAGCCTCTACCACTCTGGTAAGAAGGGAACCATCATCGACAGGAAAGCTACTGGATGTTTTAGTTTTCTACCTGTTGCTGTAACAAATTCCTACAGTCTTAGTGGCTCAGTGACACAAAGGCATTATCTTACCGTTCTGTAGGACAGAAGTCCAATGCAGAGGTCACACAACTAAAATCAAGATGCTGGCCAGATGGTGTTCCTTTCTGGAGACTCTCAGGGAGAATTCCTTTTCTTTGCCTTTCCAGTTTTTTCGAGGTGATCTGTATTCTTGGCTTGGGGTCTTTCCTCTACAGCTAGCGGGACAGATGTAGACCTGCTCATGTGACTTCTTTCTTCAGCCAGGGGAAGCTGGGTATTTTAATGATTCCTGTGAAAAGATGGCGCCCACCGGATAATCCAGGATAATTTCCCCAACTCAGGCCTGTTGTCCTCTGTTACCCCTTCAGAGAGTCTTTGCCATGTAGGAGAATCTATTCCTTTACAGGTTTCAGGGATTAGTGTGGGGGCATATTTGGGAGTCCATTCCATTATTCTCACCACATTGGAGAAACTAGGAAAAAATCAGTAGCCTGATGAGTAGACTAGATGTGCTTCTACATCTAAATTTCAGTGTATATAGCTTGGTATTATCCAGCACCAAACACTGATGAACCAAGGTTTTGTTTTTGTTTTGTTTTGTTTTGTTTTTCCCCTTTGGTGGAAGTGTGTTTGGCCTTCAGAGTATAAAACTTAGTTTTGGCTAGATAAATGATTAAGAAAATTAAAGTGAGTTGAGCTGCAAAATGAAACTGTAAGCCCATCTTATTTTTCTGTCCAAATTTGTTATGAGCCTTCATTGAGGCCAAAACCAACTTTTCTATTTCTGGGTACCTCTAACACTGTAGTTTATATAGGTGATCCCCAATATGGAACCAAGTTGAGTATTTTCTACCTATATTGAAGTTTCAGAGAAATCACTCTGGTGTATGCGATATACCCCAGGTGTTCATGTTTGTGTCTTCTACACCAAGACCTGCTGTCCCAGCAAAACCCCGGACATTTAGCAAAGTGTGACAAATTTGGATTTTGAGCTGTAAATTGGATAGAATAATCATTTTTGAGTCACTGATTATAATACCACTGGTAGAACCTGTCTGTATTTGCCCTTCTGCTCAGCCAAACATTTACCAACCCTTCAAGGGCAAGTACATAAAAACAATGGGTTTGGTGTTTGTGCAGAGGATAAATCTCTAGACACAAAGATGAGCTAATATTCTGTGTGTGTGTGTGTGTGTGTGTGTTTCTCTCTGTGGGTCTCTGTGGGTATATGGATGGGTCTGTTTCTCTTGTGTGTGTGTGTGTGTGTGTGTGTGTCTTGGTTGTCTTGGTGTGTGTGGGTGTGTCTGGGTCTGTGCCTGTGTATGGGGGGGGGGAGTTCTGGTCTGTGCCTGTGTGTGTGTGTGTGTGTGTGTCTGGGTCTGTGTGGGTCTGTGTATGTGTGTGCGTCTGCTGTGTGCATGGAGGGTCCGTGTCTGTGTGTCACGGAAATCTTAAAATGCCCTCAGGACTGCACCACTCTGCATTCTCTTCCCCATTTATGGTAGTGAGTGCTTCATGTGACAGTTTGCCTTCAGTTAGAGGGCACGAATTTTTATTACCACAAAATAGTTGATAACCAGATTCCTTTCAAATTAGGTAACACAGCAATGTACCATTTTACAGCCTGCAGTCTCTTGAGATTCTGTGTTCACCTGAAGGTAACATTTGCCACTTTGTACTAGAAACGTGGCCTATATGACTGTGTAGTTCTACAGGTCTAGAGTCAAAAGTACATAAATATGCAAGACTGGAAATGATCTTGAATGTTGTACTCAAGTGGTTCCTAAGTCCAGTCATGCCTTGCAATCATTTGGGAAGAATTAAAAAAAAAAAATTCCTGGGACTAACCACAGACCTTTTGAGCCAGGATATTTGGAATTGGGGGCCAGTGGATTAAAATAGGCAGCAAGGTCTGCAAATTACTGGTCAAAATCTGTCTTCTCTACAGCATTCCTGGGTCCCGTTTGCACATCTCCAATGATAGGAACTCCCTGGCTTCTGAAATACCGTCTTGCCCTTTCAGAACATACCAGTGCTAGATACTGTTTCTTGGCCTTCACCATGCGGTCTTAATCTCCATGTGCTCATCTGTCCCACAGAAGCTAGAAAGCTAAAAATTGTATCCTCAAGATTGCAAGATTTCCTTGCAATGGAGGCTCCGGGCTGGACCTAAATTTTCCTGATCAGTTGTATTTGCATGAGATTTGAAGGGATAATTGAGGATGTGGCCTCTTACCCGTGGCTTCAGGTGCTCTTCTAGTCATCAAGAAGGTGATTTGTTCCAACAGTACATTCCAGTATTCACTTTCTAGTCTTCTAGCTGTCAAAAGTTAGTGGGAAAAGGGCAACATGTTGACCTGACTCTCATCTCCAGATTGCTGGTCAGGGTGTGTGTTCTCCAGTGTGGGATATCCACAGACTGCCGCACAGTTGGCGGGGGGCCTCAAACACAGGTCAGCAGAACTCTAGCAGTGGCCTCAGAGGTGGTAACCGCTGCCTCAGGGTCATGGTGCTCTGCTAATCTGGAGACCTTTCAAGAGACTGGCCTAGAGCCCACTTCTTCAACCCCTCCTACAGTTTTCTGAAGACTTAATGTCCTGTGCTAAATCCCTTTCAATTTATAAGGAAACTAGAGTGTGGGGAGGAAAGGGAGTTGCTCAGAATGACACAACCTGCCAGCTAGAAAAGTCAGTACAAGAATCCAAGCCTCCTACCTCCCCTTAGAAGGCTTTTCTACTCAAGCACACGTATACAAGGGAGAAAGAATTCAATTCATGCAGGGTCTCCTGTATAACCTCATGAGTGTGAGTGGCGCGTGTGGGTGTATGTACATGCGCACACATGCATGCACAGGTTTGTGTCGACCTGTTTCCAGAGCATCCATATGTATCAGTGGGGGGAATTGAATCGGAGCTTGAGTGTGTGTTGTTGTGTGTGCCTGTATGTCAGGGATACATGGAAATAACCGTCCTCTGTCCTCTTTCTTTAAAAGTCCCATGGTGATGAAACATTCAGCCCTCCACATCTGAGTATAATCAGTTTATTAGATGGATATCCTTTCTATGTAGCTACCAGGATAAAAGGGTAAAAGGAGTGCAACTGGGCTTTCATTCTCAAAGGATGGAAGAGAAAAACCAAGGAAAGACAAAGGTATCCATCTTGACCTCTAGCATCTACATCATTGCTTTCCTTAACCTAAGTCTTCTCCAAGGCTAAAGTGATGGATGATCTTGGGCTTCCATATTGCCCAATAATTGATGTGAAGAAATTCTCAAATTCTGTAACTAAGTAATATGGTACACTTGGAATGATTTTTTTTCAACAAAGGGTTAGTGGACCTGACCACTAGATGGTGGTCAGAAATGGATGTCCTAAAATAGAGGAGTTTAGGTTTAGGTTTAGGAGAAGGGGGGGAAAAATCACACACAAAAAAATGTTAGAAGGAAATGGTTCGGTTAATACTCTTGCAAGCATTTGCCCAATTGACTTTTATCAGTGTTCTATGCAGCACACTGTGAACATAGATATTATATAAGCTATTGTTTGATGGCTTTTGCAGAAATCAAAAGTTCCTGGTCGTTTTCTAAGATGTTGACTAACTGTAGCCAAGAAGAAACTGCAGAGGGCCAGGCAACAGTATTTCTAGGTGATCTCAGGACAGCCCCTGTTGATCATAACTTTTTTTTTTAACATTTTATTTATTTATTTGACAGAAACAGAGAGCCTGAGCAGGGGGAGCAGGAGAAGGAGAAGCAGGCTCCCTGCAGCAGAGAGCCCAATGTGGGGCTCAATCCCAGGACCCTGGGATCACGACCTGAGCCGAAGGCCAATGTTTAACTGACTGAGCTACCCAGGTGCCCCTATCATAACTTATTTTCTGAGGTCCTCACAAAGTCTCTGTTCAGTTTTTCAGTATAAAATTTGGCCTGAGATCAGCAACAAAACACATCAGTGAGCGAGTTGCCAAATATTTGTTCTACTTTTGTAAAATCAGGCAGTCTGTTCTCTATCTTTTGTTACTTTTCTAATCCTCTGATACTTAAAGTTCCCTCAGTGTGGATCA